>NC_137891.1:116097124-116518982 GCF_963455335.1 Martes martes
AATTTAGTTCCTACTAACATAGTCGTTAGAAGCCCAGTATAGACCCTCAAAGGAGCATTTTTAAAATTTTTTTTAAATTTTTTTCAGCGTAACAGTATTCATTGTTTTTGCACCACACCCAGTGCTCCATGCAATATGTGCCCTCCCTAATACCACCACCTGGTTCCCCCAACCTCCCACCCCCCGCCCCTTCAAAACCCTCAGGTTGTTTTTCAGAGTCCATAATCTCTCATGGTTCACCTCCCCCTCCAATTTCCCTCAACTCTCAGAGGAGCATTTTTAAAGCTTTTCGATAACTCATCCAAACATAAATTGGAATGGGAAGAGCAAGTGTCTAAATATTATATAAGCACCTAAATATGATGATCACATTCACCTAAAAAAACATGAATAAATTTATATCAAGATTTGAAAAGACAAATTCAATGGCACAATATACATATGTGTTCATGGGCCTATGTGTGTATGTTTATGGATGTAAATTTGTGTTGGGACTATGTGAACAGTTTCTTTTGGCAATAATTCAACATATTAAAAAAAAAGCTAATGACTATTAAGATAATGCCATTTTCTCCAACATTGGCTTCCGTGGCAATGCTCCTATTAAGAAAGAGCAGTTTGCAGTTTGGTAATTGGCTGTCGTATCGAATCTCCATCAAGGGCTCTATATCCCAGATGTCTCCACTGTACCTTCAGCTCTGCACTGGCATAGACGAGGTTTTGTCCCAGCACTGGCAGAATTACAATGAGGACCAAGAAATGGCTTACTCTCTTGTCCTTGAAAATCAAGAATGAGGCTACCTTTTCCAGTCTTAAGCCTCACCTAGTAGACCAGCCTCTGCGCATGCTCTCTGGGATATAAAAAAAGCACTGTTCCTCGAGCACCATGGAGCATCTCCTCTGTTATCCTTGAGGCCCAGATCAAAGGAAGACCATCTTCCATAAGAGAGACCCTCCCCTGACAGCTCTTGCAATCACTGACAACACTTCTGTAGGGCTCACTCTTAAAAACAAAAATCTAGGTGAGAAAAGATAACATAAGAGCAACTGGGAAATATGTGTGATTGGAAATGTTTTAAAAAGAAAGAAAGAAAAAAAAGAGAGGGCCGATAAATCGATAACTCCATTCGTGTTTTATTCGGTTACAATAATAAATAATTTAATATAATAATGTATGTGCATTTAAAAGGCTAGGCAATGGAAGCTCTAGGTTATGTGCGACTTCCACAAAGTTATAATGTCTATTATCTGTTATAATACCTGTCTAAAAACAATTCATATTTATTAGTGGAATAAATCCCCAAAATTCCTTTCTAAAGGCTTATCAAACCAGATTGGGTCCCAGCCCAACAAATCGAATTAGAAAGCCATGTAAGGCCGCTAACTGAGTTATTAAAGTGATCTGCATGGATATTCCCAGTTCCCCAGGAAATGTTCTGTGTGGACATTTAGTCAAATGCTGCCCTCTAGTGAGAAAACTCTTTAAAAGGCTCCAAAAGGCCCTGGGATTCTAAAGCATTGACACTCAGGCTTCAAAGAGACCCAAATCATATACCCAAGAAGAATCCTCAACTAGACCTCCACTTTTTCTAGACAGAAACAAACATTGTGTTTTTACTTTCTTGATACTGCCTTGCTTTCTTTCTAAAATTATGTTACACTGGTAAAACATTAAAATTACAGCTGGGTACTTTTACATTTAGATGTTTTAAGTTCTTGCGCTTGATAATCTAATAGGAATTTAAAGCTTCACGTGTTTCCTTTAGCTGGTGTACAGCTAAAGAACTTACCTAAAACTAAATGAGTGATAATATGGCTTCCCACTCTGTCAATAAAAAAAACACAGAAGACGTGATAGATACTTCACAGAATGTTTGTAGGAATAAGCATTTCTTTACTTCTCGCTAGTTATTTTGCCATAAAAGCCAAGAATTATAATGTTCTTAAACAATACAGGAAAATTGCTATATCCCCACATACATAACTCATCACTTCTATTTCAGTAGGGGGGGAAGAAGAAAAGTCTCTACTTTCAAACTTTTTCATACAATGTTAATACATTTTATTTATTTAGCAGTAATGGGCATTTAGCATTTCTTAAATTGCATGCTACACTTTGTGTCGAGTCTTAAGACATGATATTCCTACTAGAGCATTCATTCATCCATCCATCTCTTGTGTCTGTTAACGAACTTTTGTGATTGCCTATCTGTACCCATACTCCGGTAGTCACATGAGATCTAATGATGAAAAGGATGAACTTGGTCCTAAAGCATATGACTCCCACAGCCAAGTGGGGGTAACAGACCTGTAATCAGGGCATGAGGAAATGTTGTCATTAATGCTTAAGATGGGGATAGACACAGGGCTCTCCGGGAGCATGCAGGAAAGGAGGGATACCTGATCCAATACTGGGAAGCCAGAAACACTCTGCTCCCCCAAGGAAGTAAAGTTTGAGCTTTGACAAGGTTCCACAGCAATTGAAAGCCCTCTGAAGGCAGTGCTGGCAAGACAGACCAGTTTCTTTCTGCAGAAGCAATTCCAAGACTGTGACTCTGTGACTCCATGATTTTGGCAATATATCATTCCCAATTAGATATGCAATGATGACAGTGCCACAGTCAACACTAGCCATACAAATATTTTCATACAATCTCTCCATAACTTAAAGTGAAATATTCCAATTTTTGTAAATTTATTTAACAGAAAATTTTGTCCTCCTTTCTTAGTTCTGAACACATCCACAGAACATTATATCTTTTTCTGGAAAAACAAGAAAACTAAGTTATTTGGAAATTACGTAATCCTTACCTGCTCCAGTCTAACAGCTAGCACCCTATGTGACCTTGGGCAAGTCCTACAGCTATGGTCTAACATCCACTCAGTTCAAATATTCTGTAAGTTCACAAGCAACCCACTACAGAAACATTCTTGTTCATCTTAAAGTGTTGTATTCATTGTTGAGTACTGTTGACTTTCAGCTCCTCATCCTCCAATTAACCACGGTCATTTTGGTAAGTAGGAGAAAAGTTCTTGCTTGAGAAAGACAATCTTGTCCTTTCTACTCAAAGGCTTTAGTCATCAATTTGGAGGAAAAGTGTATAAAGTCCTGGTCCTGGTTTTTAAAAATATATATCAGGAGTGTATCAAGAATACATCTCTAGAGGGGCGCCTGGGTGGCTCAGTGGGTTAAGCCTCTGCCTTCAGCTCAGGTCATGATCCCAGGGTCCTGGGATCAAGCCCCGCATCGGCTCTCTGCTCAGCGGGGAGCCTGCTTCCCCCTCTCTCTCTGCCTGCTTCTCTGCCTACTTGTGATCTCTATCTGTCAAATAAATAAAATCTTAAAAAAAAAATACATCTCTAGAAAAAGAATTAAGTTAGGGGGGCTTGCTATGTGAGAGACCTTTAATGTTGTCTCTGAACTTGATGCGAAAAATTCCTTTCTTGACATGAGGAAAATTTTATCTGTATTTTGGCATCTATTAAAATACCTGGTTTTTAGACAGGAATATTTTATTTATGTCTTAAAATTAACTGAATGTAAAAAAACTTTAAAACAGAGCTAAAACTGATATATAGATGTGGATACAATATGAATATAGGTCAATGAGGGAAACATAAGGTATTCTCAACCCAGAGTGTGAACACAAGTTTTAAATGGTACACCATGGGGGTGCCTGGGTGGCTCAGTGGGTTAAGCCTCTGCCTTCAGCTCAGGTCATGATCCCAGGGTCCTGGGGTCAAGCCCCACATCAGGCTCTCTGCTCAGCAGGGAGCCTGGTTCCCTCTCCCCCCCTGCCTGCCTCTCTGCCTACTTGTGATCTCTGCCTGCAAATAAATAAATAAAATCTTATAAAAAAATAGATGGTACACCATGTTTTGAAGAATGAAAAGTTGTATAAAAGAGGAACAAGGTTTTACATAAAGAATTAAGCAGCCTGGATTCTGAGAATATAACCAACTCTAGCCAAGTTATCTAACTTCTCTGTGTGTGAATTTCCTCACTTGTCTTGTCTTATGTGTGTCCCTGGCTTCACACAAGGATCCCATGAATTCGTCTTTGTGAATGTATACTGAACATGACAGCAACAACCTAAATAAACACTAATGTGTTTATTTAATAAAACAAAATGTGTTTATATAAACAAAATGTGTTATATTCAGACCATGAAGGCCACACACAAAAAAATTAAAAGAATAATCTGGACATATGTATATTAATATATGTATATATTCACAGATCATCATAAAGATACAGAATGATACACCATTTTACTGCTTATATTCTTAAATAACACTCAGAACAATATTATATGTTGTTGATGGATTATAGGTTGCAGATATATATGCAAATATATATACAAGCACACACTTTTTCTTTTTAAATAAACAGTGGTTGTCCCTCAACAAGAGGAAAAGAAATAAAACTCAAGGTTGGGGGGCCCGGGTGGCACAGTTGGTTAACTGTCTGACTCTTGGTTTCGGCTCCGGTCATGATCTCAAGGTGGTGAGATGGAGCCCTGTGTCAGGCTCTATGCTCAGCCCAGGGTTTGCTTCATATTCTCTTTCCCTCTGCCTCTGTCCCTCCCACTCATGCTCTCACTCTCACTCTCAAATGAATAAATAAACCTTTAAAAACAACAACAACAACAAAACAACTCAAGGTTAGAGAGGACTAGGGCCAATCGTGTAATTATTTTAAGAGGCTGGAAGAAATATGACAGAGTTAACCATTAGCTCTGAGTGCTGTGAATATAACTATATTCCCCTTATTCACCAGTACTCCCCTGAACATTTTAGATTTCTTTAAAGAAAAATTTTTAAGCTGGGGCGCCTGCATGACTCAGTTGGTTTAAGGGACAGACCCCTGATTTCAGCTCAAGTCATGATCTCACAGTCCTGAGATTGAGCCCCAGGCTGGTCTCTCTGCTCAGGGCAGAGTCTGCTTCAGATTCTCTCTCCCTCCGTCTCCCTTCCTCCCTGCCCCTCCCCTCCTCCATCCACACGCTCCCACTCACACTCTCTCTGTAAAGTAAATAAATAAACTCTTTTTAAAAATTTGTAACAAAATAAACAGCAAGTGTAAAGCTTTCTGGTAAAAAGGTTAAGATAGGGCTGGTGCAATGATCCACAGATCCCTCCCATCTTTGTTTTACGGTCTTCTGTGACAGATCAACAGAAGAGTCATCTGATGATAAGATCAACCTACATTTAACAGGGGATGCAAACAAGTATCTACATGAATAGATCCAGGGTGGAGGGAGCAGTGCAGAGACACACTTTACAAAAAGAACAATTTTGAACACAATTTCAATCCGATACAACCTGAAGCTTTACCCTTCCTACTCTGTTTCCAACCTTCAAATAAAATCAGGACTTTCATAACTTTAAAAATGGAGGTGTCAATGTTTATAGCAGCAATGGCCACGGTCGCCAAACTGTGGAAAGAACCAAGATGCCCTTCAACGGATGAATGGATAAGGAAGATGTGGTCCATATACACTATGGAGTATTATGCCTCCATCAGAAGGGATGAATACCCAACTTTTGTAGCAACATGGACAGGACTGGAAGAGATTATGCTGAGTGAAATAAGTCAAGCAGAGAGAGTCAAGTATATGGTTTCACTTATTTGTGGTGCATAACAAATAATATGGAGGACAAGGGTAGATGGAGAGGAGAAGGGAGTTGAGGGAAATTGGAAGGAGAGGTGAACCATGAGAGACGATGGACTCTAAAAAACAACCTGAGGGTTTTGAAGGGGCAGGGGGTGGGAGATTGGGGGAACCAGGTGGTGGGTATTAGGGAGGGCACGGATTGCATGGAGCACTGGGTGTGGTGAAAAAACAATGAATACTGTTACGCTGAAAAGAAATAAAAAATTTTTTTTAAAAAATGGGGGTGTGTCTCCTCATGTTCTTCATGTTCATATCAGCTATGGACTTTTTTCCCAGTACTCTTGCCCAAACTTAAAAGAATTGACTGGAATCTCTAATTTCAGATTCCAGACCCGTGATTCTGTAGAGCAAGCTGGAAAACAAGTGACTTGACTTGTTTAGTAGAAGTGATTTCAGACATAAACAGATTGTTCACACACACACACACACACACAAAATGTAACACGAATAGTTAAATATTTTTTCAAATGCTTACTTCAACTCATAGTGGGAGAAATGGGATTTTAAAGTCATGTCCAGGTCTCTTTTTTAACCTATCAGATTGATGTAGATCATTAAGTTTGATAAGTCACTGAATGCATAGTCAGGTGGTAGGGAATTAAGCACTCTCATCCAACATTGTAAGTCACAACCTCTACAGAAGATAATTTAGCAATGTCCGTGAAAATTACAAATGTACATTTCCTTTGCCTAGCAACTGCATATCTAGGAATTTACCCTACGGATATTTTTTTTGCATATGTATTATATGCCATATACACAAGACTATTCTTGCTGCAGTGTTTTTAACTGTAAAGAACTGGAAATATCTTAAATTTTTACCAGTTCATAACTTCAACCTAATTTTGTTACAATCATAATAGAATATAGTGCTGTCTGGAAAAAAAAGAAAAAAAGGAAGGACTTCTTATGATTTGATATGGAAAAATCTCCAAAGACCAATTATTAAGAGAAGGAAACCAAAGTGCAGAGCAGTATATAAAGAACACTAGCACTAGAATAGAAGGGAAAGATCACGGGAGCAGGGTATTCCTGAAAGAATAAAAGAGACAAATGCTAATACTGGCCACTTTTGGAGAGGAGAACAAAAGTGGACATCTGGATCACAGTGCTGAAAGGTAGACTTTTTACTAAATATTATATTTTGAATTTTGAACCCTGTGGATGTGAGTGTGCTACTTTAAAAAAAATGAAATTTTAAAGACACACCCTAATTTTAGCTATGATGGTGGAAGACCTCTGGAAGAGGTCTTCAATTTTAACAGATGGGGTTTTTTTTTTTTAAGATTTTATTTATTTATTTGACAGAGATCACAAGTAGGCAGAGAGGCAGGAAGGGAAGCAAGCTCCCCAGTGAGCAGGGAGCCCGATGCAGGGCTCGATCCCAGGACCCTGAGATCATGACCTGAGCTGAAGACAGAGGCTTTAACCCACTGAGCCACCCAGGTGCCCCTTAATAGATGGTCTTAATAAAGGTAAAGAGCACCCTTCCACTGACCCCCAAGAAAAAAGAACATGAAAAGAATTAAATCCCAAGATAGAGCCAGAAAGGAAAACCCCCTCATAGGACAGACTCATTTTGTCAGTTCTAGCAAATTATCTCACCTGACGCTGCCATGCAAAAATCAATCTAGATTTTCTTAAAACCATACGCAATTCAAGATGCTCAGCCAACCCCTGCTAAATGAAGCCCAGATTCAAATTGGTAACAAAGCTTCAAAATCCAATAGCATCTCTCCCTACCTGGTTTTCAATTTGATTATGAAACTCAGCAGGTGTAACATAAAATGCAGAAGTTATTTTCTCTTTTGAAGAAGCAAAAATGCATCTTCTTAGCTCAAAAATACATCAACATGTGTTATGTAGAGGCAACAGCTAAATCTAAACAATGTGAACCACACGTTTCAAATAGACGAAATCTGGCATCTACAGAGCGTAAGCCGCGTAACTGGTCATCCTAGAGCAACAGGCATCGGAATTTTACCTTAAGTAGCCCTGAGGGGATTTGTTCACCCCAGCAGATAGTTACTGCTACCTTGCCTCTGGTTATTAGCTCGTGCTTTATTTTAGCCCATTAATAGGAAGACTATGATGAGGTGAAGAAGTTTACAAAAAGACACAGTCGTGTCCTCAAACCAGAACCCTCAAAGTGGATATTTCTGTTTTCTGGTCTTATATTTGACTATATTTTTATACAGGGGAATCCACCGCTTTTGAAGTGTATTATTCTGCCTTGTTGTTATTTTCAATTTCGACAGACACACTGCCACCCAGCACTACACGGTTGCCTGGAACTGCGAGTCCACAAATGACGAGTGAGCACTGCCTCCTGGTTCCACCTGCTGCCAAGGTGCTCCCGGTTGCTCGGTGCTGGGGCCGCTCAGCCCCTCCGAGGCTCTGGGAAGACCTCTGACCACGTCGAGCTGGAGCAGGGCAGTGGAGTTCCTCTCCTGCTCTGAAGAGCACTCACTTCCCATCTCCCATATGAAGAAATTTCTCTTTGTGAAATTCCAGGCAGAAAACCTTTCCTAGCATCTCCCTGAGAGGATCTTGGTACAGAAAGGGAATGTTCTATGAATTAATTGGCACTGACCTGACAGAATGAGCAGGAAAAAAAAGAGAAGAATTTTATCAACTCATCTCAGTGTCACAGAATTCCACAAGTGTGTGTGTGTTTGTACACACACATATATGGAAAATTTTCAATGCCCAATAAATGACATTTTTCTGCAAGTTACAAAATACAATGTCCTAGAAATACAATGACAGTTTCCCACACAGGTTCTCCTTTTAAAGATCTGAAAAGACTTTTTAAAAACACCTGCCAAAAGGACACTCACACACCCTGGGAGTTACCCACGGAGCTGGCTTTGTGGTAGGCTCTTAGGGCTTTTAGTTAGGATGAAAACACTGCTTCGTTTGGGCTGGCTTCTCCACCCCACGGGACTTCAAAAACGAGTTTCGCAAGCAGCCTTGGCCAGAGCTCCCACTTCTTCACTGGCATGGACCTCACGGTTTCCCAGATTGATGCACCTGGCAGCCTGGAGCTGCCTGGGGTAAGGGCTGCAACCCTCGCTTTCCTTCTCCTGAAGTTGTGGATTCATTAAAAAGCAAGCACTGCCTCGTGCTTGGGAAGTGGGTAGGTCCCACACTGAATGGTTCTAGGACTTCGTTATTTTTACAAAAATAAATTACATTTACACATGTGCACATGAGCACACACGCACACAGCTAAGCCCTCTGCAAATTCTACAAATATGCCGTCTGTCCCTGGGGTGGCGACACACAGCCACACCCGGAGACCCGCGGCTCCTCCAGGGTCCCCTACCAGGGTCCAATCTGCATCTAAGTACAGAAATGTCTCCAGCACGTTTATTGACGGCACTTGGAGCTTTTCTGTTTCCTTTTGTTTTTACAACATTCTCCCAAGGAGTCATTTATAGTTTTCTTTTCTTGGGGTTTACTTTTTGAAAGAAGCTGGAGCTCTGCACACAAAATTCTATCCCCCATCTGCACCCATCTTTGCCACTAGCCTGGGTTAAAAATGGCCAAACTGACTTTTAATTTGGTTAAATAGAAAAAATAAATAAATAAATAAAATGTCCCCAGGTTAAGACCCTGCATTCCAAGTTCCGGCCCAGAGTGAATTTGTATGGCCAAGTTATAAACCCCTGAAAATAGGAAACTAATGCCATGAGGATTTAAAATAATAGAAAATGTTTCACATAATATAAATCCATAAGCAGTGTATTATATTTAAGTCTTAATATCTACATACTTGGATTATCTTATATCTTGACAATCACACAAAGTAATCTCCCTCCCTCGCCCCCTTCCTTTGACTCTGGGTTTCATTCCTATGTATTAACAATGCTCTGGGCCATAAAATACTGTATTAATATTAGTTTGTCACAGCAGACTAAATTTAGAACAACTCATTAATATGAGAGAGTTAAAGGCAGTCAGCCAAGAGTACCAGGGACTATAAGCTCTTAAGGCTGTAAGTTATGCAGATATGCCACTTGAAGTGGAGAGGCAACCATTCTTTTTGTGACTAATAAGAGATTCTATTAGTTCTAAGCTGATTCTAATTCTAATTAAGAAATGTGGGAAAAGGCAATTTTGCCGCTGTAGGTATAGTTCATGTGCAAGTAGGGTAAGTCTTCTATCATCTCGTGTCGCTTTCCGGTCATGGAAGATCGGTGGCACATGCGTGGAATGAATATTCCTCCTGCCATCCACATCCACAACAACAACAACAACAACTTCGCTGCCGTGTTTGTGACGGCGGAGTCATAATCCATGTTCCTGAAGAAGCCTGGCAATCAGTGTTCTTTCCAAACAAACCTTTTGTGGCTCAGAATCATCCCTGTTGTACAAAAAGTTTCAACTTTTTACAAATAAAAAAACCTTTCAAATGGATACTTCTGGACCTGTTATGCCTTTCTTTGGGCTTGTCAAATATTAATTTTTTTTTAAATTTAGTCCCTTGCTAAGCTACAAATATTCATGTTTAACACCAAGTAGCAGTTCAGGGGCTGACAACTTGGTATGTACCTTTTGAATGATGCATAGAAAGCAGCAGTTAGCACAAAGAAAAAGCCACCAGATTGGTCTCAGGGAAACCCAGTGTCTGAATATTTCATGACTCCTCTAGCACTTAAAGAATAAAAAAAACTGGCTACTAGTGTTGGGAGACCAACATCAGGAAGGTCAGAGCCCGGAAACGTGCAAGAGATCCCAGTCTTGCCTGGGGAAAGTGAAAGGGGGTTTAAGCTGCTTAGGAGAATTAGAAAAAGAAAAAAGAAAAAGAATAGAAATTTCTTTTGCTTTGTTTTGGTATTTTATAAACACCCGGAGTGGCAGGACAAAAGCTATAAAAGGGTATGCAGTCCTACATCTCTAGGGGTCCTGATTTCTTCCATGTCTCTAAGGACGCCAAAAACTTACCTTCTCTTTTGGATTATGAGGCTTAGTGTTCAACTTCCCCAAATCACGCCTTTCCTCGCATACTTGCTCACTCCTGTGGGTTCTCTCTCCTAAGGAAACCCGAGGAAGAGGGAAAGGAGAAGCGATTCAATTATTTGTTTCCCCGGACGTGCTGGCAAACATCTCCCACAGAGGCGAGGGGCAAGTGGGGAAGATGACATCTTAATTACACAGATGCCCAGTGACTTGGGACTGAAAAATGTTCCCCCTTTGGTGAACTTTTCTGCATTTTACGATGATTTACAGGAAGTCTAAATTGAATCCAGGAAAACAAGCGAGTAACTCTTACTGAAGGGGAAAAAAGCCGTTCGGTGTTTAAGCAACTGATGACTTCACCTGTCACTGTCTCATTAAGCTCTTAATGAGTTCTTTTCTATTCTTGGTCACATCTGATTTTTTTTTAATATAAGTCCCTTTGAACAGCTGGGAGTAAGACTCGCCTTTGATCACTGAATTCTTCTGAATTTTCCGTCAAAACGAGGCCATTTTCATCCTGACTTGGGGTATTTTTATGAGTTTATTTCCCCCAAGTACATTCCTGGGCATAGCTTTCCAGGCTGAGAAGAGCCTGAACAATTAATGTATACATTTTTACATAAATGTTTATAAATTTAACAAAGGGAGAGAGCTTTGCCACAAGAAGCCTCAGCTCTTTTGAAGGCGGTTTTCTAATGATGACCCTTGGCGTGTTGGACCACAAGGGATTCCTCGGAGAAGAGTCAGATGAAAATTAGTCTATTCTCATTTCAAACAGAATTTTGCTGAAGTCCTGATCAGAGCATCAGCATGGAGTCCGGGGAGACAACACTCGCTACTTGATTCACTCCGCAGCCTCCCTCTCCTGGTAATTGTTGCAGGAACACATAGTGACAAGGCTCTAGGATGTGAGCGGTCTGGATGTACTCCGGCTGTTACGCTCTGTTTAAAGATTTAAACCATCAGGGTATGATAAGGCTTTTTGATGTTCATTGAACACGGAGCTTGGGTACAGAAGAAGGGGAAAGGGCTTCACCAGAAGGCAATCATCTTTCAGAGCCACAGTAAGACAGAGAGAGGTGGGGAAATCTCAGCCTCAGCATAGACACGGAACAAAGGCAGATGAAAGGGGCCGGGTGAGGAAGGGGCCAGCTCTGGCTGTGAGGCAGAACTCGCTCCGTGAGAGTCTGATGCCTTAAAATGCGGGGGAAGCGTTTAGTGTTCCTCTTTCATTAAAACACACTTCTGTTTGTGGGGGGAGGGGATGATGCCAGCTGCAAATTTGGGTGGCTTCAGTTGACCCTGGATTTAAAAGAGCCTCCCCGTGGCTTCTATTCGAAATTATTTAATGAGTATTTATTTTGAGTCAGATGAATGTCGTTTCCTGCACTCGCCCCCGCAAACCTGGAAGAAGACCTTCCTTAAAGTACGTTTGCAAGCTCCTCGCCGTGTTCTTTTCCCCCCAAGGTAAAACCTGAATATTTGTCTTGAAGAACAAAAAGATCAGGAATGAAAAGGGACAAAGGTGGCCTCTCCAGAACCCAACCCAATTTTGTTTTTTTCTTTTTTCCTTCTTTGGCAAAATACCAGCTTTTCCACCCTGTTCACGGCCATATCCAGCCATGGTAACCGAGCCCGCACTTGGAGTGTATTAATTAGACAAGAACCAACACTTTCCCAGCTTTGTCTCCCCAGCCCCTGGCTGCATGTACCCAAGTCTGAACAAATGTGTGTTCAATGAATGAATGAAGGCAGGCATGCCTTCATGTAAGACCCTGGGAAATGACAGGATAGATTTCAATTTCTTTTCTGTGCCTCCGTTTAAGGTTTCAGAAAGCTTCTGTATAAAGAAAGCGGGAAGTTATGTCTTCCCCTGTTGCACCCTGTACCAGCAAACAGTGCAGCAAGGCACAGGTGTCGAGAGTGGGTGCTCTGGCTTCAGACACACGTGGTACTGAAGGCTGCTTGGCCTCTCACCACAGGACTCTGGGAAACTTCTTTCACTGTCTTAAGCTTTCTTTTCCCCATCTGCAGATGAGGAAGTATTAAAAAGAGCTCCCTCTCTGGAATGAGAAAATCCATGTCAAACACCTAGCAAATGGTTAGCATATGGGAAAACTTCCCCCATATTTAACTATTGTTGTATCGTTGCTATTATTAGTAGCATTGCTCTCCAAAACATTTTCAGACACGGTGGCATTGGAAGGGGATTTTAGAAATACGTAGTTATCAACACAACTTCAACTGAGGAAGTTATGATCACAATCTCCCAAAGGGTTGTCTCCACCTTTGTCTCTATAGTGACATGAATAACATGTGCTGTAACCGGCTGTCCTCCTCTGGTCTGATAAGGTGCTCTGGTTCCCACCTCACGTAGTTGTTCTGTAATTAGAGCTCAGACCACCTTCTCTTGGATATCGGCAATGGGATTAGAAGTGGGTTTGACCAACCAACACCAGGAGACCTAAGCGGATCCTGTCTGCTTGAACCTGGAAAGTGAAAAGCTAGGCAAAAACGACACGTACGGTGCGGAACCCATCCCCTCATGAATGTGTCTGCTCAGTGAGAAATATAAATCATGGCTTCTGAGCAGGCAGAAGGAGATGATGGTCCCAAACTCCATTCCATCCCGTGACGGTCACACTCCACCCAAGCCAAAGTTCCAACCCCAATGAGCTGTGTCCCAGGAGAAGCTACAAACACCACCACGTCTCTGGGAAATCAGCCCTCTAATGGGATCCTCTCAACAACCCCACAAAGAAGCTATACCTGTAGATGAGAAAACTGAGGTACAGAACAATAATACCAAGAAAATGACATTTACTGCCATTTTTATTTTATTTCTCTTTTAACACTTTGCTTAACAACCTACTGGACTGGACTAGGGCACTCATTCTCTCTGAGACTCTATGAAATCCCTCAGTTCTGCTGGATCTCAGTGTCCTCACAGGCATCACTGGAGGGGAAGTGTGTGGGGAGTGGACGGGCTGGTCCATGCTAGCCCTTTAGCCTATGATTTGTGCCAGGAGGGCTGAGCTCCTCTAATGACACTAGAATCTTTGTGGAAACTGCGCACCATATCGTGATCTTCCTCTCCAATTTCCCCTGACTTTCCAGCCTCCGATACTGAAAATGGGACCATGTCAGCCATTATCATTACAGAAAGAGTCCGTTTTAGCCCAGCTCAAATCTAAGGGAGCATTATGGCCAAATAACCTGGCCCCTGATTGAGCCATACAGGAATTACGGTTTCCTTTTCCTTAGCCGGCTCGCACGGAGAAAGTCAATCCTCTAAAAACAAATTGATTGATGATATAATTTAATATCTTCATATGATTTCTAGTGGCAGAATCAATCTGCTGCCAGCACGACCATCCAAGGCAAAGGAAAAGAAAAATTGCACCAGTTGCTTTTCTTTATTGCACTTCTGGGTGCTCTAAGAAAAAAACTCTCTCCAGAAAATCAATAAGGCAGATTTTGATTTCAATAAGGGGACTGTGCCCAGCAGTCCCCCATTACAGAATTAAATCCATGTGACAACACGAAACAATGAAGAGACCCAACTAGCAAGGGATCCATTTGCTTTGTTTGACTTTGACTGCCAGGAAATGAGACCACAGGACTGGCTGTAATTTAATGCAAACCTTGGCCTATCCTGGTTGTGCATATGACTGACCCTTAGGGCACGACCATCAATTTTCTATTAAAGATCAGAGATTTGACATATCAAAGTCAACATCTAGCTGAATAACTGCAGTAACTTGATAATAATTCTTTTGTGGATTTCACAGTGGCTTTTCCGTAAAGTATCAGAAAGGTAGCCGATTTCAATCCTGACCTGGCAAGATCTGAATATGAAATAAAGGATTTCAGCTTGATCTCCCCATGATGTGAGGATGAATGTTCTGGTAAATGTTAACTTAGTGCTCTGAGTAGCTCAGTAATAGATGGGTTTAGGCAGTAATAGGTTTAAAATGTCAACTTATTGAATAATAATTTCATGTTGTACAAATACTATGTGTAAGAAGGGATTTGTTTTGCAAATTTTGAAATAAATGAATGGATTTATAATGTCCTTGACTGTTTCATTGTTCCGGTCAGAATTTTACAGAAGAATTGAAATTAGTTTTTGCTTTCTCTGGTCTTATTGTTTTCTTGCATTTGTCTCGATTCAGTTGTCATAATTACTGGGCCTCCCTGAATTCTGGTCATTAATGGAGTTCTTCCCTGTTTTGGTCCCCAAAGCCCGGCTGATAGCATTACTTTCTAGTAAAAATAAAAACTCAATTATCCCTCCCTATAAAATGTTTCATGATACCAATAGCATAAAAACTTTTCACCAACCTAGCTATAAAACGCTCAACTGTTCAAAACATAAGAACCGAATAAAATTCTGTTTCCATAACTGAACTCAGCCCTTCAGTCCAATTACAAGCTGACAGCTCCATAAATCCAGGTGGAACACAAGTGTAGGTAAAGCCAAATTGAGATTGGGACACTGAGGAACTGGGGCAAACACCGACACCACGGCCTGTGGAAAAGGTCCCCAGATTCTACAACTAGCTCCACGCACTACACACACACACACACACACACACACACACACACACACACTTCCAACCATTCTGGATAGAGTCAACATCTTTGCTCAGGGAAATGGGAGATGCTTAAAAACCACCCAGGTAAGTTCTCTGAATACTTCAAGTCTGATTCTTTGGATCCTCGGCTTACCTCAGCCTCCCAGAAAACTCAAGAAGAGAAACCAAAAGGAGTCATTCTTGCAGCCCACCAGCCTGGCAGCCTGAGGAACTCTGTCTAATGTATAAAGGGCATCTCCATTTCCATAAACCAACACACCCATCGGTAGCTTATATAGATGCTCACACTCGGGTGATCCCTACATGAAACTGTCCTGGGTAGAACTGCTCAACCATTCAGCTCAGCAGTTGAACACGTCAGTCTCTGCGCTGCAGCCACGGAAAGACCGTGTCCTCATCTTGGGCTGCCCCAGAAGATGGCCATAAAACAAGGATGCGGGTCCGTGTAGCTTATTTGAAATGTAAAAAAAACATTGGGAAGGTAGTAAGACAGGAAACAAAGGCAGCCAATAAGAGGTGCCCCATCAAACCAGTTATCACCTTGGATAACAGGGACTTAGTCCCACCAGGGACGCTCTGACATAGTGTGGCAACAGAAGTATTTATACACCAATGCCCCCTGTCAGTCACTGATTAAGGCTGCACCTCAGGGTCACTCATTCCCTGGCATTTCCAGTCTACTGTATGGTTAGGCAGAGGGACTTGGGGCAAGTAGAAGCCCTGAGGGGGAAAAAAAAATGCAGTTACTGGAAGCTTGAAGTCAGGCACTGTGCGCCAAAGTGAAAGGCGATGAGGAATGTGGGCAGGGTCCGGAGCCTCTGCTATAGACACTGACCTTTTATTAACTTCTGAAACTTTTCCTGACTTATTTTTAAGTTAATATGGCTCCAGTAAACCAGTAGCATATTTAAATGCTATGGAAAAGCTCAACTATTTTTTTCAAGACCCACTTCCTCCCAGTCATTCAGTCCCATTCTCAGGGATAAACATTTTTTATAGATTCTTTTTTTTCTATATATAGAACCTGTGTATTTAAACACATACACACCCACAAGAGCTGGATATCCTTTTTTTGCTACACAAATAAGGTCATAAAGGATGTAATTTCCTGCAGTTTGCTTTTTTCAGATAATAATGTATCTTGGACATCCTTGAATATTAATACCTCTATTTTTATATATCTGTCTCAAACTTTGTAATGGATACTAATATGGACGTATCATAATTCATTTAACCTATTTCCACCTAGTAAACATTTAGGTATTTGTTCCAACTTTTTTGTTACCAAAAATAATGCTGCAACCTTGTCTGCAATGTATGTGTGTGTGCATGTGTGTGTGTGTATGATTATACAATGTCTGCCATATATACATATATATATGATTATACAATGAACATAATGCATACATGATAAATTCCTAGAAGTAAAATTTCTCAAAGAATATACATATTTTAAATATTTTTTAAAGATTATTCATTTATTTATTTATCAGAGAGAGCACACAAATGGAGGGAGCAGCAGGCAGAGGAAGAGATTATGCTGAGTGAAATAACTCAAGCAGAGAGAGTCAATTATCATATGGTTTCGCTTATTTGTGGAGCATAAGGAATAATACGCAGGACATGGGGAGATGGAGAGGAGAAGGGAGTTGGGGGAAATTGGAGGCAGAGATGAACCATGAGAGACTGTGGACTCTGAAAAACAATCTGAGGGTTTTGGAGGGGCGGGGGTTGGGAAGTTGGATGAGCCTGGTGTTAGGTATTATGGAGGGCATGTATTGCATGGAGCACGGGGTATGGTGCATAAACAATGAATTCTGGAATACTGAAAAGAAATTTAAAAAATAAAAAAAATAAAAATTTTTAAAAAGCGGATGCCCCACTGAGCAGGGAGCCCAATGCAGAGCTCGATCCCAGGACCCTGGGATCATGACCTGAGCTGAAGGCAGACACTTAACTGACTGAGCCACCTAGGCGTTCCTACACACATTTTAAAATTTGATAAATCATGCCAAGGTAATCTCTAAACAACATTTCAGCAACAGTGCACGAATACATATTTTTTTCCTTTATCTATACCAACACTAGAAATGATCACACTTTTTAATCTTTAGCAAATTAATAGGTTAAAATAGTATATCACTCTTACTTTGTGCTTCTTTTATTATGAGTGAGGCTACTCGATTATGTTTCTTTGCAACTTCATATACATCTTTCTAATGTCCTATTAGCCTTTTCCTTAATGTTTTGTAAGTACTGTTTATAAGAAAATATGTTCCAAGTCTGTATCTTGTTTTTATTGTTGTTTATGACTTTTGTTGTTGTTGTTATACAAAAGTATGATATCTCTGTGTTTTCAAATTCAATGTTTTTATGATCCCTGGTTTTTGTTTCATAGTGTGATCTTCCTCAAAATTCTTAAAAACAAATTCAACCATTAGTTCTCTAAAACATTTACAGTATGATCTTTATATTTATTTTTTTAAAGATTTTATTTGTTTATTTGTCAGAGAGAAAAAGAGCAAAAGAGAGCAGCAGGCTCCTCACCAAGCAGAGCCCGACTCGGGACCAACCCTAGGATGCTTGGATCAAGACACAACCCAAAGGCAGATACTTAACTGACTGAGTCACCCAGGTGCCCTGATTTTTAGATTTACATTTTTAATTTTTGTGTAGGGTGTGAAGTTTAAAAACTTTTTCTAACAGCTATCCACTGGTCTCCAACTAAATCTTTTCCTAAGTATATTTTCGGGATTGATTTGCAATATCTCTTTTATCCATAATCAGTTACCATATGGATTTAATTCTATTTCTAGAGTATCCATTTTGTTTTAAATATTATAGATCTATAATACAGTTTATTATTAGATAAGACTTGTCTTCTGTCTTTAATTCCTGGCATTTCTCCCTGTTTTTTTTTTTCCTCCCAAATGAACTGTAGTATTCTGTCAAGATCACAAAAAAGTTGGTATTTTATTGGAATTACTTGAATATCTTGATTCACTTAGGGAGAATGGTCATGTTCACAATATTCCTTCTCTTTATAAGATAATGAAATTTCTTTTTCCATTTATTAGTGTTCTTTCATGTACCTAGCAAAGTTTGTTTTGTTGAACTGTGATTTTGTAACTCAGAGGCAAAAAGTTAAAAGATAAAAATTATTCTCAATTATAGCAAACTATTATATTCCCCCCGAGAAAACTTAGTTTTCTTCAAATATTTTTCCTGCACCTTCCTTGTTGAATTTATTTCTAAGTACTTAAACACATTCATAAGCTTTGGTAAATGAGTTGTTTTATCCCATTATAGTTACAACCTTCTATTTGTTTCTATGTTAGCTATTTATTTTTGTGCATTAACTACCTACATAGCTACCTATTAGATTCTTATTCTGCCTAAAGACTCCCCCCACCCCAGTGTTATCTTGTATTTCCAAGATCTATAATTACATCAACTATAAATAAGTTATATAAAATAAGACTTTTGGGGACGCCTGGGTGGCTCAGTTGGTTAAGCCGCTGCCTTCGGCTCAGGGTCCTGGGATCGAGTCCCGCATCGGCCTCCTTGCTCGGCAGGGAGCCTGCTTCTCTCACTGCCTCTGCCTGCCTCTCTGCCTGCTTCTGTGTACTCTCTCTGTCTCTCTTTCTCTCTGGCAAATAAATAAAATCTTTAAAAAAAAAAAAAATTAGGGTGCCTGGGTGGCTCAGTGGGTTAAGGCCTCTGCCTTCGGCTCAGGTCATGATCTCAGGGTCCTGGGATCGAGTCCCGCATCGGTCTCCCTGCTCAGTGGGGAGCCTGCTTCCCCCCACCTCCCTGCCTGACTCTCTGCCTATTTGTGATCTCTCTCTCTGTCAAATAAATAAATAAAATCTTTAAAAAAAAAAAATTAGACTTTTGAAGTCTATTCTAATATTTACACATTCTTTTTCTTGTCTAATTGCATTTGCTAGTATTTTTAAAATAATGTTAAGCAAGAATAATGATTATTGGCAATTTGTCTTGTTCCTGACTTTAATAAAAAATGTAATATTTAAAGAGACAAATTCCAATGAAACAGAATTTCTCAAATATACACATATATAAGGCAAATTTATTACTAAAAATGATGTTATTTTAAACAAAAATACATATTTGTATCACATTAAGGGAGAATCCATCTATTTGAACCATAAAGAGACTTTAATTGAGGCAAAGTTATTAATTTTTCAAATTTCTTTTCATTATTTTTAAAATGTCTCTTTTGACCCATTTATATGGCAAATTATACTAACAGACTTCTTAATAATAATATATCCTGGCATTTCCTAGATTGAATCAATTTAATCATATTCTTTTGCTGTTACTTGGATTCCATTTGCTGTATTTTATTTTGAAGAATGTTTTTAATTCACTAGTAAAGCTTGTGGATTTTTTTCTTTTTGTGTTTTCCTTGAAAAATCTTAGGATCAGTGTTATGCTTTTTCTGAAAGCTAGCAGAAGGGATAGTTCCTAGTTTAAGAGTTAATCTTAGACCAGAAAAGGAGTCTCTGGAGGCCACATGATTCCTCTTGACATGAGCGCAAGTATGCATATGGCCATAGTCCAATTCCAAAATATGTACTGAGCACCTATGCCTATGCGAAACTATGTAAGTGGGAATTTGGCTCTTAAAACCAGCATTCAAAGGGAAAAAAAATCTCACATGCCACTCTATCAAAACATTGAAAGGAATTTTCCAATTGTCTTGAAGTTTAAACTGAAGCCCAAAGCAAAAAATAACAAATATGCATAGAGTAGATATAAAAACAATATGCATCATTGAAAGAGTTACTAGAAGATAGAAAAACTAGCACTGTGACCCAAAGCCAGGCTTATAAGAGAACTCAAAACATTTGAAATGAACATTGAGCCACTAAAGTAAAAAGCGTCAACAGAATCAGCAGTTCAGTGGCATTTCCCCAGCTCTCCTAATAGATGACCTCTCTTAAACCAAGTGAGAAAGGAGCTTCAAGAAAATCTTTTGAGAGAATGGGTGTTCTTTTACAGAGAGGACAGTGACACATTAACCTGCAACAGAGATGCCGAGCTGCACGGACTCTCCAGTGTCCCTGGATCAGAGCTGAGCCTGGGGCACTTCCTGGGAGATACTGACAATGTCCCCAAAGTCCCCAAAGTGAAGGAAAAAACTTGTGTACACCATAGTGACAAGAAAAGACAGTAGCATGACTGGTTTCCCCTTCCAGAATTTGGTGGAACAAGAATGCTGTGTTTTCCTCTGCACTAAGAGGTCACCTCGTAGCTACTCTCTTGAAAGGTTTCTACTGAAGGAGGCTACCTGCCACAGCAGAACACCACCAGCAGAATGAAGCTGGCAATCTACCACCCTAAGCAAGAGCTAAGATTTGTAAGAGTTCAGCGAGAGAAAGGATGTCCAGCACTGGATGCCAGCAGAGTGCCAGAGATGCCCACGGGGGCCTCCAGAGAGCCCGCAAAAGCTTCAGCTATCTGTCCCCTGGAAGACACCACAGCCAGATTTCACCTCCACCCACCAAGTGGCCCTTTTAATTCTCATCTGATCCTTGACCTGGTACATGAGGAACTAGGAACATAAAGAGTAGACGAGCAAGGCAGAGTAACAGTGAAAGAACAAAACGCCACACAGCTTTCCCTTCTGGTCTACAGATTTTGGCATGGGGCTGAGGCTTGGTGGGAAGTGGAGGATTGGAGAAGTTTGGAACTGGAGGAAAGAATAAAGCTGTGGTTTGAACTGGACTGACCACTTTAATGCCTTAACAGGAAACAACTCAAAAGCAAAAGGTGACTGGAAAAGCTATGTGAGTCCAAATTATTGCCAAGTTGTGAAGAGACCCAACAGCTTGTATCTGGAGGCAAAGGTGAGTCACATGGCATAGTCGAAATTACCCTTCAGCATATCTCAGGAGGGTTTACATCAGACTGATGCCCTCATCTTTTGTTAACTCCAACAGAACAAGTATTTCTTCCAGCACTGGAACAGACTGCAGCCATTTCCCTGAGCACAGATGAAGTGGCTGGTGAAGTTTAGCAGCCATGTTGTAGGAAAAGTATGTACCCTTAAACACAAGAATCACACCCAACACAGCAAGAAGCTCACACTACAAGAAGCATAGAGATACCAACTCTGTGTGAGAGAATGAAAGATAAAAGATGACAGTCTCCCAAATACTATGTATTCTGGACCACAGAATAATTAAATGCAATGGTGACTGGCATCACTTACTTGCCCTAGTTAAATCAATCTCTCCCCACCCCACCTTACCCGTGCATCTAGATGGGTAAGATTCACACGTGGTACAATTCCACTTACCTCACTTGGAAAAGACCTGAAGGTCAGCACACACTTCTCAATGAGTTCCCAGATAAATGAGAGAGATAGCTGTATAAACAAAAGTGTAACAAGTCCTCTAGCAAAAATAAGCTTAAGATCCAATGGAGATACAAAGGATACATTCTGGTCTTCACCTTGAGGAAGACAGACTTCCCGAGAGAGAAGGAAAGCGCTTTAGCCCAGCCCCAGTGCAGTACTGATGGCCCAGAGCAACATCTCTTCCTTCTCAGTTTACTTGGAAAATTACCACTTAAAATTGATAGTAGGAAAAATAATACCTTTTATTTACAAATGTCCCTTTCAAAGGGTTGGATGAGAAAATCTCCAAAGAGGTTGTGTCTTACACAAAGGCATTAAAGTTGGCAGGTTTGGGGATGCAGACTAGACCCAAGTCTGCTGATGCCATGCTCCACACCTCACTGTCTCTGAAGTAGAGAGCCATTAATAAAATTTTTAAAACGTATTTCTCCTGGAATAATATTGTATTGACAGTAACTATCATCAGGTACTGACATAACTATAAATATATTCTTGTAAGAAATTTGCAAAAATTCAAGGATTAGAAGTCCATAAGTGGATATTAATAGAAGCATAAGCCTGACGTCAAGGACAACCATGTCACGGGAATTTCAGGTCTTTTGGTTTTCAGCTTTACTGAGGTATAATTGACAAAGAAAACTGTAAGATATTTAAAGTATATATCATGATGATTTGACATACAGGGGCATTGTGAATGGATTCCTCCCATGTAGTTAATGAACACATTTATCACCTCACATATTTATCTTTGTGTGTGTGAGAACATTCAAGTTCTGGCCTCTTAGCAAATTTCAATCATACAATAGAGTGTTTTCAACTATAGCCACCATGTTATACATTAGATCCTCAGACCTTATTCATCTTCTGGCAGAAAATCTGTACCCTTTTACCAAACTCACTTTATTTCCCTCCCCCCAAGCCTTTAGCAACAATTTCAGGTCTTTATCTATGACTTGATTCTCAGCCCCAGAAACCAAGTCCAGAAGCACTATGGTAATTCCTTTGCTCTCTTGGAGTTGTTCCTCCAACCACCCCAGATACCACTTCTGCCTGCTGACTTCTTTGTATGCTGACTTCTTTGTATGCTTGGTACACTTGAATAACATGATCCTGGGTTAGGATTCTCTGGTTACTACAGAGGTAGTGCGGTGTGACAAGGCTTTCACCTAGAAGTCAGGAAACTTGAATTCCAGCACCATAGAGAGAGATACCCTTTTCCTCCTCAGCTGGTAATTGGTAAAAAGAGCACAAGAAACCAGATTTTCTGACCCTACATCAATTCCTCTCCCCACTCTCCTCCAAAACCCTTGGCAAGTCATATAATGGTCCCCACTGATTGACCTTGATTTTCGTGTCTTGCTTTCAATCTGCATAACTTTAAGTTATACTTTTTGGCCTCCATATCTTGTCTCACTCTCTTCTTACCACTCATATGCCTTTTCTAGCTCATTGCTTAAGATTTCCTAATGAGAGGAGCCTCGGTGGCTCAGTGGGTTAAAGCCTCTGCCTTCGGCTCGGGTCATGATCCCAGGATCCTGGGATCAAGCCCCACATGGGGCTCTCTGCTCAGCAGGGAGCCTGCTTCTCTCTCTCTCTCTCTCTCTCTCTCTCTCTGCCTACTTGTGATCTCTGTTGTCAAATAAATAAATAATTTAAAAAATCTTAAAAAGAAAAAAAAGATTTCCTAATGAAACCCTGGCTGTTCTTTATAGCTCAACTCAAAAAAACAGTTCTTTCATGAAACCTTTCCTGATAGTCTTAAGGATGGGCTCTCTCTTTTCATTTCTTATTTCTTTCAAAGCACTTACCACATCTTGCTTTGTGTCACAACTGAGTGCCAATAGATTGCAAACTCCTTGAAGTCCTTGGATCTCACCCCAGTACCCAAAAGAAAGCCTTTCACAAATAGTTTCAGATCCAAGAACACATGGCAACAATCAAGACATACTAGGCTATGCCAGAATAAAAAACAAAAACTCCAACATTTCACTGGTTTTATCCAACACAGAGTTATCAGAATCTCACTCTAAATGTCCAATATAAGTTATTAGGGGAGCTCTGTCATCATCACCTCTCAGGAACCAAGGCAGATGGAGGTTCGAACTCAACAAGTGCTTCTGTGATCCCTAAGGCAGGGAGTATGAATGTGAAGAACCCATTAAGGGCTGGCTCTTAAATCTCCCATCCAGAGGTAACTCATGCCATTTCCTCTGACTTTTCCAGGTTAAACCAAGTCATATGGCCATGCTTCCCTTTACAGCAGGGTAGAGAAGTGAGCCTTCATCGTGTTTGCAAGAAAGGGAAAAATCAGAATATGGATGAACACCTTAATGCCACTACCACACACACCATGCTGTATCTCACCCTTGACCTTGCCCCACCTTGTCGCCTGTGCCTGGGATGTTCTGCCCATCCTGTTTATCCCTTTATCTGAATAATTTCTTCTCATCCAGATACTTCCACTTAGAGTTCCTCTAAAGACTTTGTTGACCGTAACTCAACTTACGACCACCACCGTCACCACCAGACCTGGATAGAGTGTCCTTCCAGTCTGCTCCAATAGCACCTATGACTTTAAGGGATCACGGTCAGACTATATTGTAGTTTGGATTTTTACTTGACTCTTTCCACTAGACCAGGGACTGGCAAACTACAGCCCTTGAATAAATCCAGCCTGCCACTGTTTTGTTTTGTTTTTTAAATAAACTTTTATTGGAATACCATCATGTCCAATTACTTATATTTTGGCTATGGCTGCTTTTATTCTCTGCACTAGACCATAAGCCCCTTGAGAACAGGGTTATATTCTCAATACCTTCTGTATCCCAGCACCTAGCAGAATAACTGGTTCATACTAGGCATCCAAAAAATGTGTAAATGAATAAAGAGTAAGCTCATGAGTGTTTGCTGAATTAAAATCAAGAACAAAGGACAAAGAAACAGGGAACAGACAGCATCAGAACTTTAAATTTGGCAAAATAAACTCTCCAGATTCTCTGTTCCAGCTACACATGCTATCACTTTTTAGAAAATGAGTAAACACTGGGAACCAACATTAATCTTCTAAGTGTCAAGGCAACTAGAATTTGCCACAGCCCAGTTAGAACAAATTAAGGAACTGTGACACTTACGAAATGCTTTAAAATTACAAAATTACTAAATCCACAGCCATTTGCTCTGTAGAATATTTCATTCTCTTTGATTAACAAATCTGACTTAAATGAGGTGCAGACCTTTCCACACAGTACTGTACAGCCTTCCAAAGGACCACAACCAGTACGAATTGCCTCCAAGCTGAGCGTCTATGAGATAATGTCAGTACACTGGCTCAGAGCTTCCAGAAGTAAACACACAGTATCTGGGCCGTGGTGATTTTACAGCGTATGAAAAAAAAAAAACAAACTCAAAATACAAGCAAATCTGGAAAGTACAGCATTCCAGCTTGTTTATAATGGCAATTTCAGCTAGTACAGATCCACAATTTATTTGCAAACAGATTAATTAATGTTTCAGCAGCTGTTTGCAGCCAGTCTGTGATCTCGCTGAGCACAGATGACACTTTTTTCCTCTCCTATTCCGTAGGGGCGATTTTAGCAATGCTTAGATTAGGTTTTTACTGTATCAGCCCACACGATAGAATCAGTCGAGTCCCGAAGCAGCCAAACTGGCTCTATGAGATCCCCAGGCCGCCCCATCTCCAGTGGGTCCCCCATGCCACCTTCCCTGGGCTTCCTTTTAATTATGGCCCCAAAATGCCAGTTTGCAAACAGCTCTGCAAGATCAAAACCTGACATTTTTAAAAATTGTTTTCTCCTTCTACTTTCAGGTCCCTCAGGGTTGGTATTCGGCAATGCGTACCACTGGGTGTAATAAAAGCAAAAGCTTGAATATTTTTCAGTAACCTGACAGAGAAAAAACAAATGGGAGAACAAATGTTGAAGAGCCTACAAGTAACGGGCCGCCGAAGCTAGGTGGATCGCTTCTGACAGAGCCATGCGGCTCTTCTGATTCTGTTTCTCTTCTTGAAGGAAAAAGAAACCGAGAAGACAAGACAAAATTCCCAAAGCCTCACTAGGCTGAATTTCCTTTTTCTCCTTTGAACAGACTACACAGATTTTGTTGACTAATTGAGATCAATCCCAGTTGTAAATCGCCTAGCTATCCTACAGCTTTAATTAAGCTACCAGAGGGAGCTGTTTATCAATTAACACTTGTTACAAATTATTAGTAATTATATGGACTTTGTGTATACACCGTAGCCTGCAAGACCAAAACTGCTTCCCAGTTGTTAGGGAAGCAAATTGAATGGCTAATGGGCTATTTGGGTGAAGGCACCAGTCATCACCATAATTACAGACCTCCTTTTTTGGCAGGAGATTTAAGGTAAGTTCCAGCGCTGTCGGCAGCACTTGAATCAACACTGTAAATGAGTCTTTCGTGGGGCTTTGCCAGACCATATTCACTAGTGGACCTTGTGAGACAGACTTCAGGTCTGCACTCACTGTTCGAGTAACAAACCTCATGAAGATGGGAGCATTAGGTAAAAGTTGATAACGTATTCAAGCATTAAAGCCACCTATTGCGGTATGCACTGCATTCTGTGATAATTTTAATTGGCTTAATTGAGATGCGCACGTCTGATTAATGTTTAATTCCTTTATATTAAAAAAAAAGAGTCAAGTAGTTCGACATTTCTTCAATTATGTTAGATCTTTCTAGACTTCAAAGGAATGTTACATTAGACAGCCAGATACGGGGCAAACTGATTAAAGAATAAAGACTGCTCATTATAATCTAAGAGTACAAAATTGGTTTGTGTAGCCTTTGAAAGTCAAAATTATGAGTTAAAACTTGAGCTACAGTAATTAACCCAATTTATAGTCCTTCTTGCTTATCTATTTGCTTATGATTAGTAATTTAAAATGATCCATAGGATTGATTTACAGATCTAAAACCCATTCAGGGACCAAAAACGTGTTGTTCATGATTCTTAAAAATGTTGAAGGAATAGATTTAGTAGCATTAGCAAACATCTATCAGTCAGTGAAAAATACCAGCATGAAAAGTCTTGATGGTCAACTTCATTATTCCAAATGCAAAAAATACTAAAATATTTGTATGATGTAATCTACTTGCAAGAAAAAAATTTACCTTAACTTGCACTTTCTGTGGCTCTCTGTAAAAACAAAGACAATGTAAAAATTGTGAATTTCTTAAAGTGATCAATTCTTAATTTCTCTGATAATGGTTTTTTTTTTTAAAGAATATAGATGAAATTCAAATATGCAGTGGCATTAGTTTAATGACGTGTACCACGACCACTTTTATGGAAGTCACCCCCCCCCATGTGTGTTTTCCAAAATGTTCTAAATTCACCTCAGGACATGGGATCACAGCAGGCTTTGGGAGAAGTTGGGGTGGGAACTCTTAGGGAGTCAGGAAAGAACAGGTATGGATATCTATCAGAAATAAACATTTGCTAACTTTTAACTATCTCCACCACCTCACTGATACAGGGATATGAAAACCCAAAGCCTTCCACTTGATCAGAGACACATAACAATTTGGGGCAGAGAGGAAATGGAGCTCACACATTTTGGGTGGGGGAGCTTCTTTTATCTACAGAAGATACAAACCACTTCAGTACGACTGAGTCCAGGGATTCTGAGCAAATTACACTTTCTGGGACTTTTATGATATTATGACTGTATGTGTGAGTGAATGAGTGTGTAATGGCATTCCCCAAAGTAGATTTCATGGGAAACAAATTTACCTAGATGCTCCATGAAAAGGAGATTCTGCAGGCAAATAAGTTTGGGAAATCTTGTACTATATCCTTTTCTTGGAATTGCAATGCCTGTTAGCATATTAAATGCTCTACATATTTCACTAAAGAACATTATTAATTGAGTATCAATTAATATTAGTCAACATTCTCAGCCCAGTGATGTAATAATCTATATCTAAATAGAATACTGATGCTTGCTTTTCCCAGAGTAGTTTTGATCACATATGTCCAAATAAATAAACTTTTCCCATCCCACCTGTGTCACTGAAGGAACAAGACCATATGCCACATTAGGAAGCAGGAAGATTTTATTCTCCTATCATTTCTGGCTACTTACATTGATTTATATTTGGTATATTTATGTAGCACATGTGCTAGACTTCACAAATTTAAGACAGATGTGTGAAATGTGTCCAGGAATTGGGGAGGAAAGGACTCATTTTTAAGCTTGGTGAAAATATGAGTCCTTGATAGTTTTTTAAGGGCTAACCACACACACAACAGTAATTCCTTTCCCATTGCCCTGTGAACTGAATAAGCAAAAGCTAGCTTTTGCTACAGATAGAAAGAAATGATACAGGGGTGTGTGTGTGTGTACATGCCCTAGCCATATCTGCTGACAGAGACCAGAAGAAATGGCATCTCAATGTTGATGAACACCCTTAGCACCCAGATCTTGGTTTCTAAGTGCCATTCCTCACCAAAGGGAATGGTGCTCTGTGAAAAAACAATCAGTTCCAGGGCTGGGACAGGATATGTGTAAGGTGAGCCTAGAACATCTTGTTATACACGGGAGTGAGGAGCATTCAAAGACTAGTAAAGGCAGGTTGAAAGGACACAGAAGTCAGTTTCCAAGGGCTCCCTGACAGCTGAGTCTGAGTCGATTTCAAATCTTAATCTCTTCAAATTTCAAAAATTATTTATATATCAAAATAAATCAGAGTAACAAATTATAACCCATAGAATATAACAGTATGTGAAACCATACAAAAATCAATCAGAAGGGAAAGCTTTCATTTCTTTTTTGGGGGGCGGGGGTGGAGAGGCTTTTCTTTAAAGTAAAACGCCAACTAATAAACACAGAAGGAATAATGAAATCAAAGTCACCATTTGACAACTACAATGGAAATACTTGTTTCAGGAAAGAATCATTAATGAATACTAAAATTAGTGTGCTCTACTTTGATGAGAAAAAAAAAGCTGTCTGCATAGTCTCAAAGTATTTCCCTACAGATACTTATTAACAAAGGAGAAATAGTAACTACATGGTGGAGAAATCTGACCAAGTGATCAAAATGGACATTACCATTAATGAGATGTTACCCTTAATGTATCTGATATCAAGTGCATCCCAATAGATGTACTGAGAGGGGGACATTATTTCAGTCATTTCCCTGTCCAAAATGTATAATCAGAATCTAATCATGAGGAAATTCCAAACAAACAAATTCAAACTGAGGGACTTCCCAAAAAAAAAAAAAAAAAGACTAGATTATCTTCAAAAATATCAAAGTCATGACAAAGAAAAACTACGCCAGATTAAAGAAAACTAAAAAGTCATGACAACTAAATGCAAGTAGTAATCTTGGTTAGGCTCTTGAACCATTTTTTTTTCTTTTTGCATTAAGGATGTTAATAGGATAATTGACAAAATTTGAATAGGGTTTCTTAATTATTTAATAATACTGTATCCATGTTAATTTCCTGATACTGAATTATATGACAGTTAAGATAGTAGCATTGTTTTAAAGAAATACACACTGAGGGGCACCTGGGTGGCTCAGTGGGTTAAGCCTCTGCCTTCGGCTCAGGTCATGATCTCAGGTCCTGGTATCCGCAGGGAGCCTGCTTCCTTCTCTCTCTCTCTCTCTGCCTGCCTCTCTGCCTACTTGTGATCTCTGTCAAATAAATAAATAAATAAATAAATAATTTAAAAAGAAACACACGCTGAAATAATAGGAGAAAAGCTGCATGTCTGTGACTTACTTTCACATGATTCAGAAAAATGTGTGTGCACACACCTGGAAAAACAATGAAGACAAATATAATAAAAATGTTAACATTTGAAGACTCTGGATGAAGGATATGTAAAAATGTGCTGTTTTTGCAATTCTTCTATAAGTGGGAAATTATTTCAAAATTCAAAATGAAACGAAGGGAGGAAAAAGTCATGGTCCCAACAAGGGAATGCTGGGAAAGGAGCCCTGAGATTGGTGTGCTTGTCCAGCTCCATGCAGGGCTATTCAGTTGGATTCTCCAGGGATGTGTCACCTGCTACTTGAAGGTTGTCCTAGCTGCTGGCCTCTAAAGCCATCTTTCCCCCTTTGCCCTCCCAACTCGTCCCCACCAAGCCCAGGTCTAAGTGACTACAACAGGACCTCAACCCTAAAAATAACTCTGCACTTTCTTCAAAAAATACTTATTTGTAGGTGTGCGCACCCAGGACCACATGGCAATCCCAATTGCTACTTGTGAGGCAAGGAAAATGAGGGCAGGATAACACTGCAGGTGAGCATAGAGCAAAGGTCTTAGACTAAGGGCTAGAAGAAAAAGGAAAGACTTTGAGACTACCTGAAAACCAAAACATTACTCTCTCCTTTTCAAAAGGCTACTGTGTTTTGTAATGGATCCTATCACAGCACTAACGACTGGGAAAACATGCAAACAACAGGAACCTACACAAAGGATACAAGATGGCAGTTGCGTGGAGTAGCTAAGAAAATGGGCACCAAAACAATTGGAAATAACGAAGTTTTGTCATTGGGGTCCCTGAGTGTTCAGTGAAACAAGCTAACAATATCAGGGAATTAATGATGGAGACATTTGCTAAAAGCAAATTATGGCAATAACACAGACTTCTGGGACTGAATAGTCTCCAGCTTCCTCCCCTTCCCCCTTGTGTCTTCACAGACTGAGTTAAACACACACACACACCACTGAGAATACACATTTTTTGAGGCATTAAGCCTTTAGAAGTACTCTGCAGATTTAAGGTTTATTATATATCTTCCTGTCAGTGAAATCTCTTTCTCTGACTACGAATGGATACTGGGTAAGGGCAGTGTTACTTATTAAGCAGATACCCCAGAATAACAAGGAAGGAATAACAATGTGATCCCTAAGACTTGTGCCAAGACCTCAAGGAAAAGTGCAGCTGGAATGAGGGTAACATTGCTGTGTTAAGAAACACGTATGAATCAGAATCAAATTGGATTTAACCAGGGGAAGTTTGAGGTTATAGAGCAGCTGGAAGAAGAAATTTTTTCCTTAAAAGTGGTTTCTTATTCTGGTTTTGCTCCTAAACATTTGTAAGGCCTTGGATGGGTCATCGAAATGTTCTGGGCTTCAACTCCACTGGCCACTGAATGGAGCACTGTATACAGAAGGACAAGAGAGGGCAGAGGCCAGTTAGGAGTCTGTTGCTCTCATCCAGGCGAGGGCTAACAGCAGCCTGGGCCAGAGTGGTGAGGGTGCACAGGTCAAGTGAGGGAGCTGAACCAGAGTCCTCTCCCTCAGGAGAGCCTGTGTATGTATCTGTATCACCTTCTTCAAGTAAAGGCAAGAGGAAAATCAAGCCTATACCTTAGGCTCTCTAAGCTGTTACTATCACCTGATTCATTCACTCAGCACCTGGAAATGGGATTTATTGTACTAGGAGGTCAAGACCTGTGGTAGCTGATACGATACCGTGGTGAGTAAGAGAGAAATCGTCTCTTCACCCAAGGAGCTCACAGCCCCGCCATGCACAGAGACAAGCAAATCAGCAATGACAGTGCGGTGAGAGAAAGCTGTGGTGGGGGAGTTCAGGACTTGGGATCATGAATGAAGTCCAAGCAACCTTATCTTGGGAGAATCAGAGAAAATGTGCTGGACATGTAGGCTGAGATGTGAAGAATGGAAGAGAATTACCCGAAGAGAAGTGGGCAGGAGAGGGGAAGGGAAGATCTGTGGGGGACAGAAGAGCAGGTATAAAGGCTCCAAGAAGAGACCGATGGCAACGTGCAGGAACTGAAGGTAATCTGGAGTGGACAGGACAGTGGAAAGGAGGGGTGGGGAGAAGGAAGGGGCCTTATAACTCAAGTTCAGAAGTGTCATCTGTATCCTAAAGGCAAGGCTGAAAAGTTTGAGCAGGAAAGGAACCATTATTTGTTCATTTAACAAATGATGTCTAGGCATCTACCATGTCCCAAAGAGTGTTCTAAATGTTGGGGAGTTCACAGCTACACGTGATCTGATTTACGTACAGAACAATTACTCAACTACCAAACAGAGAACTGGATATAGATGGGCAAGAAGAAAGGAGGGGGCGGCATTTAAGAACTTACTGCTGTTTACTAGATGAGGACCAACACAGGCACCCCTCGTCTCATCATGCTTGGCTTTACTGTGATTCACAGATACTTTCTAACAAATGCAAGGTTTGCGGCAATTCCGTCTCAAGCAAGTCTATCCTCTCCATTTTCCCGACAGCATTTGCACACTTCATGTCTCTGTGCCACATTTCCAAATAGTGCCACGCTACACTATTTCAAACTTCTCATTATCATATTTGCCATGGTGTTCTGTGATCAGTGATTATAACTTGCTGAACGCTCACACGATGGTTAGCGTTTTCTAAACCAGAGAGGATGTTTTGATTAAGGTGTGTACTTTCTTTAGACATAATGCTAGTGCACCCTTAACAGACGGTAATGGAGTATGAACATAACTTCTATGCCCTGGGAAACCAAAAAAAAAAAAGGCATCTGACTCGCTTGACTGCGATATTGGCTTTATTGCAGTGGTCTGGTCTCAAACTGGGCAAGACCTCTGAGGTGTGCCTCTAGTAACTTGGGCCAGAGTGGTGACCATGTAGGTGACCGTGTGGAAAATTTGGACTTCAAGAGGCATAGGCTCCCCTAGCCAGGAGTTTTTACTGCCGTACCTACCAGTAGGATAAGAAAGTTGGGTAATAAATAGCTTTTAGCATGCTACATACTTCATCTTTGAGGAGAGCAGCCTCTGCAGGCCTCCTCGGGAAGCATTAAATTATTGCTCTCACATCGAGCATTTCATCAGGGCCTTGACTAGATTCGTCGTCCTTACCCAGACAGACCATTATTAAAAGTACATGAAATCAGAAAGAAAATCAGTCTGCCAGCATAACCAGCCTCCCTCCACGCACAAAAGTAAATACGACTCAGAAAAATGTCTGCTGAACATAACCTTTTTCTAAGTCACCAGAATGCGGTTGGCAGCTGCTGGTGACAACTTCCTTCATTACATTCTAATGATGTAAACTGCTCCCTCAGGATGATTTAGCTTTGCTGCAGACAAAATGCTTATTGCTCCTCTACTCGTGCAGAACACAAATGACTGCTGCGGAACTCGGGCCCCATCGTCAGGATGTCGAGCTAACCTCACAGACCAGCCGCATTGTAGGGAGAACACAGGCGGTTTTAACAGGAATACCTTTCAAAGTCCGAATCATGGCCACATTGCATTCTACACTGGCAGGCGATTAATCTGGGGTGCCTTCTGAAGCCTGGGACTTGGGAAGCCCAGGGAATTTCCTAGCGTGGCTCCAGCCCTTCCCCTGCTGGAATCTGGTAATCAATACATTCTTAGCGAGGGCTGCTGGGGGTAGCCTGTGGGAGTAAACACCTGCCGGAAGCCCGCGTGCTGCCTCCAGCTGGCGGGTAGCTTCAAGGTATTGATTTCTGAAAGACCTGCCAGGGGACCAGGTGCTTCAGAGTTTTCTGGGGTGATTGTTAAAGATGTGGATTTGCTGGACCTACCTTAGACCAACAGAGTCAGAACCTTTAGGAGTAGGACCTGGGCATCTGCACATTTAACAAGATCCCGGGGCGGGGGTGGGGGGGGGTGATGAGCAGCCAGTTTTGTCAGCATCTTTAAGGGACTGAGTGAGACCAGGTACCTCGAGCTAGTCCGTGTAGCCCAGAGAAATGAAGGCATGCTGCTCGGGGGTTCACCAGGTCCCACGTTTAAGCACCTCCTGGGATTGGTTCCAGCTTGGGCCCCTCACTCCGGACCTGCTCTCCTGTTGGTTGCATCCATGAGACCCCACACAACTTACTTAGCCTTCCTCGGGCTCCGTTTTCTCAACTATAAAAGATAGTATCACAACCGATGGGATTGTTGTAGGAATTTTAAAAGTTAATATGCAAAAGTACCTGACACTTACTAAGCAATCAAGATCTATTAGCTTTTCAAATTTTTTTCTGGCTTTTTTCAGGTCTCATCTCTTCCTTTGTTACTGGAAAACCCTCTCTTTGGTTTCTCCTCTAAGCCCCATCCATCTTCCTCCACCCACCCTCAGATATGCAAACCTCCAGAGTCTGAATGGGAGCATGCCCCAGGCTCCAATCCTACCCTGTCTGCCCTCCTTAGAGCCCGGAAACACTGTCTGACACCTGGGAGGCAGGATTCTTCCCCTGGGTGTCACCCTGCAGGAGGGAGCCAGAAAGGTCTGGCACTCTGGACACGTGGAGATGCAAGGTGACACTCTTTACCTGCCCTGGTACACAGGAACCTGGGCGTCTGTCCTGTTGCCAGCCCAGTGGCAAACTGACTGCTAACCCCGCGGGGGACAGCATGGGATGAATAAGTCCCCCTGACCAACAGGCCCAGCCGGGCCAGGCTCTCTCCTAAGGGCTTCTTAGGAAAGCACCTGTGAGATACATACTGCTCTGCCCAATTTATATTTGAAAAAAATGAGTCTTGGAGAGGTTATGAAACTTGCTTGAGGTCACAGAGGTAGCAGCCAAGATCTTAATATATGTAGCCAGATTCCAGTGTTTTGTTTTGTTTTTTTAACCATTACACTAGGAATCTCCCACAGAGCTTGGAATACACACACACACACACACACACACACACACACACACACACACACACACGAGGGTGTGTGTGTGTGTGTGTGTGTGTGTGTGTGTGTGTTTAAATCAGAAAGTGTGTGGCATTCCACATGGAAACCTTACTGCCTCAGACCAAGCATTAGCCCAAGTCACATCTCCTTCGCTGAGAGACATGATGTGAAATAAATACCGGGAAGGTGAGATATAGCTGGTTGACTGGGGGTGAAGTTACTTAAACTCTCTGAACCTCAGTTTTCTTCATCAATAAAACAAGGAAAATAATACCTACCTCTCATGGTTCTATATGAAGATTAAATTAGATAATAAATGTAGAAATGCCTTAACGTGGTCTATTCTGACTGTTGCAGTTACAACGATTCATTCCACTAGTATTTATTTATTCAACGCTATGTCTTAACCGATAGAGATGTCACTGTGAAGTAGACACAACTATACCTATCAATGTGGCTTTTAGAGTCTAAGAAAAAGACGATCAGAAAATAAAGTAACGGGGCGCCTCGTGGCTCAGTCAGTTAAGCGCCTGACTCTTGATTTCCGCTCAGGTCATTATCTCAGGGTCGTGAGATTGAGCCCTGTGTCAGGCTCTGTGCTCGGTGTGCTGGGTCTGCTTGAGTCTCCCTTTCTCTTTCTCTCTCTATTTCTCTGCTCCTCCCCTCACCCTACTCTCTTTCTCACTCTACTAGGAAAAAAAAAAAAAAAAGAAAGAAAAGAAATTAGGAAGTGCCGAAACAGAGGATGTAGATGACACAACAAGGACATGTAGGTAGAATGCCTACTCCTGACCTGTAGGGATGAAGAAGGCTTCTTGGAAAATGGAAACCCCACATCAGGACCTGGAATACACCAGGGAAAGAAGGTGGGAAGAGATGATAGGAAGATAAAGGACAGTCAGAGACGTCTACTAGCATTTTGGCTGGGTGTTGGTGTTTTTCCTGGTGTAAGAAACATTGAAAGAAATCATATTTGGAAGAAATGGTAATAAGTTGTTTTAGATAGGATGAGCCAGAGGTGCCTGGGGCTAGAGACAGCTGTCCACTAGGCAGCTGGATAAAATGATCTGGTGCTCAAGAGATTGATTTTGCATGAAGCTATAGATTTGGAAGTCATTAGCATGTACATAATACTTGAAAGCATAAAAGTTCTATAGAGTAAGAAGGTAGAAAAAGAAGCTACAAAAGGCTTTGGATTCTCCTCTTTCCTGCTTTCATATGGACCTTAGTCCATCAACTGTCCTATCCTCTTTTACTTGTTTTATTAACCTCTCCCTTGCTACTTATTCTTCCCCATGGGCAATTAAATATACTAAGTCTCTATTATCAAAAAAAAAAAAAAAAAAAACACAGCTTTTTTTCTGCCCCCTAACTCTCTCCAGTTTCGGTCCCATTTACCCTCTCTCCTTCAGAGCTGAACTCTCTAAAGGGAAATCTGCAGTGGGAATCTCCATTTCCCCCCGTACCATTCACTTCTCAGCCCACTCCAGCTTGTCTGCGCTCGTCTCTCTTGTGAAGCACCCTTATCAAGACCCCTAATACCCTATTGTTGGCTAAATCCAAAAGATACATCGTCACCTTTATCTTACTTGACTTCTCCATGGTTTTAGAGCTTGGAAATGTCCATTCTCCCTCCTGTTTGGAACACACTCATGCCCCGGCTCCCTTAACATGACGCTTCCTTGCTTGTCCTCTCCCCTCTCTGACTGCTCTCCATTCTGTCTCTGTGATGGCCTCTTCCTCCTCTATGGTTCTCAGACCTTGACATTCCTCAGCATGCTTTCCTGGGCCCTTTCTTATTCCATCCCTCACTTTCCTCCAACCTGATATTTTAATCCATGCCCATGTTACCAGCTAGGGTAGACAGAATGTCAAATTTTTAACAGACAAGAAGGAAAAAAGGATGACAGAGCCATGACTTTTTTATGTTGGGTTGCAGAAGGTTACACCTCTGTGATGGTTTACATTTTCTCTGAAAAGTAACAGTCACAGGCATCTGCTGAACATGTGGTAGATGGGAGGGTCCAAGAATACTAGGGAAGGGGGCACCTGGGTGGCTCAGTCATTAAGCGTCTGCCTTCAGCTTGGGTCGTGATCCCAGAGTCCTGGGATCGAGCCCTGCATCAGGCTCCCTGCTCAGCAGGAAGCCTGCTTCTCCCTCTCCCTCTGCCTGCTGCTCTGCCTACTTGTACTCTCTCTCTGTCAAATAAATAAATAAAATATTTTTAAAAAAAAAAAAAGAATATTAGGAAAGAAGTCTTGAAATGGTTGTTGTGGAGGACTGGAAAGAAGGTTAAGTAGGGAAACAAATGGATTACAGAGTTACGTTGAGGTTCTAGTTAAAGCTGCAAAGGATGGTTTTTAAGGATCTCCAATCTGCCTATGACTTTCTCTAGCAATCTAAATACAAGCATGGAGAAGGCCACAAGGGGTTTGATCCAAGGTGGAATTTTCCACAAGGGCTCTATAGAACCTACAAAATAACAATAAGGGAGTTAAAAATAACAGCAAGAGAGTAGCAAAATTCTGATCTGTGGAGGTCTAAGCTGGGAAAAGAGAAAAGTTTAAATAGGAGGGATCAGAGAATGAAAATCTTGGTAAGTTTAGGCGTGCCTGGCTGGCCCAGTCAAAAGAACATGAAACTCTTGATCTCAGGGTCATGAATTTGAGCCCCACATTGGGTATAAAGGTTAGTAAAAGAAAATCTTGATAAGTTTGAAGGAACGGCTGTAACTGACCATAACTGAAGAAGCAAACTGGGAAGACTAGTGGGTCTGGTCAGAGAGTTGGATCATGAATTTTATTGTATCAGAGTTGGGACAGTTTTAGATGATGAGAAAGCCCAGAATATGGCCACAGTAGTAGTTGAAGATGAATACAGAGGATGGTCACTGGAGATGAAAGGTAAGTTTATACCTGTGTAGGGGCCCAAATAAAATGATGCTTCTTCAAATGCATCATTGCCCAACTCAGAAGTACTGTAGGCTTCTTCTGTGTTCCTTCCCAAAGCATTTACATTATTGCCCTTATTCCATTCCATGGTCTGTTTATCTTCTTCTTATCTGAGAGCTTTTCAAGGAAATGTGTCAGATTGTCTTCTTCCCACCTACCACAGTACACAAGGTCAATTAGCAAACAATGTTGAATGAATGAATAATTAGTAAAAAATTGTTTCAATGTGACTTCATAGCATGGGCTTCTTTCTCAAATTCCTGGCATATTTCACTGTTTTTAGTCCATAAATAAAGATAACCATGCATTTCTTGTATATTCATTGCTCTTTTTCACTGAAAAAAAATATTTCTTTTCTTCTAAATAACTTATTTTCTAAAGCTTTAGAGATGGAACCATGATCTTTATTTTTCCCTCAGATAATGTTCTTTTATCACTTTTCCTCACATCGGAACCATGCCAAGGGTTTGGCTACTATGGAAATGCAATCTTCAGATAGAGCCTTCCTTGATACAGAATCATCGTTTCATTCCATGAATGATTTATTAGTTGCCTACCATATGTCAGGCAGGCCGGTAACAGGGCTCCAGGGATGGAATAGTGAACAAGACGATTACTTCCCTCAGTAAGATGTAGAGACAGGTGACGAAGCAGGATGACGGCCCAGCAATGGCTGCATCAGTCAAGATATGTTGCAGCAACCACAGTCGCAAAAATCTCAGTGGCTAAAAAGCTACAAAGGTATCTCTCTCCATCATGTGTCTCCATGGCAGATGTCGTCCACATGCTTCACCATTGTACCTCTGTTACCGACACGTGCTTTCAGAATTGCCACCGCAGAGGGAAAGAGAGAAGGATGTGAGCACAGGATAACTGTCAATCTGCTCACAAATCAACCAAATCAAACCATACGGCCACACCTAACTTCAAGAAGGTGAGAAGGTGCAGTTCTCTCAGGCACTCGGAAGTCAAGAAACGGCTACATTCAACAGTGGAAGCAGCACGGCCACAGCGCCGATGCAGAAAGACAAAGGGTACGTCTGGTACTAGGGTATTATCAGAGTCCTCGCAAGTCTTGAGGAGTCATGGAAGGCTTAATGGGGGACATAACATTTCAGCAGACATGCAAAAGAGAAACAAGAATTTAATAAGTTGAACCAGATGGCAAAGGGAGGCAGAAGGAGCTGTTTATGTAAAGAACGCATGGGAAATCTATCCCCTCACCGGGTCCTGCTCGTGCTACAGAAGCGGCAGCCAATGACATGGATGGATATAAACGGTGAGGGAAGAAGAATCAGGGCTGGAGGAATCTGTAACGAGCCGTAGACATACACATACACACACTCATACAATCACATTAAAAATAGAGGGGTGTATAATGGCTAATACAAAAACACAAGAATTGAGTGTTCGTGAGGATGTCGAGAAAAAAGGAACCCTCGTGTCCTATTAGTGGGAATGCAGACTGGTACAGTTGCTGTGGAAAATCATCTGGAAGTTCCTCAAAAAGTTAAAAATAGAACTACCCTGGGGCGCCTGACTGGTTTAGTCAATAGAGCATGTGGCCCTTGATCTTGGGGTCATGAGATCAAGCCCCGCACTGGGTGTAGAGCTTCCTTAAAAAATAGAATTACCCTATGATCCAGTAATCATACTATTGGGTATTTACCTAAAGAATACAAAATACCTAAATAATACAAAAACACTAATTCAAAGGGAGGCATGATATAGAAATAGCCCAAGTGACCAGCAATTGATGAATGGATACAGAAAATGTGGTGTGTGTGTATATATACATATATATATACACACACATATATATATACACACATATCTTCATATATATATGTGTATATATATGAAATATATATATGAAGATTATTCAGCCATACAAAAGAATGAAATCTCACCATCTGCAATGACATGGATGGATCTAGACAGTGTAATGCTAAGTGAAATGTCAGTTAGAGAAAGACAAATACCACATGATTCCACTCAGATGTGGAATTTAAGAAACAAAACAAATGAACAAAAAAAGAGATACTCCGAAAAAACAAACTCTTAGCTATAGAGAACAAACTGATGGTTACCAGAGGGGAGGTAGGTGGTGGGCTGGATAAAATAGGTGGAGGGGATTAAGAGTACACCTATCATATGAGCACTAAGTAATGTACAGAACTGTTAAATCACTTTATTGCACCACTGAAACTAATATAACACTATGTTTATTGGAATTAAAATTTTTAAAAAATTTTAATAGGTGCCACTGGAGTTTTGATGATAATGCCTTCCCCCTCACTACCCTCTAGGGAAAAAAAAACACCATGATGTGCAAAGGAATTCCAAAGTTTCAGAACAAAGCTCCATGGAGTCTGCTGACAGGGACAAAGCTACTCCCCTAGCAACTAGGTCCAAGATAGAGAACTAACAAGCTCTCTCTCTATATATATCCCAACCTATTTCTCCTGATATCCCCACCCTCAGAGCATCCTCTCTCCTATACTCTTGCACCAACCTCAAATGGCTACTCTGAGGATCCAACAGCTCAAAGCTCATGATTGCCTAGCACAATTAAGTCACCTCTTACTCTGTGGCCCACACTGAATTAGGCACTCTTAAGCTATACACTTTCAAACCTCCCCAGTTGGAAAGAACTATCATCCCCATTTCACAGATGAGAAAACTGTGAATGACCGTGAAATATCCCCAAGGGTACACCACTTATAGTGACAGGAGCCAAGAGTTTAAGCTAGGATGGTCTTAATTTAAATGTGCTTATATTGTATTTAAATTACTATCCACAGAGGTAGAACTGCTGAGTTCATTTAGAATGATACTCTATTTAACTGGAATTTTCTTTCTTTCTTTCTTTCTTTTTTGGATTTTATTTACTTATTTGACAGAGAGATCACAAGTAGGCAGAGTCAGGCAGAGAAAGAAGGGGAAGCAGGCTCCCTGCTGAGCAGAGAGTCCGATGCGGGGCTCGATCCCAGGACCCTGAGATCATGACCTGAGCCAAAGGCAGAGACCCAACCCACTGACCCACCCAGGCGCCCCTAACTGAAATTTTCTTTATACAGGTATATACATATGAAGCATTAAGCAAATATAAACCATGAGCCAATCATAAAACCCAATCACCGCTGGGTGTAGTGGTGGTAACCCTCTGGCGTAGATTTCAAAGATGCATGGTTCAAGTCTTCCAGTTTAATTTTTAAGTGTCCTGCTCATAATTCTATGACCCCTCCAAATTTTCATAGTTGGCTGGAAGCAACTCAACTCTCAAAATCACATATCTCCTTCACTCATCTGAACACACTTGTTAGTACAGATTAGAATTTGTTAAAGATTAATTCTTAAAGCATCCTCAAGCTTTTTTTTCCAACAAAGGAAACATCAATTATAGGCTCACACATAAACTTTGCCCCTTTCTTGAATACTTGCTGCCCTTTATAAATCTTAGATTTCTTCCCCTTGAGTATTCGTTCAAAGGAGAGATTTTATTGCCTCCAGGGGTTGTTAAACTGATTGCAATACTGCCTATTTAGAGCAGTTCAGTGGGAATTACACTGGTTCAATGCTGTCAGACCTAGAATATAGCTGTCAAATAGCATTACAAGTAAAACACCCTTGATAAGAAATAATGACCAAATGTCAATCTGCTTTTCACTACCCTTACTACAGACTTCTGCCACACACACAAAAAAAGCAGTGTTTTACACATTATAGTAATAGCACATTTCTGATATTTCAGTTAAAATTCTAGCAGTGTTTTCAAGGACAAAAAAAGTAGTTCCAAACGCAATCTGGGCTCAAACATTGATGGAGGTTTTTTTTTCCTTTTACTGAAGTATATGGCAATCTGTTTCAAAACTACCAAACTTTATTAATGCAAGTTAATGTGATACATCTTAAATCATTTTTATGTATCAAGTATATTTTAATTTAAAAAAATTTTAAGTTTCATCATTTATTCATTCATCCCACTGACATTTGTTGAATTTCTAGGAGTGTGGCATTGTGCTGGTTGGTTAACAGGGTGCACACATTAAGTTCCTGATAGGCCACTTTAATGGGTCTAGATTTTTAATCCTGCCAGCAACTAGGAATGAATGATCACATCTGATCTTCAGAAAGACTAATTTGGTTATAGTATCATTCTCTCTCTTCTCTTTTTCTTCATAGCACTGATTTAATTCATAATCACATACAGGTTTATACCCACCTTCCCACTAAATTACAAATCTATGAGATCCAGGAACACGTCTACTTTATTCATTATTATATACACAGAGCCCAGTACAGTTACTGATATAGAAGCCATTTGGTAATTATTTTGAAGATGAAGTGAATTAACATATGTATTACAGGGGTTTGACACTGTATTTTAAAAGATCAGTAAGACTGTTGTAGTTTATGGACAATTCATGGGAACCTAAAATAAGGTGATATTGTGGCAAAATAATATATGTAACATATATAAAAATGAATATATGTTTAATATATATGTAGATGACATAGAAAAGTGTCTAGAATAACTCAAATTTCTAATTTGATCTAATGAATATTGCTATGTTCAAATCAAAAAAAGACCTGATCAAGGGGTCCTAGGATCAAGCCTGTGTCAGGCTTCCTGCTCATTCAGGAGTCTGCTTGTCCCTCTTCCTCTTCTCCTCCCCGTTTGTGTCCTCTCCCTCAAATAAATAAAATCTTTAAAAAAAAAACAAAACAATTTTTGAAGTACAAATAACTTAATGATTTAGTTAGTGATTTAATGCATTTGATCAATTAATGAGCCAGTATCACAATGATAAACAATTAATCCTTCCCCCTTTGGCCCCACTGGCACTTCCAACCTTTCCATCAAGGAAAATTATTTTTAATCTGAAAGACTAGAGTAACAATTCACTAATAAATTGTCAAATCATTTCCTTCACTGAAAAAGGTTATTATGTCAGTAAAATCGAAGAATATCATAATGTCCTAGATTTCTCAGGAAGATACTTGATTTGGTTTCCCAGACATTATTCACTTCTCCTTCATCCATTCTTTACTATACATGTCATTCCACTGCTTAGAAACGTTTAATGGATATCCCACTGAATTTAAAATTACATTCAAATGCAGTAACTTTTCAATCCCAGCTTTGAATCTTACCTGCCTTTCTAATTTAGTTCATGCACATGACCCATGTCACACTAGGAGCCAATTTTGGTTTTTTCCCAACACAAGAAAATTAGTTTCATTACAGTGTGATCAAGTTTGTCTTTAACCAAAGAATAGATGGGTTGCTGTTTCACCAGACCTATTTTTCAAGGGCCTTTGTTATTTCTAAAATCTAGATTTATGCCCCCCACCACCACCTTAGAGGAAGATGTTTCCATTATTGAAAATGTTCCTGTGATGCTTAATTTTAGGTGTCAACTTAAGTAATTTAATTACCAACAACAAAAGTACAACAGGCTCCAGAGGAAATTCTAAAAGAGGTGCTCTATCTATAAAATTACAGATAACCTCATTATAACAGGGGTCTACCTTTCCAAGATGACCATTTTGAAGGGAGTTACATGTACCGAAGTTTCCTTTACAGCTGCTAAAATATGGTTTCTTCAGAGTTCCCATTGGATTCTTAAAATCTTTATTTTCCTTTTTAACAAAGCTTTTATTAAACATAGACGGTTGGCTCCAGTTTGACGTATTCTTCTTTTCCTCATTTCAATTCATATTTACATTATTTAAGGTACTTTTCAAATAGTTGAAATATAAGAAGCAAAAATCAATATATTGAAACAGACGATTTTAATGTGTTTAATCTTCCCTATAAACAAATGAACCAGAATGGAACAAAAATTTTAGTATGAGTTTTACAGAGTTTTTCAATAGGACATTAACAAATTTTAAAAAAGTTTTTTCAGGATTTTATTGAGAGAGAGAGAGAGAGAGAAAGTCCCTGAGTCCCTGAGCAGGGACTAGAAGAGCAGGACCCTGGAATCATGACCTGAGCCAAAGGCAGACACTTACCCAACTGAGCCACCCAGGTGCCCCAACTGTTTTTAAGTCTGATGTCACTGCTGAATTTATTTTCCAAAGTTAAAACTCTAAAATAATTAAGTATTCCTAACTTTTTTTGTGTTTTATGACTTTTAATCTGAAGATAAGAATATTACCAAATAAATATTTTTAAGTGCAAAATAAGGCATAAAATATAGGAGACTTTGCTGTGTGTTAATGGAAATGTTATTTTCTTGAAGAAAAAATAATATATGTCAGCCTTCCGTCATGTTTCCTAGCCTCTCTCGAACATTCTACATAACTGAGAATAAAAAGAATACAGAACTGAAATGAAGAGGGCATGAGACATAAAAATCTCAAAGGTTATTTAAAAATAAAAGGTTTCAAATATAATTTAGACAAAGAATGTTGTTGTTGATAAAAGCAAAATACATTCATCTTCAAAGGAAATAAAATGCATAGCTTAAAAAAAAAAAATTCCAGGTCAGTCTCTTTAACCTCACTCCTGAGTTCTGCTCACAGTTGTTCCCAGCTGTATGTCTCTTCTCACTCTGAGTATGTTGGATCCATTACAACTGAATGGTTTGGGGTTTTGGTTTTTTTTGTTTTTAAGTTTATTTAAATAATCTCTACACCCAACATGGAGCTGCAACTCATGACCCAGAGATCAAGACTTGCATGCTCGGGGCGCCTGGGTGGCTCAGTCGGTTAGGCATCTGCCTTCGGCTCGGGTCATGACCGTAGGGTCCTGGGATTGAGCCCCGCATCAGGCTCCCTGCTCAGTGGGAGGCCTGCTTCTCCCTCTCCCACTCCTCCGCTTGTGTTCCCTCTCGCTGTGTCTCTGTCAAATAAATAAATAAAACCTTAAAAAAAAAAAAAAAAGAGTTGCATGCTCTACGACTGAGCCAGCCAGGTGCCCCAAAACTGAATGGTTTCTAAACACCAGATCCCCCAAATCTGCTCTACAATCTTTTTCTAATCTCTGGTCAACAACCTTCCCGTGCTCCACACCTGTCTATTTTTAAGCAGAAAGCCTGTAAAATGACCCCTGCCCCAATATTCCTGGAAGCTGGGGAAGCAGGGGTGAAAGGTAGGGAAGGAAACCATCAAACGTTGAAAACCCTTGTTTCCTCTCTCCCCTAGTTTATGTAAATTTGAGCCCATCCTCCCCATCAACTCTGAGGCTGATCCCTCCATGTTCTTCCTTCCTACTTCCATCCTACCTGGTCTGGGACCTCATGGCTTCAATTATCCTCCCTCCTCTCCTAAGCTCTCCCCCAACCTTGCCCTTTCCACCAGATCCTTTGCCTTGGCTTATGCAAACCTTCGGGTTTTCCTTCTTGATCCTGTTACTCCCTTTACCTATCACTTCTTTCCCTTTACAGAGAAATAGTCTACTTAGCTGTTTGCATGTCCTCAACTGGTTTCGCTGCTCGGTTCATCACAACTGAGCTGCTGCCTCCACCTTCGGCCCTAATACAGCACCTCTCCAAGATCACTACTGCAGTGGAGCCGGGTCTAGGGTCTCCTTTGCAGTCTCCATCTTGTCGGACCTTTCTTTAACATCTGGCCCATACAGGATTCCTTTTCTCTCAGAATTTCTGAACCTTATTTGTGTGCCCCTCTGACAGTCTGCTGAAGCCTGTGGACTACTCTGAATACTGTCCCTAAAGACATAATATGAATTAGTTGGAGTTACAAAGGAAACCAATTTATTGAAATACAGCTATAAAAATGTTTTCATTTGTGACATAGTAATATGTGTACTGCTTCATTAAAGCATTAATTGAGAAGTCAGCGGATCTAATAACTACTGTAATTTCAAAGTAGTGAGGAGACATCTGCAACAACCTAATAGGGCACAAAGACTCCTGTAGTTCTTATTAATGAAATGTGCAGGTACTATAAATACGACAATGGTTACCAATATTTATAATAAATTCTATTTGATTTATAGCTCTACACTTCGTATTTAGGTCTTTAATCCACCTTGAGTTCAATTTTGCATTTGATATGAAATAGAGATTCAACTATATTGGAGATGACAGTTGGTGAGAAAGCGAGCCAGGGCTTCAATGTTGCTAAACACACTGTAGTAAACAAATAATCTCCCATCCAATTTGTGATGCTATCATAATCCATAGATCTATCTGCCCTGTTTTTTGGTTGTTGTTCCTTTTTGTCATTGGTATGTGTAAACCACATGATTATAAAGCAGCTTTCTTTTTGTTATTCTTTTTCAAAAACTGGTAATTATTCATGACTTCCATGTAAATTTTAAATGTTTGAGTTCTTTAAAAAAAATCCTATTAGAATTCTTATCAGAATTACAGACATTTATGGGGCACCTGGGTGGCTCAGTGGGTTAAGCCTCTGCCTTTGGCTCAGGTCATAATCTCAGGGTCCTGGGATTGAGCCCTGCATTGGGTTCTCTGCTTAGCAGGGAGCCTGCTTCCCCCACCCCGCCCTGCCCTGCCCCACCCCTCTGCCTGCCTCTCTGCCTACTTGTGATCTCTGTCAAATAAATAAAATCTCTCTTTTTTTTTTTAAGATTTTATTTATTTATTTGACAGACAGATCACAGTTAGGCAGAAAGGCAGGCAGAGAGAGAGGAAAGGAAGCAGGCTCCCCGCTGAGCAGAGAGCCCGATGCGGGGCTCGATCCCAAGATCCTGGGATCATGACCTGAGCCAAAGGCAGAGGCTTTAACCCACTGAGCCACCCAGGTGCCCCAAATAAATAAAATCTTTAAAAAATAATAATTACAGACATTTATAAATTAGTGGAGAGGGAATTTGGTAGCTTTATAATGTCATCCCATCCATGAACATGTTTAATTACTCCATATGTTGTGATTTTTTATGTTCCTTAATAGAATTTAATTTTTTTCTCTTTAAAGGTCTATGTATTATTTAATTCCCAGATACTATGCTATTGTGAATAATATCTTCTTTTCAATCATATTATTATTGGCATAGAGGAGCAGTTTTGATTTTTTTTAATTCATCTTGTACCCAATAACACTGTTGAACTCTCTCATCAGTTCTTATGTTTGACTACTAAAATGCTACTAGATTTTCTCTGTCGACAATTACATAATCCACAAGTGGTGACTGATAGGTCCTTTTAATTTCTTTACCTCTTCTTTTCCTTATCTTATTCTATTGGTTAGAATCTCCAGTACAATGTTGAATAGTATAAGGGACATCTTGTATTTTCCTGAATTAAAAAATTCATCTTTGTTAAGTATAATATTTGTTGATGATCTGAAATATGGTCTTAATTTGCATCACATCCATTCTGCTGACAATTTTCTGGGACTTTTTTTCTTAAGGTTTTATTTATTTGAGAGAGAGAGAGCATGGTACAACTGAAAAGTTTTCCTCTGCCTATTCCCAGTCGTTGGCATACAGCCCTCTTCTGTTCTGGGCCACCATTGTTATCCTTTAAAGGGGCTCAACCATGTTCTCTCTCCACAGAGATTCCTCACAATTTTTATATTTTTCTCTCAGATCCAGCAACCCTCTTCATGCTATGTCACAGCTTCCATACTAAGTTTAGGAGAGGGAGAAATAGCTTATGTTACTTCACCACTACTTTTTCTTAATTATAAAGTATAATCATCTCTTAAAAAAAAAAAAAAAAAAAGAGGGAGAGAGCACATAACCATAGGATCCATATACAACATATCCAGAGTCACTAGTCTTGCAACTAAAGGGATTCCACTTCTACTTATATAGAAAGCTGGAAAGGCATTACTATTACCTGAGAAGAAAAGTCCAGATAAAGGACAAAATCCTAACTTTTCTTAAACCTACTAGGACTAAAACCACATGGCCACCAAGTAGCCTGAAATATAAGACAGGCCAAAGGATAAAAATGCAAAAGCTGGCTAACTTGTGGCAAAGCATAGGAGGAGAGAATCAAGGCACCGTATGAGAATCTAAGTAGAATTCAACTAAAATTTTTAACAAACTGTTGGGCTGGGCATACACTAGTTTGAGTTTGTAGAATCACTGTAGATTACTATAGAAACAGAGTTACACTCTTCTCTGATATGCCTACAACAGGTGCAGGGCAGAAGGCCGGGAAAAGCTTCCTTCAGTGATGCAGGCTTGGAAGACAGACAGACACACACACACACACCCCCACACTTATACACACAAACACAGCTACACAATTCTAAGTACATCATATTCCAACTGCTAAAAAAACAAAGAAAAAGAGAAAACATAGAAGGCAAGAGAAAGCTGCAGGAAAAAAAAAAACACAAAACATATTAAGGAGAAAAGATATGAATTATAGCAGACTCTTTGTCATAAACTATATAATTCAGAAGACAACATGGTGACATCTTTAAAATACTGAAAAGAAGAAAACACAAAACACTCTATACCCAGTGGAAAGATCTTTCTAACAAAAGCTGAGAGAAATCCCTGGCAGCAGACCTGCACCATAAGAAATGTTTAAAAAAAAGTTCTTCAGTAATAAGGACCAGGACATCAGAAACATGAATCTACACAATGAAATTACATCTCCAGAAATGATTAAAACAAGGAAATATGTAGAAGATATTTTTCTCATTATAATAGCACTAAAAATAATTGACTAAATTTAAAACAGTAATAATGAATTGAGGGTTTATGGCACAGTATGCATAAAAGTAAAATATAGGACAATGACTACATAGAAGATTGGAAGGAAAGAGGGACAGATTAGGAGTATGTTGTTGTAAGGTTCTCATGCAACAGGTGAAGCAGGATGAAATTACTTGAAGGTAGACTGATTATTTAAACATGTACATGGTAAACACTTGGACTCCAACAAAGAAATCTTTAAAAGAAGTATAAATAGTAAGTCCAACAATGGAGCCAATGTTGATTTTTAAAAAATACCCCATGTTGGGGCGCCTGGGTGGTTCAGTGGGTTAAAGCCTCTGCCTTCAGCTCAGGTCATGATCCCAGGGTCCTGGGATGGAGCCCTGCATCGGGCTCTCTGCTCAGCAGGGAGCCTGCTCCCCTCTCCCCCGCCCCCCTCTGCCTACTTGTGATCTCTGCCTGCCTCTCTGCCTACTTGTGATCTCTGCCTGTCAAATAAATAAATAAATAAAATCTTTAAAAAATACCCCCATGTAAAGGCAGACAGCAAAAAAGGAAGAACATAATGGAACAACAACAACAAAAAATCCACTAGCAAAATGGTATGTATAATTTCAACCACATAAATTATTACATTAAATTTAAATTACATAAGTACCTCATTTTATAAACAGATTACCAAACAGTAGGAAAAAAAAAAACAAAAAACCAAAATCCAACTGCATGCTGTCTACAAGAAACTCACTTAAAACCTAAAAATTCAAACAGGTTAGGGGCACCTGGGTGGCTCAGTCGGTTCAGTATCCAGCTCTTGATTTCGGCTCAGGACATGATCCTGGGGTACTGGGATTGAGTCCCATGTTGGGCTCCAAGCTTGGCGGGGATTCTGTTCGAAGATTCTCGCTCCACACGCCCCGCCACGCCCCTCCTCCTGCAGATGCACACACACAGGTGCACTCCCTCTACCTCTCTCTCTCTACAATAAATAAAGCAATATATTTTTTAATGCAAACAGATTAGGAACACCTCAGGGGCTCAGTCAGCTAAGCATCTGCCTTCAGCCGGAGGCATGATCCTGGGGTCCGGGGATTGAGTTCCCAGTGAGTCTTCTTGCTCAGCTGGGAGCCTTGTTCTCCCTCTCCCTCTGCCTGCCACTCCCCTGGCTGTGCTCACGCGTACTCGCTCTCTCTCTCTGCCAAATAAGTAAATAATATCTTTTTTAAAAAAGAGCAAACAGATTAAAACTATGGGAAGAAACTGTATCTTGCAAAATAATGATTAAAAGAAGGTTGGGGTGGCTATTCTAAGACCAGACAGAATGCAAGACATGAAGTATTGCAAGGAATAAACAAGGACTTTACATAGTAAAAGAGTCAATTCACTAAGAAAAAAAATAATTCTAAATGTTTACATACCTAACAGCTGAGCTTTAAAACACATAAGCCAGAACTTTTAGAGGTGAAAGGACAGACAGATACCTACACAATTATAGATTATGAATTCAGTGCTATGGACTTCAATAATAAAAAAGGAAAAAGAAGCAGAAACTCAGTAAGTATGCAGGAGACCTGAACAACACTATTAACCAACTTTATATAATTGATACCCAACACCAGCAGAATACACATTCTTTTAAGGGCATATCGATCATTCACCAAGAAATATTCCAGGCTATAAATCATACTTCCCAAATTTAAAATAATTGGAATGATATGAAGAATGTTCATTGGCAGGGACAAAATTAAATTAGAACCCAATACCAGAAATATATTTTTTTAATTTCCCTAAATATTTGGAAAATAATGTACTTCCAAATAGCCTACTGGTCAAAGAGAAAGTCAAAAGAATAATTAGAAAATATTTTCAATTAGGGGCACCTGGGTGGCTCAGTGGGTTAAAGCCTCTGCCTTCGGCTCAGGTCATGATCTCAGGGTCCTGGGATCAAGCCCCACATCGGGCTCTCAGCTCAGCAGGGAGCCTGCTTCCCTTCCTCTCTCTGCCAGCCTCTCTGCCTACTTGTGATCTCTGTCAAATAAATAAATAAAATCTTAAAAAAAAAATTTCAATTAAATGAACATACAAACACAATATAAGCAAAATTTGTAAGATGTAGCTAATACAATGCATAAAGAGAAAGGTATATGCTTTCATTAAGAAAAAAATGGGTTTTAAATAAATGATCTAAGTTTCCATCTTAACAAGAAAAAGGGGCGCCTGGGTGGCTCAGTGAGTTGAGCCTCTGCCTTCAGCTCGGGTCATGATCTCAGGGACCTGGGATAGAGCCCCGCATTGGGCTCTCTGCTCAGCGGGGAGCCTGCTTCCTCCTCTCTCTCTGCCTGCCTCTCTGCCTACTTGTGATCTCTCTCTGTCAAATGAATAAATAAAATCTTAAAAAAAAAAAGAAAGAAACAAGAAAAAGAAGTGCAAATTAAACCCAAAGCAAACAGGAGAAAAAAAAAATGAGGATAAGAGCAAAACCAATAAATTTGAAAATAGCCAAAAAACAAACAAAAAAAACAAAAAACAATGAGACAAAAAGCTAGCTCTTCAAAAGGATCAATAAAATGGGTAACACTATAGCCAGACTGATTCGAAAAAAGTGAGAGAAGATGCAAATTACCAATATCAGAAATGAAAGATGGGATATCACTACAGATCATACAGTCATAGGGTCATAAGTGAATATTACAAACAACCTTATGGCCATTTATTTTACAAGAAAGATGAAATGGACAGAGTTCTTAAAAAACACAAACTACCAAAGCTTACTCAAGAAGAAATAGAAAAATTTGAATAGTCCTACCATCTACCAAAGAAAATAAATTTGTAATTTAAAACTTCCTACAAAGAAAACCACAGGCCTAGATGCTTTACTGGCAAAAATTTCTCAAACTCTTAAGAAAGAAACACAAATATCAATTCTACACAAACTCTTCCAAAAAACAGTAGAGAAACGAGCACTTCCTGTCTCATTTTATAAGCTAACCATTACCCTGACCCAAACCAGGCAAAGATATACATCAAACTATTATCTTTCCTGGATATATACATAATGATCATCTCTAAATATGAGCAAATTAAACCCAGCAGTACATTTGTAAAATAAACATAGCATGGCCAAATAGAGTTTACCCTACAAATACAAGGCTAAATATTTGAAAAATCAAACAACATAATTCATCCTATCAAAAAAACTGTTGGGATCACCTCAGTAGTAGGTAAAAAAAAAAAATCTGATAAAATTCAACGGCCATTCACCATAAAACCCTTCAGCAGACTAGAAAAAGAGAAATTCCTCACTCTACTAAAGAGCATCCACAAAACACCTGTAGCCTACATCACCCGTAATGGTCAGACACCAGGTGTTTTCAGCTGTGCACGGGGCTGCCCCGGGGCTCTGTGTCTTGCTTCAACAGCACGTGGACGGAAGAGTCCCAGGCCCCTTCTTCCAGTTTCCCATGGCCCTGCAACCTCTTTGCCAGTTCCAACCTCGGAACATTCTTCTCCGCCACCCTCTGGCCCCAGGACCACCCTGCACGGTGTCTGGTGCTGCAACCACGAGTCCCCGGACTGGTCAGAATGACTCCCCCCGGGGGGAGGCCACCAGCCATCCACCGCCGGGTCAACGCGCTCCCCGGGGCTCCCGCACCCACCTCTCTCGGGCTTCTCTTTCCACCGCCAGGATGAGCATCCGCAGGCCGAGGGGAAGCCAGACGACTTCTCTCCAAGACGCAGAACCAGCGCGGCGGCCGGCCTCGGCCCCGACGTGCAGAAGCAGAAGCCGTCTCAAGTCCAGGGGCGTGAAGGCCGGGACGCCACGCCGGCCGCCAGAGGCCTGGGGCCGACCCTCAACCCGCGCTTTATATCTGGGTTCCGCCCGCGCAGGCGCCCATCTCGGCTTCCTGCAGAACCACCGCCTGGGTCCGCAGGTGAAGCTCATCCAGGAGATGGCGACCACCTGACTCAGCAGGCGGGCTGGCAGCCTCAGGCTGGGCCGGCGGGCGTCTCTTCCAAACGCCCACCTCCAGCATGGTTAGGAGCCTCCACATCCCCGCAAGTTTTGAGGGGTCCCTCTGGCACCCCACCCCTGGTGTCAGGGCCTCTGGCTGAGGCTCTCCCTGCAGCACTAGGCAGTTTTTGACCACCCTGGAGCCCCCCAACCTGAACCAAGCAGAAACAATAAAGCTTTTTGCCAGGAAGAAAATACAAAAATTAACTCAAAATGGATTAAAGACTTGAGCATAAAACCTGAACCCATAAAACTCCTAGAAGAAAAATGAGTGGTAAGCTCTTTGACATCAGTCTTGGCCATGATTTTCTGGATTTGAGACCAAAAACAAAATTAACAAAAGCAAAAATAAACAAGTGGGACTTCATCAAACTAAAAAGTTTCTGCACAGCAAAGGAAACTATCAACAAAATGAAAAGACAATGTACTGAAAGGGAGAAAGTATTTGCTAATCATATACCGAGTAAAAAGTTAATATCCAAAATATATTTCAAAATGCATACAATTCAATAGCAATTTCCCTAAGATTGTTAAACTCCAATTTTCCCAAATCCTTTCCAACTGTATGATTTCAGCTGTAAAATAGTAAAAACAAAAAAACAAAAAAACAACAAAAAAACAAAAACAAAGACAAAAAAACCCCAAAAAACTCCAAACAATCCAATTTTTTAAAAACAGAAGATTTTAATAGATACTTTTCCAAAGAAGATATACAAATGGCCAACAGGTACACCAAAAGGTACTCAACATCATTAATCACCAGGGAAATGCAAATCAGAATGACAATATCAGCTCACACCTGTTAGAATGGCTATTATTAAGAAAACAAGAAATAACAAATGTTGGCAAGGATGTGGAGAAAGGAAACTTTGTACACTGCTGGCGGGGAATGCAAATTGGTGCAGTCACTATAGAAAATGGTATGGAGGTTCCTCAAAAAATTAAAAGTAGAACCACTATGATCTGGCAATTTCCCTTCTGAATATTTATCCAAAGGAAATGAAATCGTTAACTTGAAAGATATTTGCATCCGCATCTTCACCGCAGCATTGTTTACAATAGCCAAGACATGGAAACAACCTAAATGTCCACAGATGGATAAATGGAAAGAGAAAATCTGAAATAGATATACAATAGAACATTACTCAGCCACAAAAAAGAAGGTAATCCTTCTATTTGCAACAACACGATGGATCTCGAGGACATTATGCTGAGTGAAATAAATCAGACAAAGAAAGACAAATACTGTATGATTTCACTTATTGGGGAATCTATAAACAAAACAAAAATTTTAAAACAAAATAAAAAAACAAGTTCATACATACAGAGAGCAGATTGGTGGTTGTCAGAGAGGGAGTAGGTTAGACAAAATAGGTAAAGGGGTGAAAAGTTACAAGCCTCCAGTTACAAAGTAAATGAATCATGGGAATGTGATATATAGCATGGCAGCTACAGTTAATAATACTATGTTGCATATTTGAAAGTTACTAAAAGAGCAAATCTTGGAATTTACCATCACAAAAAAAAAAAAGTGTAACTGTGTGGTGATGGATTTAACTCTATTTACTTTGGTGATCATTTCACAATATACACATAGATTGAATCATTATGCTGTATACCTGAGAGTAATGTAATGTTATATATCAATTATACCTCAATTTAAAAAACGTAACACTGGTCTATCCATATACGTTATGCCAAAGTTCTTAGTTTCCAGATCTGATTCTACCATTTGACTTTAGGTTACCCTCTCTATGCCTCCGTTTCTTCATTTTTAAAATAGGATAATAATAGTCCATAGGGTTGCTGTGGGAATTAAGTGATTAAGAAATGTAAAGAGCTATCAGTTATACCTGGACTATCACAGGCACTCAATAAATGTTGTATTTTATTGGCACATTAGAAAGTGAATTAGCTAGAACAGCAAAAGAGCCCCAGATGGGAGCTGGAAGACCTGAGTCCTAAATCCAGGTCCAGAATTAACTCACTGTGTGACCTTAAGAAAGTCACTTCACTTCTCGGGGCGCCTGGGTGGCTCAGTGGGTTAAGCCTATGCCTTCAGCCCAGGTCATGATCTCAGGGTCCTGGGATGAGGGCCCCCGATCCGGCTATCTGCTCGGCAGGGAGCCTGCTTCCCCCTCTCTCTCTGTCTGCCTCTCTGCCTACCTGTGATCTCTCTCTCTCTGTCAAATAAATAAATAAATAATTTTTTAAAAGTCACTTCACTTCTCTTCATCTGAATATCCTCATGTATAAAATGAGATTGTTAAACCACAATTTCCCTAAGTCCTTTCCGACTGTATGATTCCAGTTGTATCGTGTTCTGAAATTCTGCATTAAAGGGAAGTTTAAATAGTCATATATTAAGCGGGAATCAAGTTTTTTGTTCCACGAGCATTTACCAAAGTAGTGTATAAAGACAAATACACATTTCACCGCACAAGAAGCCACAAGGTAGCTCATGGACTAAGTGTTGTGAGTAACGCTGGACCTGAGGTTTACCTTAGAAGAATAAAATTTGGGAGCTTATTTTGTGGGTATTTGTTTCCAAATTTAAAAATTATAATGCATACTGCACCACTCAGTGAAATAAGATAAATGTCAATTAGACAATTAGCCTGTATTTACTCTGTCTGGAGGCATGAGAATGTAGATACAATGTACAATTGTAACAGAAACAGGACACCCTTCTTCCAAGTATGTAGAGTAGGGATCAAGGAAGACTTATGACATGTTTTGGGGCAGGAGGAAATAGTCACGCTGCCCTTAGTACTCAGCTTCCACATTGAGAGTTTTTCCCTTTAGCTAGAGCATTAAACACCCATTAAAATGCAATGGACCCTGAGAGGGGCTGCAGTCATTTATTTTTTTAATATGAATGAGTTTAATCAGCAGGTGCTTTGGTGGTGTGGCTGGGTAAGCCTCTGACTCCTGGCTTTGGCTTGGGTCGTGATCTCAGGGTCCACACTCAGCCTGGAGTCTGCTCAAGACTCTCCCTCTCCCTCTGCCCCTCCCCTCTATGCACCCTCTTTCTCTCTAAAATAAATAAATAATAAGTCTCTTAAAAATATATATAAATGAGGGGCGCCTGGGTGGCTCAGTGGGTTAAGCCTCTGCCTTCGGCTCAGGTCATGATCCCAGGGTCCTGGGATCGAGCCCCGCATCAGGCTCTCTGCTCAGCAGGGAGCCTGCTTCCTCCTCTCTCTCTGCCTGCCTCTCTGCCTACTTGTGATCTCTGTCTGTCAAATAAATAAATAAAATATTTAAAAATATATATATATATAAATGAGTTTTGTCAGTTCTTTCTCCTAAAAAAAGGAAGAGAAGAATGCATGAAGGCAGAGTTTCCCCCTCCAAGTAGAGGCGAAAGGAAAGGCAGGGAGAGAACCATAAAAGTGCTCTAATTTTTTTCCACTCATAATTCATTTAAATAATATTTATTTAAATCATGTAATAATAATTACAAATAAGCAGAGGTAGGAACAAGAATAGGGACCCACTGTAACCACACACCTTGCAAGAGAAGCAGGGGCCCATGGGAACCCTGGAGGGCAGCCAGATGACTGGACCCTAGAGGGCTCAGCCAGCCGTGAGCATCAGATGGCAAGCGCTGCTGGTCTGGTGAGGGGCTTCAGTTGTATTTCACAGTTTGCTTTGGGCTGGGTCTGTCTACCATTATCAAACTCCACCTCTGCTAATTCAGAATTCACTGTAGCACCACACCCAAATAAGTAAATGTCGTCATATTGTTGGGCCACACACTATGGCAAGTGCGTTCACTGTGTGCTAAATGCTGGGTATTGTTAGTTGCTCTATATACTTATTTTCTTCTTTGGTCCACAGCACAACACAATCCTATGGAGGCATTACTATTCCATTCTACAAATGAGGGGCATAGACGGGTTAAGTAATTTTCCTGAAGACTGAACGGCTATGAAGAGACCGAACCAGGATTCAAACCCAGGTCCAATGACTCCAAAGCCTAAGCTCCTAATTAGGATATTTTGCTGAACTTTGTATGCATTACTGTGAGATACTACCAACAACCTTTATGCCCCTTTCATTAGTTGAAACTTCCGTGGATCACTAAAGGACAGGTCCTGTGCTGTGTGCGGGGAATATGGACAGGAGCACAGCCCTATTCCTGAGAAAACTGGAATCTAGTAAAGAATAAAGTATAGTCAGATCGCCCGGGCGCAACTGCTAACTCTCCTTCCACCTGGTATGTAAACGTCAGGGAAGTTAATGCCTTTCGACTTCAGATTGCCTGCAGGTGAAAGCCCGTAAGAGCTGTTATCACCCAGGTCTGTGGACAGAACCATGAGACAAATACCTTGATAGCATGGTGCCCAGAAAACACAGTGGACACTCAGTAAACATCAGCGAGTAGGATTACTGGTGCTGATGCTATGAAAAGGCAGGGCTCCTGGGAGGTCATCACAAAGCATGATCCCACTGGTCATTTACAATTTATGCAGAAGGGGGAGTGCTTCTGCTGGCCCTGGACAGAATCTCAGACATCATCACAACATTCTGAAGATGCCTGGGTAATAAGATTATTATTTCAGGTCACTTTAAGGCATACGAACTGTGTTAATCCAGAAATCAGAATGGCCAGTCCTATCAAAGAAATACAACTGGAAGCTGGTTCAGTCATCTCTTGGGGGGTGGTTTGCTGAGGGCTGACAGTGTTCCTAGTGAGAAAGACAGGTCTTGTCCTCTCCCTCTGCCCCAAGGTGCCTCCCAAACCTCAGCATTTCTTCCCTCCCCCAGCTTGTCCTTAGGCTTCTCACCCTGCCAGAGGCAAAGAAAGTGGGATGGAGCGGCAGTAAGGAGGGGCCAGAAAGTTCTGATTTGGAGGATTCTCCTTGGGGTGAGCTTCTTGTGTTTGGACACTTCTTTGCTGTGGGCATTTAAAGGTGATACTTTCTAACAATTTGATGGATTGTTCAAAGCCTCCCCCGCAAAATAATTTTTTTGTTGTTGTTGTTGTATTTAACTACTTTTCCTTTGTCAAAGGTAATGCATTTTGCTCTGGCTGGTCCCCTCCTTTCTCTGCAGCTGTCCTGGAGGGGAACCTCCAGGCAACGATCATGGGGAAGACTGAGAATGACCCCGGAGTGCTTCAGTCTCTCACATCTCACCCCAACTTGTTCCTGCCATCAGAGCCGCTGGCTGACCTGTCTTTACCTTTTACCATTTCCAGGCAAGATTTGAAAAGGAGTCATGTCTCCCTAACCACCAGACACAGAATCTCCATGTAGTCCTTGTGACGCCCTTCCTCGGCTCGAGGGGGATGAAGGTAGAAGCGCCCTCCCCGCTCCTCTGGTGGGCATGGAGGACTCACCAGGGAGCTCTTTCAGAAGAAATCCTCCTCACCAAATCTTTCCTCATCTCCACACTCTTGATCCTTCAATATCCTCAATGTGAGCGGGTAGTTTTTTTTTTTCCAGGGTCAAGAAGCTCATGGAAATGTCCATCTTTGGATGACACCTCAGTTTGAAATTTTGTATGTGCTGCATCTTGGTGCCTCAATCAAAACTTCCAATTTAAAATTCTGTTACATTATTTCTGTTATTGACTTTATCAAATTATAAACTATCATACAGTGGGGTAAAAATGCCATAATACAAATGTCAATACAAAGTGCTACTGTAAAATAGAGGACGGATAAGTGAATTTTATCTAGGATTGGGAGAAGTCAGACGTGACAAGCTTACGACATATAAGTCGAGCCTTCGAGGATCCACTTGTTCATTTAATTCACTTGTTCATTAATTGAGGTGCTACTAGGCTCTAAACAGTACTCTGGGTGCTTGGGATCTATCAGTGGTGCAAAGACCCCTGCTCTCACAGAGCTTACATTCTAGCAGGATGGGGGAACAGACCACACATGTAATAAATAAACTACATAACTGATAGAGATAAACTCTATGAGGGCAAAAGAAAGACTAGGGTGGGAAAAAGAAGTTCATGAAACAGAAAAGAGGAAGGACCTTTTGAGGGAGAAAACAGTATGAACAAAGTCCTGGAGGTTTAAAGGACATCAGAAAACTGAGGACAGGGCAGCATGCCTGGGGTCTGGAGCGATGTGACGGCATGGATGCCAGTCCCTGCCGTGGGCTCATCCTCACTCAGTCACGGCACTGAGCACCCGGCTATCTGCACACTGTCCCCACCCAATTCCTGGAGCCCAGGAGAGCTTGTACTTTTGTCCTTATTCCTATGGTCATTGCCTGACATCCAGAAAGAGAAGAAGTATAAGTAAAAAGTCAGGGGCGGGGGCTGTATCTTAAGAGAAATTTTATTAAACATTCCATGGGGTGCCTGGGTGGCTCAGTGGGTTAAGCCTCTGCCTTTGGTTCAGGTCATGATCTTAGAGTCCTGGGATTGAGCCCCACATTGGGCTCTCTGCTCGGTGGGGAGCCTGCTTCCCCCCCCTCTCTGCCTCCCTCTCTGCCTACTTGTGATCTGTCTGTCAAATAGATAAATAAAATCTTAAAAAAAAAAAAATTCCAGATGGCATCGAGGTGACAAGTGGTGCTTGCTTATTCAGTAACAACACAAAATGTTCAAGCACCTGTCCCATTGGCGGGATAGCACTGGGGCTGCAGACATGGCGGTAGGCAGTAAACCGTAGACGTGGTGCTGGTCTGTGTCACAAAGCAGGGCACAGAGAACAAGCCTGGCAGCTCTGCACCATGCTGGGCAGGACCAGCACAGCGACAGTCCACAGTAGGACCCACTGTTCAGGGATCAGCAGGTCCACCTGCTGGAAGACGGCACAGTCCAGCACTGGAAACAGAAATGAGAAGCTTCTGTGCCCCTGCTTCACAGGGGAGACAGTGGGAGGAGGCTGAGAGGTACAATGACAGAGATTAGAAAGTGCTAGGGGGTACAGCAGTTGTGCAATGGATCAGAAAACAAAGAAGGAGGAGTTATATCTGTGAGTGTGGCTTCATTTCCCACCCTTATCCCAGGGCAACCAATTTGAGGAAACCAGCCAATAGCAGCAACCAGAACTAAACTTACTAACAGTAGATGTGTAACAGTAAATGTATCTTAAAGAATGCTGCTGGCATAGTCGCCAGGGTAGAGTTAGCCCTCAGGCTAAAAATTCCCCATTGCAAGTCCAATACCAAGCCTTCCACTGAGATTGCATCAGACCATCACCTGTAAAGAAGTTTTTAACTCCTATCTTTAAAAGAAGTTGATGTAATCAGCTTGGAGGCATGGTCCTCTGAAGTCAGGATTCAGATCTATATGTTGTAGCCAAAGAGAGCAATTTTGGAATCAAATTATGTTCTCCAACTTTTAAAAAGGGGACATGGGGGGCACCTGGGTGGCTCAGTCATTAAGCATCTGCCTTTGGTTCAGGTCATGATCCCAGGGTCTTGGGATAGAGCCCCACATCAGGATCCCTGCTCAGTGGGAAGCCTGCTTCTCCCTTTCCTACTCCCCCTGCTTGTGTTTCCTCTTCCACTGTGTCTCTCTCTGTCAAATAAATAAATAGAATCTTTAAAAAAGCGGGGGGGGGGGGCATGGTTTCATTAACAAAAAATGTACAAGTTAGGGGGTGGAAACAACCTTTCTTCTGAAGTTATGACCAGACTCCCCTTTGAAAAGTGGGACTCTGCTGCCCCCTTCCTTCCACTATAAAAACTGCTTAGGCTAAAACTGGAAATCACCAACCGTTCAAAGAACACACACACGCATGCATGCACACACACACACCCCCCCCAAAACTTAAGGGTTCCAAAAATATCCCCTGTCATCTCAGCCCCATATTATCTAAACATTGGTTGCCTAGACCCAGTGACAGACACAGTGAGGCCCTGCATGCACCTGCCCGTCTGTGCTCCTGGAATAATCTGACTCAGCCATCATGTCCATGCTAAAGGGCAATCAGGAACTCTTACCACCCAAGCTTTACTCCTACCTGGATATCTCACAATGCCTCCCAACTCAAAAGGACCAAAACAAACAGCATTGCCCCCTCACAAACCAGCCAATATGTGGATTTCCTTCAGAGAGCTTGATTTCTTTGAATGGCACTACTATTCTGCAGGCACACAAGTAAAAAATCTTATTCCATCATTGATTCCCCCCTCACAGCACCCCCACATCAAGTGAACTGTAGGTATTGTCCTCCCCTATTAACACCTTTCAAACCCACTGCCTCCTATCCATTGTCACCCTGGCTTAAGTGCTCATCGAGCCACAGCTATTTCTATCCAGAATGTTACTTTAACCTAACTGCAGGCTCCAACTCATACCGGCTTTTCTTCACTCTAACACATCTTTAAATTGCTGGCAGATTTACCTCCTGAAGTCCAGCTCTGCTCATCTCACTCTACCATATTGTGCTTGCCTCAGAATAAAATCCAAACCCTTTACTCTGGCATGATCTGTGCCATCTGCCACCAACAGCTCCTGCCTCCCTGTTCAAGCGCCTTACACTGCAGCCACACAGATGCACATGCTGCTCCCTGGAGACAGTTGTGGTTTCCTTCTGCCTTGCTCCTGATACTTCTTCCTGGACCGCTTTTCCTCCACTGCCTCCACTAACCCTGGTTCTTTCCATCCAAATCATGTGTCTTTCTCAAGTCCTAAGTCAAAACACTTTTCCCACAAAGCTTCCCCTAATTCCTTCAACTGGAGCAAATCTTTGACTGAAGTCCAATTGTATTGCAACTGTTCCTTTCTTCAGTTCGGATGAGTAAATATTTACAGAGTTCCTTTTATGTATAGGAATATACTAGGTCTTGCCATCTTGGGGCAAACAAAAACAGACATGACCATGACCCCTGTGTATCTTAGTCTGATATTCACCACTTTCCAACTTGTGTTCTCTTTCTGTGCACCTTACTTTCCCTCCTAGACCAAAAATTTTATAAGTACAGCACCAATGTTTCCACGTTCCATTCACTTTTTAAAAGATTTTATTCATTTGAGTGAGAGAGAGAGAGAAAGCACGAAGGGAAGGTCAGAGGGAGAAGCAAATTACCCACTTAGCAGAGAGCTTGGTGTGGCACTCAATCCCTGATCCTGGGATCATGACCTGAGCTGAAGGCACTCAACTGACTGAGCCACCCAGGCACACGCTCCATTCACTTTTTATGCCTTTTTCACACATAGTATCTAATAGTGTATTTTATGTGTTTACTATTCAATAAGTATTTGAATAAGTTAATAAAAGTATTAAATGTTCCTAGGTGGCTGAATTTTAGGATCATTATACTCACTTCCCAAGTCCAAGAAATGGACTAACTCAAACTCTGAGAGTCTACAAACTCCTATGGATTCCCTGATTTAAAAATTATTCATTTTGGAATGCCTAGGTGGCTCAGTGGGTTAACTGTCTTCCTTCAGCTCCGGTCATGATTCCAGGGTCCTGGGATTGAGTGCCACATTGGGTTCCCTGCTCCAGGGGAGCCTGCTTCTCCCTCTCCCTCTGCCTGATGCTCCCTCTCCTTATGCTCTCTCTGTCAAATAAATAAATAAAATCTTCAAAAATTTTAAAAAAATAAAAATTATTCATTTATACTGTACTCAGAACAGATTAAAGTTACAAGCTTTGGAATCAGAGAGAACTAGACATGAATTATAGCTTGCTCCTTACCTGTTTAGCTGTGTGATCTGGTGTGTGATGGGTCCAGGGGCATTACTTAACTGCTCTGAGCCTCAGCATCCTTATCTGAGGTTGGGTGAGGATTAAGGAATGTAATAAAGGCAAGGCCACTAGCACAGTCTCTGATATGTCAATATGTCAATATGTCGACAAATTGAGGTTATTATTGTTATTTATCATGACTGCTTTCCTCTAAATCATAGCATATCAAAACTATTCCCGAGTTTGTTAAAAAAAACTGACTCAACAGTCTTTGCCAACACTCTTCTTCCTCGCCATCTTCTACCACAGACAGCTAGTGATGGCCAAGTGACCCAGTTCTGACTGAAGAGAGATAAGCAGAAGCCTGCTAGAGAATTTCCAGGAAAATACTTGTTTCCCAATAACAGAGACAGATATGCCTGGGGACCGCCTGCCCCTCCACCCCTCTTCCTGCCTTAAATGTAGAGACATTACTTGGAGCTGAAACAGCATCTCAAGATGACGAGGGAAAGGCCAAAAGAACCAAGACGCTAACTCAGATGACAATGAGCAGCTGAACCAATATCAGCAGTTTTCTGACTCCAGAATCCTTGTTATATGAGAAAAGTAAACCTATTTGTTTAAGCTAACATAAATTGATTTTTGTTACTTGCAGCCAAACACATCTAAAACCTAGTCAACCTCCTAAAGCAGTTTAGGGTATACATAAGAGAATATTATAAAAGGTAAATTAATAATAGTTACAATTTTCAAAGAATCTTTAACGCATAAAGGCAAATAATTTATCAAAACTTTGTATAGGAGGGGGTTCTACCTTAAAGTCTAAAAGAGATTCAAATTAAACTAAGCATCATCCTGAAACAAATAATCCTGAGGGACAAAGCTGCAAGGAACCATGAAGAAAATCATAATTGTCAAGGAAGATTTCAGTATGTTTATCACACAGCTATGTCTCCTACTCTAGTCTCTACTGATTCTATCTAAATAGAGAACTATGAGTGAAAATGGAAAGATCTGTATCACCATTTGGATTACCATTCAGCAAATATTCAATCCTCTTCACCACCACTCCAGGTGGTAGATTTCCCTGCCCTTTGACTTTGGTCTTGGCCATGTGTCTTGCTTCAGTCTGATATGTTTGAGAACATAACAAAGCAGAAGTTTGAAATATGCTAGCATAATTGTGCTTGCCTTTTTGCACATCTGCTTTTCATGGTGAACATGATTCAGGCAGCCACTGATCCAGGGAGAATGAGAATTCGAAACAGACCTGACCATATCTGCAGTGTGACATCAAACCTAGCTGAGCCCAACCAAGATCAGCCCAATCCCAGCCAAACTGCAGGCATGTGAATATGTATTCACATACATATTCATACAAATGAATATGTATATATGTATATACACACACATACACACACGTGTGTGTGTGTGTGTGTGTGTGTGTGTGTATACACACACACAAAAAGTATGCAGCATTGGGATAAAAAAAGACCAAAAAAAAATGTATCTCTAATAAAACTCTGTAAGAAACAGGTGCGCAAGTTTCCCTGCTTTGGATCTTTTTAAAAGGTAGTTTTCAGCTGGAAGCGATTTTGCCCTTAAGCAGACATTTGGCAAAATCTAGAGACATTTTCGGTTGTCTTAAATTAGGGACAGGTGTTACTGGCATCTGGCAGGCAGAGGCCAGGGATGCTGCTAACCATCCTACAATTCACAGGACAGCCCCCAAAAATCATCCCATCCAAAATGCCAATGGTGTCAAAGTTAAGAAAACTTGTCCTGATGAGATACCTCTTCCCATTTTGCCATATACCTCTGCTCAGCCATTTATGGCATCATTGATTAATTAACTAGGTTAGTAAGTACTTACTGAGTGCCCATCACCATTCTATGTGCCAAGGATCCAGTGCTGAATTAAAAAATATACATATTCCTGTTCTCATGGGGCTTGCATTCTAATAAAGGAGATAAGTAAGTAATGAACAGATAAATACAATTTTAGATAGGGATGGGTAGTCAAAGGGTATCGAGATAGAAAATGACTGCATGGGAACTCACATCTGAGAAAGTTGTAGTTTAACATAGCTGCATGATGGAAGATTCCCAGTCACGCAGTGGCTTGGGAAAAGAACATTCTGGGAGAGAAAGCAACAAACACAATGGCCATAAGACAGAAGCAAGTGTGCTATATCAGAGGAGCAGAAAAAAGGCCAGTGTACCTGTGGCATAATGAGTAAGGTAGGAGATGAGGTCGAAAGACATTTACAAGATCATATATGGTATTGCTGGCATGGTACCAACTGTAGATTCCAATGAAGTTTTTAGAGATGTCATGGAGAGGGGGACCTCAGTATCTGGCAGTGACCGCATGCAGTGTGAGCAAATATCCATGAACATATATATGTGGGACACTCCTTGGTGGATGTGGAAAGGTAGAGTGGGGAGGGTGGGAATTTACAGGGAAACAAATAAAGAGTAAGTTAGCGAGCAGATAGGGGTGAGAGCAGGAGAATCTGAGGTATTTCTGTTACTCTATCCCATCAGCACCCAGAGAGCTAATGGACTCTGATCAAACTCAGGGATGCATTTGTAACTAGAGGAGAAAGCAAGCTATTCAACACTTTTTCCCATGCAAAATCTTGTGCTTTCTTGGAATGTTGCCTCTCTAGGTTCCTGGCAGGCCCTTTGTTATGAAGAGACCCTTAAAAGCAGCACTGCTGCATTACTTTGTATGATAATCCCACTACTGTTGACCCCCAAAATTCCTCTTCTGGTGTTCTAGAGCATGGCAAAGACTGTCAGAAAGAATTTAGGCTCTCTGAAGCAGAAAGCAATGCCTGGAAGTCTATGAGCCATGATTCTACTGTGCCATGTATCCAGAGGAGGTTTCTAGGCCCTACATAATTTTGATTTACATGGAAACCAGTGATGTCAGACACAAGTGCACAGGCCATCCCTGGATTGTAACTGCCTCTTAATTGTCTGTAAAATTCCTAAGGACAAGGATTATATCTTGTTCATAACTGTGTCCTCAGCTCCCAGCATTAATGTCTGGCACATAGTAAGCACCCAATAAATATTAGGTGAATAAATAATGATTCATGAATAAAGTCTCACAGGCTTCTAACAATTAAAGAGATAACACAAAGCAAAATAAAATAGCTCCACACATCTATTTTTTAAAAGGTCTGTCATTTTATAGATATATACTTCCAAGAGAAAAATAACTGTAACACCATTCATAAATCCAGTTCGAAAGAGCATCTACCATGTGCAATCCACTGTGCCGGACGTTGGAGGGAGAAAAAAAGAGGAAGACGCAGAGAAGATACAGGGAAGCAGAGGCCTATGGCGTAGAGTGGAGAAAGAAACATCTACAGCATGGTTTACTGGTGAAGAGAGGGAGAAAAGCTCAATAAAGTCCAGGAATATTTCCTAGAAGAGCTGAATCTAAGGTGGCTTTTTTTTTTAATCCTAATATTATCAAGTAGATCAATGACAGTTCAATTTCACATTCAACTGCCTTTAATATACCTAGACCAGTGTTCTCAACTGGGGGATGTTTTGCATCCTAGGGACATTTGCTAATGTCTAGAAACACTCTGAGAGAATTAGGAAGTGTCATGCAAATAAAAACATGAGAACAGTTGACCCTTGAACAACATGGGGGTTAGGACTGCCAATCCCTTATGCAGTCAAAAACCTATGTATAACTTTTGACTCCCCCAGAAGTGAACTAAGATAGCCTATGGTGGACCAGAAGACTTACTGGTAACATAGTCAACTAACACATATTTTGTATGCTGTATTATAAACCCTATTATTACAATAAAGTAAGCCAGAGAAAGGGAAATCTTAACAAAGTCATAGGAAAAAAAATACAATATCGTACTGTATTTATTTTAAAAATCTGCATATAAGTGAACCTGCACAATTCAAATGTACTGCTAAAGGGTCAATTGTGTGTCATTTATTTAAGGTTTTTCTAATGCAATTAACATGATAATAGGAATCATTTAATAGCTGATTCAACTGTAAGTCAGTACAGTACAAATAGTAAAACAGTCAATTAAGGGTGCCTGAGTGGCTCAGTCAGTTGAGCATCTGACTTTTTATTTTGGCTCCTCGGTCAGCGTGGGGTATCCTTCCTTGAGGATTCTCCCGTTCCCCTCTCCCCCCATCCCTCCCCCTGGCTGCCCTAATAAAAATCTTTAATTAAAAAAAATCAATTAAATTTTGTGATAACTATCAATAAAAGACTTGTCTCATGTACAATTCAAATATTTATATTACTCAGTCATATTCTTAGCATTACACATCAAATGCAGGGTCTCAGGAACACACTGCCTCATTAGAATTCCAAATTGAAGAAAGTCATACTTAACACAGAAATTTGGATTCTTTTATAGTTTTTAGCTCTAGGATAGAAAAAGCTTAGCCCATTCCTTTTGAGTTTAAAATTACAGTCGTATGTTCACCATCCTTTAGCTGGATACGTTTGTTCCCTGTAGGAAGTTTATAACTAGTAAAAGGAGTTTTATGCAGAATACAAATTGGGAGTATTACATGACGACCTCTTGAGGACACTGAGTTGTGCAAACAACATCGCTTTATCTGACGTAGTAGCTTTGGATTGGCCGATGTGTTCACCCTAGGGTTGTCTGGAATTATAGATCAGGGACATCACTGTCATACCCCAGCTGCTGCAGAAAGCTACTGGAAGAAAAGGAGATTTATGAGTATTTTGGTTGTACTGAACCAAGAATACAAGAGCTATACAACTGGGAGCCTGGTGGCTCTAAATTGTAGGCATTATGCAAAAAGAAAATGCAGAGTTGGGTGTCAAGGGAGTCCTCCAGGAGCAATAGGACATCTTTGTAAAATCTCTAAAGAATAAATTTAACAGTTATTAAAGAACACCACCCTGTTGTTGCAGGCACTGAACTTTATATTACAAGAAGAGATACAGGGGATTTTCAGGAAAACATCTGTCATTTAACAGTGATATTGACCTCAGCACTGACAAGCAATCCAAATCCCAGTTGAGGAGAGTTATTTACCTCTTTGCGGTGGCTGAGTTTGGAGCTCTAACATTAGCAGGTTATTTAATATCCTGGTCAGGTAAGAACCTCCGATGCTGAAGGAAAAAGTTCTTTGGAATAACTATGATTAATTAGTTCTGTTATATGAGACACTCAGGAATTATTTCCCTTTCATTATATTAAATTACCAGGTTGTGATTTTGTTAATTTTGACCAAAGGCCTGTGCAAACCTTACGAAGAGTAATTGTAATGTAGTCTTTAAAATACATAATGAAAGGGGCGCCTGGGTGGCCCAGTCGGTTAAGCGGCTGCCTTCGGCTCAGGTCATGATGTTAAGGTCCTGGGATCAAACCCCACATCAGGCTCCCTGCTCAGCGGAGAGCCTGCTTCTCCCTCTCGCTCTGTATCTCTGTGTCAAATAAATAAAAAACCTTTTATAAAAATTATTTTAAAAAATAAAGTACATCATGAAAGATCAAGAGTTATGTTAAAATGAATGTGAAAAAAAAGAAAAAAACTAAATTTCTCTATTAATTTTACCAAACACTTACCAAGTCAGTACTCCTATTTCTCTTATCTCTATTTAAAAATAAACAAATAAATGTGCATTGGTAAATTTAGGCAACAGTAAAAACACTAAAATTTACATGTTGAGAGCTAATGAAGCACTCCAGACAGTGCTATGTATTTAATCCTGGCAACAATAGTGCACGGAAGGTAACATTACCTTCATTTTGTAGGTTAAGAAAATTGAGGCCTTTTTTCATTTAAGTATTTTTCCCAAGATGGACAGGTGGACAGAACTAGAAAATGATACAGAGAAGGTAGGGGGAGGGGAACAGCAGGTAAGGAAGAGCTGTTGAATTCTGGGCTAATGTCATGTTACACTATGCTGCTGCAAGAAATGACATTTTTATTTGTGTCAGACATGTGGATATTAAAATCCATCACTTGAAAGGGAAAGCATTAATACTGTAAGCTGATCATGAGTTCCCCCTATGCTCCATGCCCATATATCCAATTGCTTACTTGACCTCACCATTTCAGTGCCCCACAGGCAATGCCAACTTAACATGCTCCCAAACTGATTTATCGTTTTCCTCACCTACATCTGCTATTTCTGTCTTTCCTACCTCAAAGAACAGTGTCAACATCTACCCAGTTACAAAGAAAAATGGATTAGAAAGAAATACACAAAAACTGTTAATGGTGCTGTTATCTGTACGATTGTACTCTAGGTATTTTTTATTCTTTATAATTCTCTGTATTTTCCAGGTTCTTTTAAAACATGTACATTATAAACAAGACACATGATTATACCTTATTTAAACAACAAAACAAAACAGAAATAAGCAGTTAAAAAAAAACATTTTCACAATGCAACTTCCCTCCTCACATGTAAACACTATGTATCATTTCCAACTTCTCTTCTATGTAAATATATTATTTTTATGCATTTCTACACAAATATGTAGTTTGGAGATATTACATATATATTTCTTACCAGTAAAACTCTAATATATACATTATAACTCCTTTTCTTCCTTTAAACAGTATGTCTTGGAGATTCTTCCATGTCAAAACATACAGATCTCTCTCATTGTCTTCAATGGCTATAGATTATTGGGAGTATTGTTATGACTTCAACACATTTAAATCATTCCCTTGTTGCTGAATATTTAGGTTCCAGGTTTCTCATTATTACAAATAATGCTGCAAAGACTTCTTTTATACTCTTGTTTCAGCATTTCTTAGACACAGTTCCCCATCCCCATTTTATCATCTGTCAGACTGGAATGCATCTTACAATTGATGGCATCTTACCACTGCTGTCAGCCAGGTGGTATTTGTTATGTTAAAAACCTTTTTTGACACCTTCTGGTAAAAGTAAAGATGTATTAGCCTCAATATATTTTAGATGAGGTGAAATAAGTAATCTTTGTATTCATGCGCATTTCAGGCATTCCTTATTTCAAGCAAATGAATAGCTATTTATAGGTGGGATGGCTGGATCAAACAGTCTGTGCATTTAAAATTTTGCTAGTTACTTCCAAACTGCCCTTCAAATAAGGTGAAACAATTTATTCAGCCATCAACCATGCTGAAGAGGGACTTTTTCACCAAAAGCCGCTATTATAAGTTTTCGGATGCTTATTAACATAATGGTTGACAAATGGAAGCTCTTTATTGACTTAATCTTTGGTCTCTTGTACATATTGCAAATACTCTTCCCTTTTACTACTCTTTCAATTTTGTTTAGTGTCTTCCACCTTGCAGACTTTTCTTTTATATACCATATTTGTCAATATTTTACCCTAAGCCTGCTGGAGCTTATATCTTACTGAGAAAAACCCAAAATTATAAATAAGTTTCTTACATTTTAATCCTTGTGTAGGGGTTTTTACCTTTATCTCTTTAATCCACTTGAAATTTATTTTTGTGCTAAGTATGACATAGGTAGGTCTTTTCCCAGTGTGACTATTCTGTCTCCAAACCATTTCTAGGACTTTACATTTTATCTTTGATTCAAAATTATACCTTCATCATATACCAAATATTTAAATAATATTTTTTCTTTAATGTTTCACTTACCTATTTATCTACTTATATTTTATATATTGTTTTACATTTCTAATAAGAAATATAAACTGAATATTCATTTTTTTAAGATTTTTTTTTATTTATTCATTTGACAGACAGAGATCACAAGCAGGTAGAGAGGCAGGCAGAGAGAGAGGAGGAAGCAGGCCCCCTGCTGAGCAGAGAGCACGACATGGGGCTTGATCCCCCCAGCCGAAGGCAGAGGCATTAACCCACTGAGCCACCCAGGAACCCTTCATTGTTTTTTTTAAATGTTTTTATTTGCCTAAGAATTTCTGAATCAGTTTAAATGGCATACACTGCTATGTATACCCATTTCCCCTTTCCTAAAATAGAACCCCTGGTTTTTAGCTGGAAAGATGTCCTATGGAATAAATATAGTTCCCCACCTTCTTGGCAGGTGCGTTCATACGGCTGTTGTAAGCAAGGGAAATAATGTACCAACACAGGTGCCATTTCTGGGACCGGTTCCTACTGTGAAGGTGTGTGACTTTCTTCTCTTCTTCCTCTCCACTGACAGAAATAGAGACAGGATAACTGGAGATTGGGGGTGTTGAAGATGGCAAAACAACAGAGACTGAGCCTCAGTTTACGACACCTGGAAAGGCACCACCACCCTGCACTGCCCACCTGAACTTTCATATGGAAGACTTAAATCTTAAGCCACTGTTATTTTTAACCTTCTCTTACAGACAACATTAATTCTAAGTAACAAAATTGTAATTGCAACTAATTTATGAATTCATTTGAGGATAATTAACATCTGGACAATACTAAATTTTTACAAACAGGAACAAAGAATGTTTACTATTCATTCAGACATTTTATACCCTTTATTAAAATGTGTAGTTTTGGGGATGCCTGGGTGGCTCAGGTCATGATCTCCCGGTCCTGGGATAGAGCCCACATGGCATCGGGCTTCCTGCTCAGCAGGGAGTCTGCATCTCTCTCTCTTTCTCTCTCTCCCCCATGCCTCCCCCCACTACTTGTTTTCTCTCTCTCTCTCTCTCAAATAAATAAATAAAACCTTTTAAAAATGTGTAGTTTTCCTCATCTGGATCTTGTACTTTTCCCATTAAGTTTATACCTAAATCATATACAGTTCAGATTTTTATTGCAAGTAAGATTAAGTTACATTTCTAATTGTCCATACTAGTCTATAGAATGCTACAGATTTTCATGTTGATTAAACAAAAGTACCTTCTATTATTTTTAAAGATTTTATTTATTAATTTGACAGAGAAAGACACAGCAAGAGAGAAAATGTAAGCAAGGGAAGTGGGAGGAGGAGAAGCAGGCTTCCCACCGAGCAGAGAGCCCGAAGTGGGGCCCGATCCCTGGACCCTGGGACCATGACCTGAGCCGAAGGCAGATGCTTAACGACTGAGTCACCTAGGCACCCCCCTTTTATTATTTCTAACAGTTTTTCTTTAATTGAGAAAGAGTGCACACAAGTGCATGCATGCCCCATGGCGGGGGTAGGAGGGGATGGCAGGCAGAGGAAGAGGGAATCTTAAACAGGTTTCATGTCCAGCACAGACCCCCCCCACCCCGAACCAGTGCTCCATCTCACAACCGTGAGATCATGACCTGAGCTGAAATCAAGAGTCAGACACTTAACCTACTGAGCCACCCAGGTGCCCCATCTAATAGTTTTTCAATTAATTCTCTTGGATGCACTATCTCTACATCACACTGCCTGAAATAATGACTATTCTCTCTCCTAAAATTTCTATTTCTTGTCGTTAAGTGATTCTATAGACAAGAGACTTTTTCCTGTCTCAAATGTGGATGTTTGCAGAAGGTTTCTGGTAGACTTCCTCAGCCAAATTAAACAACTTTCTTTCTATTCCTAGCCTGACAAGATTTAAATCTGGATTGAGTGTTAAATTTTAGGAAATGCTTTTCCAGCATCTGTTGAGATTATCATGTGATTTTTTTTTCCCATTTCATCTGCCTTTTTTTTTAAAGCACAGTAATAGATTTCCTAATGTATTGAGTTACATTAATAGATTATGCTCTGGTTAAACCCCACTTTGTCATGACACATACTCTCTTGGATTTAATTTGCTAATGTTTTTTCAATGGTTACATTTGCTCCTAAGTGAGATGGGTCTATAGTTACCTTTGATAGGCAACATTATGGAATAAGGGTTCTGCTAGCCTCAGAGACCAAACTGAGAGGTATTTCAGATTTCTGTATAATCTGTGAGAGTTTAAAAAAAATGGGAATTCTTCCTTAAATTTTCCTAAGTTATTGTTTCATTTTAAATGTAAGCATTATAAGGACAGTGTCTTCTTTTATATCTGATTAGACTGTATTAACCAATTGCTATCCACTCATTAATTTCAAACTTACTGAAGGAAGGAGCTTGCACATAATGTCCTTGTGGCCTGCTTCTGGTCATTTTTCATGGTATTTGAAAAGCAACACTCTGTAATTCTTTTTTTTTTTATTTTATTTATTTGACAGACAGATTACAAGTAGGCAGAAAGGCAGGCGGTTGGGGGGGGGGGCTGCTCCCTGCTGAGCAGAGAGCCCGATGTGGGGCCCGATCCCAAGACCCTGGGATTATGACCTGAGCGGAAGGCAGAGGCTTTAACCCACTGAGCCACCCAGGTGCCCCAATACTCTGTAATTCTTAAAGTCTTTGAATTACATGGCTCAAAACCAGTGTCCTCAATTTTGAACTCTTCAGCCAGTAATTTCTGAAAGGGCTGTGTTCAAATACTTAGCTCTGACTGCATATTTGCCAGTTTCTCGTCAAGTTTTTCATTATAATTTGATACAATGTTGTGCATAGCTTTGTGACAGTTAATTTCCGAGCTCATGTTCTTGATTTTCTAAAATGTCTCTATCGTGCCCTCTTTCTTAAAATGACAGTTTAACTCAAGATCGAATTTTAAATTCAAAATAATTTTCCCACGCAACTTTAAAAATAACAGGATCTTCTAGCATCCCAACGTACAGATGGCAAATCTGAGACCAATGTGATTCTTTCCCCTGATAGGTAAATTGTTTCTCTTTAGAAATTTTGAGATTGTTTTCATTATCCTGGGATTACAGAAATTTTGTGAGCATTTATCTTAAGTGCTTGTCTCCTTTTTCATTATTTTTCCTCAGGACCTGGGACTTTTACTATGTAGTCAGTCTTTCATCAGAAGAAATTCTTTTCCCATTATTTCTTTTCTATACCTTTTCTGTTCTCAACTTCTGTACCTCCTTTGCAATACATACATATATTCATTGATTGAAAAATATTTACTGCGCATTTACAACCCACCCAGCACTGCGATAGATGGAGTTCCAATGCTAAATTCTCTATACATATGGCTCCTAATTTCACGAAGTTTCATTTTAAATGGATGGTGTTTACCTGGATCTCCTGTCTCAACTTTTCTCATAATTTCTATTTTCTGACCTTTTCTTATGATTCTGTAAGTACCCCTCAGTTTAAAATTCTAGCTCAATAATTAAATTTTCAGCCATGTTTTATTCAACTACTTGGCCTAAAATATATTTTTATTTTAGCAACTATTTTTTTTATTTCCAAGATATTTCTTACTACAGTTCGCACTTTTTAAAATTAGTGCAATAACCTCTAAAATTCTTTGGAGATTATAATGATATACTATATCTAAGATACATATAAGAATAGTATAATTATTGCTAATTATTATTACATAAAATACTAAACTTACTTTAGTATTTACTAAAATATTTTAAAGTTTAAGGGTTTGGGGTTTTTTTGTTTTTTTTTTTTACCTGCATTATATCCCCAGGATTATTTCTGCTTGTTAAGTTTACTGTTTATCTTTCATGTTGCTCTCTTCCTTAAATATTTGTTGCTTCTGAGTTGACTATTATCAGAAAATAAGAACCAAACTTACCGGTCAGCAAACTTTTCTGTAAAGGGGTAGTTAATAAGTATTGTAGGCTTTGGAAGCCACATTAGGTAGCTGTCACAGTTTCTTTACCTTTGTTTTCCACAACCCTTTAAAATTTTAAAATCCGTATGAAAACAGGCAGTGAGTGGGAGGCTTGCAGATGGTGGTTTGTAAAACTACTGGATTTTTGCCAAAAAGTATTGTTACCTGTAGTTTATTTTCTCAATTTGAGTGAAATTCCCTGGCAGATTTTGATTACCAAGAAACCTGGCATTTTAATTGTGTGAGAGAGGAAGGGGGTGGACTCAGTTGGAAAAATGGAAAACGGACAGCCACCAGGTTTTTCTGATTGCCTATTTTCTAAGTATGAGGACTCAAAGCCCCTTGTATCCACGAAACACCTAAGGTATGACCACAGTTCAATGGCTGCTACACATATACGCTCTGGGAGTCTACTACATTAGAAGTTTCACTCTAATTGGCAAACAGCAGGCTGGGTTATGGCTTTAAATTGGAGGAATATCATGGACCAAGATTCCTAAGCCAGGGACTAGTGTACTACTCAGTCCTTCAGTGACATGGCTTACCATACCAAAACCACGCACACTGACAGCCACCTCTAAAAATGGAGGTGCGAGGGGTGCCTTGGTGGCTCAGTGGGTTAAGCTTCTGCCTTCAGCTCGGGTCGTGATCTCAGGGTCCTGGGATTGAGCCCCGCATCGGGCTCTCTGCTCGGCAGAGAGCCTGCTTCCCCCTCTCTCTCTGCCTGCCTCTCTGCCTATTTGTGATCTCTGTCAAGTAAATAAATGCTTTTTTAAAAAAATTAAAATAAATAAAAATAAAAACAGAGGGGCGCCTGGGTGGCTCAGTGAGTTAAAGCCTCTGCCTTCGGCTCAGGTCATGATCCCAGGGTGCTGGGATCGAGCCCCGCATTGGGCTCTCTGCTCAGCAGGGGGCCTGCTTCTCCCTCTCTCTCTCTGCCTGCCTCTCTGCCTGCTTGTGATCTCTGTCAAATGAATAAATAAAATCTTTTAAAAAATTAAAAAAACAACAACAAAAAAAGGAGGTGCAGGTACCAGGTGGCTCAGTCAGTTAAGCGCCCAAGTCTTGATTTAGGCTCTGGTCATGATCTCAGGGTTGTAAGATCCCAGCCCCACGTCAGGCTCCATGCCCAAGTTCCCTCTCTACCTCTCCCTTTGCTCTCCCCCACTCTGGTCTTGCTCTCAAATAAATACATAAATAAATAAATAAAAAGAAAATGGAGGTACTTCCTTAACTTTCTATGTGGACTGTGGCTCTCTGTTTCAGCAAGATCTGGTTCTGTTTTCTATCTTCTAGCAATGTTTCACAGCAACCTTGGTATCTTCCAGTGTAGTTATGAATTTATTTTTATTACGGAAACTGTTTATCATTGTATAGTTTCTGTAACTTCAGTAGAACTTCATAAGATGTCTTTAATACAGTATGTCATTTTGATCTGGACCTCTCCCCAGATTCATAATGTCTATTCATCTAATAACTAAGCTGCTTATAGTTGTTCCCTTCTACATTCTCGGTCTCCAAGAAGGCCATCTCTTATAACCCCTTCTTTAAACATAGTCTTTAAAAATTTTTTTAAACACAAACTAGGAAATCAGGAGAAGGGGAAGGGAAATGTGGGAAGAAACTAGCATAAATGCTTCCAAGGAGGCCCAAATTGGTGCCAGCATGGACTGAATTCACAACACCCAAGGGTCTACCCCTAAGCTTGCAGGCTCCCTGATTTTGTCTGCATAACAAACAGAGAACCAGCCAACTGGGTAGGAAATATAAAATAAAGTCACACTGCTAATTTAAAATTCGTACTGTAACTGTCACATAGACTAAAACACTTCTGCCTGCATGACTACTCCATTTTCTGTCCATCAGCAGAACACCAATGGATTCCAAATTGTAATCAAAAGTTTGTCATCAATGCTTCTGAAATGTATGCTCAAAACGGTAAAAGTGGTAAATTTTATGCTATGTGTATTTTACATATACAAAAAGTTTTTATTCACAGCAAGGACAACTTGGTAGGCAAAGCAAATGTCAAATAATGTAAGTCCGATAATAAGATTTTCTGATACCAACTATTTCTAAGTAAGAACAATCTTGCCAATAAAAAGAGAATTCTCAAACACATTTTAGCATGCATTACCAACATTTGCTCTTGTAGTTCTTTTTTTCTACATGTCCAAGACTTTTGGTATACAAACTGCTGCAAATATTGTTATTTTCACCTCATTCTTAGAAAGGATTAATGGTTTTTTAGATGTTACATAATACAATGCCATTATAAAATATTATATTACAAAATATATTTTAGTATATTTAGTAATTTGGTATATTTAGTATAGTAATATAAAATATAATATCTAGATTTTGTAATATTGATTATAGTTAAATCTTGGCAACTCTAGGAACCATTCTGCCTCCTGAAGCATGTCATTAATTCAAATGTTTACAGGTACAGGCAGTTAATATAAATTGTTAAAGACTGAGATACAAGGCTGGAGAAGCAGGCAAGGAACAGAACATACAGAACCACGGAGGCCGTATCACAAGAATCTGAATGTTTGGGGCACCTGGATGGCTCAGGGGGTTAAAGCCTCTCCCTTCAGCTCATGTCATGGTCTCGGGGTCCTGGGATTGAGCCCTGCATCGGGCTCTCTGCTCAGCAGGGAGCCTGCTTTCCCCCCTCTCTCTCTCTGCCTACTTGTGATCTCTGTCTGTCAAATAAATAAATAAAATCTAAAAAAAAAAAAAAAAAGAATCTCAATGTTTCACTAACATGTATAAAAAGCCAATAAAGGATTTAAAGTAGGGGAATAATACGAGAGTTTGTTTTATGGGAAAACTGTTAGATCTATTATTAGAACTTCAACGTGTAAGAATTACATAACCTAATGGGAGAAAAAGAACAAAAACAAGAACAAGGTCCAGTTTTCTGACTCCCAGAAATTTGTAACAAGTCATTCCGATGCTTTTGTAAAACATTACGAAAATTCCCCAAACCTGTGCCTGTTGACTGAAGGGCAGAAGTTCCTGTTTTGATACAGGAGTTGCAGGCACTAGAAATCTGAGGCTGCTATAAGTGTTCTTGAAATGCAGTCACTGACCATTGCCATCAGAATCACTTGGGTATCTATTAAAATACATCATCTCCAAAGAATATGGTCTAGTAAATCTGGGGTACAGGGACCTCCAATCCTTACTTTTACAAAATTTTAAGAACTACTGCCCTTATGTTTCCTTAGAAAAGCCTCGTCTTAACATTTATGGTGACCTAAAGGAGAAAGACTCCAAAAAAAACTGAGGAATAGATTACAGAAAGTACAAAGGTCTGGATATAGGGAAGAGCTTCATTTAAAAACTAACAGAAGGCCACTATAGCCTGTGAGAAGAACAGCATGATATAAAGCAGGAATGCTAGGCCAGGCCTGATTACCATGAATAAGTGTACAGATACAAAAAGAAGCAGGTAACTAGTATTATCTTAATTATATTTTTAGAAGATTATACTTTTGTGTGGAAAACTGAATCTAGCAGGGCAAAACTAGAAACAAGATTAGTCAATAAACTACTTTAATAGTACAGGAAAGAGATGATGGGGACATGAACTGGGATTGGTAGCAGATGTGGAAGAGGGGACAGATAAATTTTGGAAGTAGAAAACATAGACTTGGGCACCTGGGTGGCTCAGTGGTTTAGAGCCTCTGCCTTCAGCTCAGGTCATGATCCCAGAGTCCTGGGATCGAGCCCCGCATCAGGCTCTCTGCTTAGCAGGGAGCCTGCTTCCTCCTCCCTCTCTCTCTGCCTGCCTCTCTGCCTACTTGTGATCTCTGTCTGTCAAATAAATAATTAAATAAAATCTTTAAAAAGAAAAAGAAAACACAGACTTTCTGAAAGACTGGAGGTGGGAGGTGATAAAAAGGGAAGAATATAGGATGGTCCCTAGGAATCTGGCTTAAATAACTGCAAGTTGTAAATAAATTTCTTTGGTTATTATAACTACACATTTAGATTTTTTTTTAAGGTTTTATTTATTTATTTATTTGTCAGGGAGGGGGGAGAGAGAGAGTGCACACACTTACAAGCAGGCAGAGTGGCAGGCAGAGGCTAAGAGAGAAGCAGGCTCCCTGCAGAGCAAGGAGCCCAATGTGGGACTTGATCCCAGGACCCTGGGATCATGACCTGAGCCGAAGGCGTCCCCACATTTAGATTTTTAATAAACAAGTAATATCTGGATAACAGAAGTTGAGAGGTTATTAAAGATATCATATAAATTCTTATCATGAAAGTACTGAAAATATAAACTCTAAGGACCACAAAAATTAATCTGCCTGCAAATTAAACTGCCTATCTATAAATTATCTAATAGGATATATATAAATTTGAATTTCTATAGTATAATAACAAAATATGCTTTATTAATAACAATACCTTGCAAATGAGCTAATCTGAATAAAGGTTTTTACATGTTTCCCACAAAAATTACTACTTAGATGTTCTTTATCTCTTATTCTAAAACATTTATGGGGCACATCGCTGGCTTACTCAGTGAAGCGTGAGTAAGCAATTTTGAGTTCGAGCCCCATGCTAGGTATAGAGATTACTTAAAATCTTTCTAAGAATTAAATAAATAAACAAAGTGTTTACTTAGAAGTTTTGTTATACAGATTTTTGTTACAGGATTCATTCCAAAAGTTTGAAATTTCAAATTACTAAGGATATTTTTTAAAAAAAACACCCTACTTAGTACCAAAAGAACCCACTAATTATAATCCAAAGGGTTCTGTTCTCCTTTTACCTTACACTTACATAAATATTTTTAAATAAAGGAGAAATTAAATAAATAAGAAACAAGACCATCAATCAAGTCCTATTATCCTTAAAATTTTAACTCCTGAGCACAGCTTTCTAAATCCAAATTTCTCCAGTATTCAACTAACTTTATCTTATTTGGCTCTAAATTCCTGTAAGTGGATACAAAGGATTTAAAGCTTAAAGATAAGCAAATCTAGCCCACAACATGAGCCCATACTGGCCCTCCAAAATGTATTTTTATTTTTATTTTTTTAAAATATTTTATTTATTTATTTGACAGACAGAGATTACAAGGAGGCAGAGAGAGAGAAGAGGAAGCAGGCTCCCTGCTGAGCAGAGAGCCCGATGTGGGGCTTGATCCCAGGACCCTGGGATCATGACCTGAGCTGAAGGCAGAGGCTTTAACCCACTGAGCCACCCAGGCACCTCCAAAAATGTATTTTTAAAAGCTCTGTTGTATGCAAAAAGAGAAATTACCTGTGAAATTCTACAAATGCCTATACATTCATGAACTTAATGCTTTAGAATTACTTACTATTCCCATATACTCATCCATTCAATGCTTCAAAATTTGGAGGAGCTAATTTATTTCACTGAGAGTCCCCCTCTCAAAAGAGGCCAAAGTGAAGATTCAAAGAAATAAGAGCACTACTTTTCAGTGACATAGATGGTCATGGTTCATTTGAAAATAGACTGTCAATCTCATCTTCTCTTTTTCAGTATGTAAGCCTACAAATTACAAAAAGTTAAAAAAAAAATTCAAGAGAGAAATACTTCTTTTTTAGAAAAGTGATAGTTTGCTTCTTGGTTCTTCGGCTAAAAACAGACATGACAAAAGAACTAACACAACTATAAAAAATTATTTGTATCCAAATGTATTTTCAAGATTTCAAGATCTGACATAGGCACAAAGAAAAGGAAGGAATTGAAACAAGTATAAACAAGTCAGTTATAGACTGACCTCAACTTGAAATAGGTTAAAAAATATTTTAGTAGTACTTTTAAAAAATGCTTGAAGTAAATATTTAATTCAACTCTTCTCAGTCATCTTGATGTATCGATGAGCTAAATGCCTACATTAAGGCAAAAACCTCATTTTAAATACTCATTTAATTGATGAAATATTTCATTTAAAATTGCTAATCCAGGGAAAGTGTTTTTGTAAAAATCATTTTATTGCTACAAAGGGAAACATGGTCACAAAAAGCCTTTAAGCGTATATTAACGCAAATTACTATTCAATGTCCAATGCCGTAAAAAAATACACAGTCAGAGCACAAAATACTTGCCCAATTTATCTCTTCTAGGGTAAGTATTCAAAACATTAATGCACACTTGAATATATACTCCCAACAGCAGCATTTAAGTTCAAATGATTAGAGTAGATATACTAACAATACACATCTGTTATCCTTAACACCAATAAAGTAATAAAAATTAAGCTTAAAAATTATACAAACAATTTATCTAATCTAAGTTTGATAGCTATAAAAACTAAACTAAAATAGTCTTACCTTCATCTTATTAAACAAATGCCAAACATTTAGAAATTATATAAAACAAATTTGAATGTGTGGAATGCATGCAACATGGGTGTTAATTCTCATATTTTAAACTATTAAAATTCTTACCCTTTTCCATATTAGGAGAGAAATTTAAAGCTTCTTTTAGATTTGACTAATACCTTATATTTAATTTTCTTCAGGTTGGTCAACAGGGAAGTCAACAGGCTCTTCCTTTGTTTCTTCCCCCACTGCCTCTCCTTCCCCCACTGCCTCTCCTTCCCCAACTGCCTCTCTCTCCCCCACTGCCTCTCCCTCCCCCACGCCCTCTATTTCCCCTGCTTCCTCTGTGTCTCCCACTCCCTCTACTCCTCCTCCTTCTCCCACTTCCTCTGCTTCCTCCACTTCTTCTACTTCCTCTGCTTCCCCCACTTCCTCCTCCTCTTCCTCCTCTTCTTCCTCTTCTTCAATAGGTTCATCAATCTTTTCTTCCTCTTCCTCATCTCCTTCTATTTGTTGATCTTGAGAATGATCTTGAATTTCAAAAGGATTCTCACCCTAAAAAGCATGAGGAAAATAGCTTTTAAAATCAATATATTCATTTTTGTTATCAGCAAAATTTTTATTTGCTATAACATTAAAAATAAATATAATTTGAAGCTTTTTATTTTAACTCATGACAAATCCACTAGATATTTTGTTCAGTACCTATTTCATACCAATGTAGGTATATAAATTACTAAAGTCACTACTTTACATTCCATAAACTGGAATGCTTAAAGGCCCCATTTTCCTAACTGAATTTCTAAAATCATATATCTATATATGATTATATATATGTAAAACCATATATATATAATCTAAATCTAAATATATATATTATATATATATAAAATCTAAATCTAAGATCTCATATATATGAATTTAGAACTTCAGTTAGGAATATATATATATATATATATACACACACACACACATACACACACACACACACACACACATATGACAAAAGCAAATACGTGGGGTTTGGTAGAAATAAAGTAAATAAAGCGAAGATATGTTCTACTAAATTACACCAAGATTCAATGTACTATGGTGGTAGGATCTCTTCAAAACACTCAAATGAAAATCAAGTCTTTTTAAAAATTCAAATGAATGGGCGCCTGGGTGGCTCAGTGGGTTAAGCTGCTGCCTTCGGCTCAGGTCATGATCCCAGGGTCCTGGGATCGAGTCCCGCATCGGGCTCTCTGCTCAGCAGGGAGCCTGCTTCCCTCTCTCTCTCTGCCTGCCTCTCCGTATACTGTGATCTCTCTCTGTCAAATAAATAAATAAAATCTTAAAAAAAAAAATTCAAATGAATGAAAACCAGATACCTACTAGATATACCTTACTTTTACACTGAAAAAGTAGATAAATCTAATTCACTAGGGGCACCTGGGTGGCTCAGTCAGTTAAGTGTTTGCCTTTGGCTCAGGTCATGACCTCTGCGTTGTGGGATCGAGCCCCACAATGGGCACCCTGCTCAGTGGGGAGTCTGCTTCTCCCTCTCCCTCTGCTTGTGCCCTCTCTCAAATAAATAAATAAAATCTTTTTAAAAATCTATAATTCACTAACACTCACAGATAAAACTTTATTATTTTAATTTATATAAATACTTGAATCATTTGTCTGGATTAAGTCTCATAAACTAGACCGTATCAGAAGGCTATATTAATATAGTAAGAAATAAATTGCAATGAAGGTTATTAAATAGCAAAGTATAAGCCTGGTGCTATACTTCAAGACCCATCAGGTGGGAAGGCACAGAATGAACTGAAATTGTAAGAGAAGAAATACTAATGAGCGGGTTACTCTACTAATCCAGGAGAAGAAGTGTAAAAGATGTAGCGGCACCATTAAAAGATTATGTAAATTAGGATGGGGAAAGTGGAAGAAGCAGATGTATGCTATATATAATTAGAATTTAAGATGTCTAAATGTCTAAGAGGCAGCTTTAAATTCACAACTCGAAAGAGAAGAGAGTTCAAAGTAAGACTTGTGAATTGTTTGCAAAGTGAATAGTGAGGTCAGGGAAATAAGTAGAATAAAAGGGCTAATGATAAAAACCCCCTGAAAACATCTATATGTAGGGACAGAAGTTATGAAAAAAAAAAAATAGTGCAGGAGGAAACTCAGGATAGTAAAATATTATCCGGCAAAACAAAGTTTCAAGAATAAGTGACAGATTAACAGTATCAAATGATGCAAACAGATAATATTAGAAAAGAATTGAAAAAGGTCACTAGAGTTGAAAATTATTAAAGTTGAATGAGGGATTTATTACACTATCCCCTTAACTTTCATATGTTTAAAATAGTAAATAAAAAATGTTAAAAAAATTTATTTGAAAATTAAGTCACCAGTTATCTTGGAGCAGTTCCAAAAGTATGATGTAAGTGGAAGCTGGACAGAAATGACTGCCCAAGAATGAATCAGAATTTCCTCTAAGCTTTCAAAATCCACAGACCCAAGTCCCACACACTGAGACTTTAACTTAGTCAAATACTAGAGCTCTCGCTAAAAACAGAAGTTCCCAAATCAATTTCAGACCTCTTGAATGAAAATTTTCCAGGGGCGAGATCTGGTAACCAGCATACTTAAGAAGCATTTCACAAGGTATTAATCAGAGAAGTTTGGGAAACTCTAATTCAGAAGGTTTTAAAGAGGGCCAAGGCAAATTTTTGTTTGATTTCAGCCTCACAAAGGAATTCTAATAACATATCTCCAATTGAGAACCACCAGGTTAAAGAGTAGAAGCAAAGAGCACAATGCAAGGCACAACTTAGTGCCCTTCTAAGTATGGTGATAAGAGAAAAGGTAAGATGGGAAGGGGGAAGAGTAGGAAAAGTCTAGTCATTTTTAGTTTAGGGAACTTGTACACATGTCTGTTTGTAGAAGAATAAAATAATAAACAGGGCACAAGTAAGATACAAGTAAGGAGAGAGAAAACTGATGAAACAATAACACAGTGAAGGGCAAAAAGGGGGTATCTTTCTTTACAGATAATAATAAAAGTGAGAGTAAGTTACATAAATCTAACGCAGGAAGGAGAAAACTTACAGTTCACATCTAGTGGTCTCAATCTCCCTAAAGCAAGAGAAGTGATAAGAACATAGGAAGTAAAGGGCAGAAGAATGAAATCTAGATATGTTAAGAGTGGAAAAGTTTTGAAATAGCCACTGTAGGAAGTACATTACATTGATTGGTAATAGGCAAAATTACTGTGAACTGCAGTGAAAATCTAGCAAACACAGTACCGGTACAATTCCATGACATTTGTAGCAAGACAGTTAATAAAGCTAACCATAAAGGTGCCTGGGTGGCTCAATAGGTTTAAGTGTCTGCCTTAGGCTCAGGTTACGATCTCTAGATCCTGAACTGAGCCGCTGCATCAGGCTCCCTGCTCAGTGGGGAGTCTACTTCTCCTTCTCCCTCTACCCCCCCTCGCCCCCCCTCCCCCGCGTGTGCTCTCTCTCTCAGGTAAATAAAATCTTTAAAAAAAAATTAAAAAGCTAACCCTAGATGGCATAGTGCTGGGAACTGTTAAGTGGTAGAACAAGTAAGTGAGGAATTTTAGAATGGCAGTACTGCACTGTTATAAGGACTGACCACGAGTATCTAGGCCAGGGTATGAAGGTAAAACAAGGTGTACAGTTGGAGAAATAGGGGAAACTGATGAACTGATTATTTTCATGTGGCAAAGATTAAAAAAAATAATTTTGTCAGACTGAGCACTTAAAGGTGAAAGAATTTTAAGCGATGACCAGAGCTGACCATGGGCAGAGGATGTTCTGGGGAATAACAGCAGGGAACAGAGCAGATTAGGAAAGCTGAACAAAGGGGTATCACTGAGTAATGTGACACCAGTCCTTCTTGAATTTTAACATGTCTATTAATCAAATGGGATCTTGTTCAAATGAAACTGCATTTCTAATGAACTCCCAGGAGATGCCAATATTGCTGGTCCATGGATCCCACTCATAGTAAAAAAAATTCTAGAAGAGATCTCCTCAGTTCAGGTATTTTCTCCACAATATGCACATCAGCAAGACACTCCCCACCAATGATGTCTCTCATTCAATGAAGTGACTCTCAAGTGTAGCTTGAAAAGTCTATATAGCAACTCACATTTGTATTCTTCTTTCATTAAATATTACTTTCATACATTAATAGAAACCATTATTAACTTCTCAAAAGTTTGTGATATAGCAAAGATAAAAATTTTTCCTCATTTAGCAATGATACTCTTACCTTTTTGATGCCACATTTTCCAAAAAACTGAATTTCAATTAGGGCTGCAGTCACTATTTTTTTGTTGTTGCTGTTGGACTGCATTACTCTGTTACAATTTCTGCATTCACCTTTTAAAAATGGTGCCAAGAATGTAGTAAAAGTGACAAATATGACAAATCGAAAATGGGACCCTCAGGAACAAGCTGAAAGAACTGAGATTTATCCAGCTTGTAAATCACTTGGTTGAGGTATAAGTTAATGGTCATTAAAAAAAATATATAGATAGGTATAGATAGATAGATAAGGCTTCTTCACAGAGTACCTGTTAATCACTACAATAGCCAAAATAAATAATACTTCTCTAATCCATAAAATCAAGATTTAGTTACAAATGTAAATAACAGACTTACAAATTTTCAACATAATAGCTTTCTTCAGTGTAGGATGATTTTAAATGAGGCATTATTTTAAAAAGACTCAAAAGCTAACCTCTAAAATATTTCTGTTAATTTCTACAATAACAGTACATTCTTATTTGCACAGTTAAGTATATATAATACGTAAAGAATTTTATGTAAAGAGTACCACAATAACATATGGCTAGCAGTGTGCCAGGTGTACCTAATTGTTCACATCTGCATTTACTAACATTCAGGGCAAAGCTCTTCTCCTGGCCTCCTGATTCCACGAGAGCTTTTTCTGAAGCAGCATATCTGACCTCCCACTTTCCCATCCAAGCAAGAACAACAATATGCTTGGAAGAAGAAACTGGGCATGTACAAATTAGTCCTTTCTGGGTCCCCTCTTTTGGGTCCTCCCAGCAACAGAAAAGGTACATTCTAGTCTACTGTAGGCCATGTGGTAAACTAGGGTAAGCTTATTGCTGTCTAGCTGAACCAGTAACAGAGGTCAAGGAGAGGTAAGTTTATCTAACTTAGAAGTGAAATACAACTATGGTGAGTGCTGTGAACTGTGTAAGACTGATGAATCACAGATCCGTACCCCTGAAGCAAACAGTGCATTATATATTAATAAATAATTTTTTAAAAAATTATAATTAAAATTTAAAAAAAAGAAAGAAATAGACTTTTAACTATAGAGTACAAACTGATGGTTACCAGTGGGGTGGCAGGCAGGGGCGATGGGGGAAATAGGTGATGGGGATGAAGGAGGCCACTTGTGATGAGCACTGGGTATTGTACAGAAGTACTGAATCACTGTATTGCACACTTGAAACTAATATGACACTATATGTAAACTAACTGGGATTAATGCAAAACTTAAAAAAAAAAAAAAGTGAAATACAAAGGTCCACAGTAACTATACACTTGTCATATCCCCCAAGTCGTCCTTTCTTTAAAAATCAAGAATAGGGGCAACTGGGTGGGTCAGTCAGTTAAGCATCTGCCTTCTGCTCAGGTCATGAACCTGAGGTCCTGAGATTGGGGCCCTTGTCAGGCTCCCTGCTCAGTGGAGAGTCTGCTTCTCCCTCTCCATCTGCCCCCCAATGGGTGATCTCTCTCTCTCGCTCTCTACCTCAAAAAAAAATATATATATATATATATTTTTTTTTTAAAGATAAAATAAAATAATAAATAAATAAAAATCAAGAATAAAGCTGACATTCTGATCTTCAATCAGACTCCTGTGTTTCTCTCAAATGATCCAGAGTAAGAAAAGGATAAGAAAGGAATGGCTATTGTTCCCTCACCCAACAAATTCCAACAATTAGGAAAAAAGATGTTTTACTTATATGCAAGATACTAAGTAAAATTCTTCCTAATGTTGTACTATATACAGACATCATAGTCACTATGTCACTATTTAATTATAAAGATACTATGATATAACCTAAAAAGGTTTTGCCCTAAAATCTTACCTTAACAAAACGTTCATATCGCGCCTTCACTATTGGATTATTTAAAATGCTTGTAGCAGTCAAGACACTTTCTCTTTTTATTTGCTCCTTATAAGCCTGTGAGAAATAGAACACACTGAGGTACTTGAAAACCATACCATGAAAATATTTCTATAATTAAAACAACATTGTATGCTCAAATTCTTAGATTTAAATGATTTACTTCCTGGCAAATTAAGCTATAAAGCAACAACAGCTACTGGGATACAATCTAAATCATCCATGGATTAAAACAATGAAGATTCAACAAGCCAATCAGACTCACTAAAAATCACCCAGTCACCAAATATGATACATCCGAATCTACTAAATAGCTGCTTTCTCTCCTTCCTACTCCACATGCACATCCCCCCGCCCCAATTCTGCCAACTACTAATTTTCATGCCATTAAAAAAGAATAATTTTTCATACTGCTAGAGTAATTAGTCTTCCCCTGGACTGTAGTTAGCATAAGACTATATTATATAAAAGAAGAAAGGTAATAATATGGATTGTCTAGTTGCCAAAAAGGTGTCAAGGGAATATCAAGAGAAGAGAAAAGTACAAAGATTTTTAAAAGATTATATGTGCTCAAAGTGGTTGATGAAGTCTGAGTTAAATGAGGATCACATCAATACAAAATATGAATTTAAGACTCAGGTATGTTCTATTTAAAACTTAAGTCTTTAGGGGCGCCTGGATGGCTCAGTCTGTTTAGTGGCCAACTCCTGATTTTGGTTGAGGTCATGATCTCGGAGTCCTGGGATTGAGCCCGGGGTTGGGCTCCACACTCGTAGAGTGTCTGCTTCAGGACTCTTTCCCTGCTCCGCCCCACTGCTTGCTTGCAGGTGGACACGCACAGGCGCACACTCGTTCTTTTTCTAAAATAAATAAATAAATCTTAAAAAATAAATAAAACTTAAGTCTTTAATATTTGAATTTTTAAATTTGCTTCTCAAACGAGCTAGTTTCCCACTATAAACACTACTTATTTGAAATAAACTGGACTAAATAAAATCAACCAATATAAAAGCAGAAATATGCCAATCAAAAAGAAAACAGTACATTTTTCCTAGAATTTGAGTAAATTTATTCAGAAATGTAACAAGAGATAACAACTGATACTAGTTTATTTTTCCCAGCAATTAGAAAAACGTATGTTATAATCAAATCTTTCTTTTTGATCTAAAACACACACACACACACGCTCTCTCCCTCTCTCTGCCTCATAAAACTGTTTTGTACCAACTTTAAAAAGTGTTCATGAAAAGAACAATTCAACAGCTATGATTTCCTGAAGGCTTACACTATGTAAGCTTATACTACGTAATGCTTATACCAGTCAGGCCCCATTTTAATTGTTTTTTATACTTTAACCAACTTAATCTTTAAACAGTTATGTAAGAGTAGAATGATTATCCATTCCCATTTTACAGATAAAGAAGCTTAGGCAAAGAAAAGTTAATTTACTTGCTTACCACATATTATATACTGAACCAGAATTCAAATCCAGGAATTCTTGCTCCAGAGCTCAATCTTAAACACCAGGCTTAACTACTATGCTACACAGACCCTCTGGGTTATCTTCATAGTTTTTTTTTTTTTACACGGGAGATTAATAGGGCTGTATGCAAGCAGGTAGATATGAAACAATGGCCTTTAAAGGATAATAAAGGATTAACAAATAATTCAATTTATGACTTCATTAAAATAGATACCTGCTTCCCTTTGATATGATCAGGAGATTTTAAGTGCTGCTGCACTGAGCTGTGTAAAGCAGGGATATACACACTGCATGCACTGCAGTGAACAGTCTCTACTTTCATCATGTGATCATCTGCAGTAACACCTACAAAAGAAAGCCAGTTATAAATAAGAAAAGTAATGATTTACATATTCTTATTTCCAACAAAACAAGTTTTTATTGTTTCCATGGTTATTCATAACCCCTTCTTCCCAAAAAAGAATCAAAGTATGTAGATTATGTTAAGTTTTTCTACCACATCTCACAAATCTGCATATACAGATTAAAAATCTGAATAGACAAAATTATAAAGTATAATAACATTGTATTTCCTAATCATGTTATAGAATCATGTTCTGAGGCCTAGAAGTCCATCCCCAAAATATATTATACGAAAGACATGTTGATTTTGTACTAAGAAAAAAATAACTATAATAAATGTGGGTAGACAGGGATAGGAAAAAAAATGTCAAGACTGGATTCACAAGAAACAAATTTCTTACAGATAAAGGTATAAATATATAGAAGGGAAAGGTGTGAGAGAATATGGCACTTTATAGGAATTCCAAGTAATTCAGTATGGCTGGGGCACTGAGAATAAAGAAAAGACAAAACACCCTGGAGATCTTTGCATGCCAGACATAGGAATTTGAAATTTATCCTGTAGAGGATGGGGAACCAGCTAAAATTCTTGAAGTAATATAAGTCATGCAGAATTAGAGATAAGAAAGAAAATAATAATTGCCAAGAGAACAGATGGAGATTTGAACAAATGTAATATTTAAAGAAGTAAAGAAGCAGACCTGGAAGATATTTAAAAGACAGAAGTGATTAGGTGAGCCTGGGTGGCTCAGTTGGTTCAAGCCTCTGACTTCTTCTCAGGTCATGATCTCAGGGTCATGGGATCGAGCCCCGCATCGGGCTCTCTGCTCAGTGGGGAGCCTGTTTCCCCCATTCTCTCTCTGCCTGACTCTCTGCCTACTGGTGATCTCTGTCTGTCAAATAAATAAATAAAATCTTAAAAAAAAAAAAAAGACAGGAGTGATAAGATACAATGTTACAGATATAGTAAAGTAAAACTACATAGGACTACGTACGTACTTCTGGCTCCAATGATGAGGCCAACTTCCAAGGTAAATAAAAGACAGGTCAACAGGGTTTTTGTTTTGTTTTCTTTATGGGGTGGAGGATGCTCAAAGAGTACACAAATTTTTTGATACACAGATTTTGTGAGACCGCTAAAGAGAAAAGTCAGTAGGCAGTTAGATGTCCGAGACTCGGGTTCAGAGAGAAACCTGTGCTAGGCATATAATGTATCAGTAATCAACAGAGATGGGTTAATTTAAGCTCTGCAAATAGATGAATCATGAGGAAGGAATACAAAAAAAGATAATGGAACTAAGGAAGAGCAGCGGGAAATGCCAACTTCTAAAAGCCTCACAGAGAAAGAAAAGTAAACAACAGCAAGGGAATAAAGAATATCAGGACTTGGGGCGCCTGGGTGGCTCAGTGGTTAAGCGACTGCCTTCAGCCCAGGTCATGGTCCCGGAGTCCTGGGATCGAGTCCCGCATCGGGCTCCCAACTCCACAGGGAGTCTGCTTCTCCCTCTCACCTTCTCCTCGCTCATGCTCTCTCTCACTGTTTCTCTCTCAAATAAAATAAATAAATAAAATCTTAAAAAAAAAAAAAAGAATATCAGGACAGTGATATACCACAGAATCCAGGGGAGGAAGCAGATGAACAAACACCAGTAAAAATACTATCGAAGTAAGATAATAATTCAGAAGAATCTACTGAAGCTGGTGTCAGAAATCTCTATCAGAGCAGTTTCAGGAGACCACTGGTAACAGAAAGTGGTCTACTGTGGAAAAGTAGTAATGGGCAGTGAATAAACACATCAGTGTGGACTACGCTTAAAGAAGCATGGTTGTTCAAGGAGAAAAGCAAGTTTTAGGGGAAATATTGTCTGTTTTTCTTTTCTTTTCCTTTGTTTCTTTGAAGACTTTTCTTCTTCTTTAAAGATGAAAGCATAAGCTTCAGAAACAGAAAAAGAAAGACTAAAAAATTGAGTTCACTATTTGAGCAGATGTCCTTAAAAGAGATGAGAAGGAATAAGACAGACAGAAGACATATGGAAGAATTCACTTCCATAGAGGAAAAGCTGATTTTTCTTGTAACTGAAGTGAAAGACGTAACAGTAGATCATGATAAACTTGTAAGCATGAGAAGAGGAAGTCAAAGGAATTCATCTCTAATAACCTACTCATGGCTACCACATTTGACTATGTACTTGATCACTCTAGTAGGCATCATTTATACTGAAATAGGGTATGGTATATAAAAAAACACATGTAAATTTCTAAAATAATTTGTTTAAATACTTACCTTCCATAACATCTTTTTCAATTATTTTAACTACTTCTGTTTGATTATTTGTCTGTTGCTTACGAATAGATGTTTTCTTGAATTTATTCACCATACATTCCTATAAAGCAAAATAGGAAGAAACCCAGAAAGTTTTCAGTAAGCACTTAGAATATGATTAGCATCAAACTAACTCAGCCTATGGAAGATAATATCAGTTACATAAGAACTAGTATCTGTTCTCAAGGAGCTTACAATTCAGTTGAAAAGACTATCATAAAATACAAAGAAAGTACTAAGACACTTATAAAAAATATTTGCTTTCAAACTGTATTTTCTATCAACAATAGCCTAACTATGGAAAGAGCCCAAATGTCCACTGACTGATGAATGGATACAGATGATGCGGTGTGTGTGTGTGTGTGTGTGTGTGTGTATACATATATATAGATAGACATAGATCTACTGTGGAATATTACTCAGCCATCAAAAAGAATGAAATTGTGCCATGTGCCATGATGCGGGTGGAGCTAGAGTGTATTATGCTAAGCGAAATAAGTCAGTCAGAAAAGACAAATACCATGGTATTTCTTTCACTCATATGCGGAATTATATTAAATTTGGAAACAAAACAGATGAATATAGAACAAGAGGGGGGGTGGAGAGGGAAACAAACCAAGAAACTCAATGATAGAGAACAACCTGATGGTTGATGGAAGGAGGTGGGTGGGGGATGGGCTAGATGGGTGATGCATATTAAGGAGGGCACTTGTTATGATGAGCACTAGGTGTTGTATATAAGTGATGAATCACTGAATCCTACTCCTGAAACCAATATTGCACTATATGTTAACTAACTAGAATTTAAACAAAAATTTGAAAAGAAAAAAAAATATTTTAGGCATAAAGAACAAGAGAAATCAAAGACAGCTAGAAGAGTTAAGAGGTCTTCTCAAGGCAGTTGAGTACTTAAGTCCTAAATGATAACTAGGAACCAGTTAAGGAATGAAATTACAGAAAGAAATGTTTCTAAAGGTACACAATTCTGAAAGGATATAGAGGAATGATCATTTTATTTCTAACCCCATAACAATTCCATGCTTTTGTCCAAATTAACTGTATGTACAATTAGCAGTCCAGCTCTAGTCCCTTCCTTAAGCATCCCTGGCCCCAACGATCTTCCCCTTCTCCAAACCCCTCTGCCTACACTCTCACTCCCAGCCCTTCAACTTAACTGTGCCATCTGTGGATATACAAGCACATTCTCTTTCCAATTACTGTTAGTTCACAGAGGATGGTATCTGTGTCTTTGGTCCCTGCACAGCACCTTTTGTTAAGTATTCAAGAAAAACTATTCAACAGGTAACCACACACCAGTAATATAAAGGATACCAAACAGACACCCGCTCTCTGGCTCTGAATTCAGACTGCCAACTAACTGATAGAGTTATTACACTGCTCTGAGTGTGATCTTTCATGATGAAAAGGAGTTGTGATGAGGCTCAAATGACACAATGAATGAAAGTACCCAGCACGGCACAAGGTGCAGAGTAGAATCTCAGTGAATGATAGCTGATTCTGCATCAACAAACAGTTGTTAAAGGAATTCTTTTCCTGACACCTCTGCTAGAAACTAATGTGAAAAACATAAAATGTTCTCTCAAATTACAAATCTAAAACCTATTACAGAGGAATTCACGTTTAATTCTGGGCTTTTTTTTTTTTTTTAAGAACTCTTTAAGTAAACAGTACACTAAATTTTTAGAAACTTAAAATGAGAGATGGGAAACTGAAAAAGTAGAAAATTAAAGTATCAGATAAAGTGCTTCTCGTTTTAAAAATAGCTACTTACATGCAAAAACTCCATAACTACTTTATCAAATTTGGTTTGTTTCTGAATATGATCTAGTGTTTCCTGGTGTGAAGAACTTTCCAGATGTAGTTCAATATCTTTTTCTTCAAACGTTCGGAATTTACAAAAGGAACATGTGAATGCCATTCTATAAAGAAAAAAAAAAGTTTTCTTTAAATATTACCTTATTTACTTAGAGCTCATAAGATCATACTAATAGAACTAATTTTACCAGCATAAATGATTTCCTTTATTCCATTTTATGGTTGATCTAAATTTAGCTAAAGTCAGAAAAATCAGTATTTATTTAAATATCTATTTGGACAACACTGTTATTATACCACTTTACATTTCTGGCCCACCCTTGAACTCCTTGGTACAAACAATGGAAATCAGTGGATCTACTTAATCTGGTCCTCAGCTATCTACTTCAAGTCTAGACTAGTTAGAAAGCCAAAGCAAACTTCAAAAAATATCAAGTTCCAAAGTTTCATTACTTATTTTATTTTCTGTTCCACTCTTAAGCTCACAATCCACCAACGTAGTATCAACAAAGCCAGGTGGAATACCAGACAACCGTAATTCACTCCCCCGGAGCTCTTCGATGAGCAAAAGCTTGCCCTTTAGGGACTACTTCAGGATGACTGATAAGTCTGGACCAGACAAATTTAGAAGCTCAGGAGTCACTTCAATATGAACTTCCCCTTTTCCTCCCATAAAGTGTTCCCATCTTATATTTTCTTATTATTTCCTTTTCCTTGAATTATGACAAGTTTCTTAACTGGTTTCTTTGTCTCCAGTCTCCATTTTCCACTTAATTCTTTATACCGCTATTATATTTATTTTCCTGGTTAAGATTATGGGATCTATAGCCTACTGCTAGGTTTATATCCTAGCCCTCTTGTGTGATGTTGGGCAAATTACTTAACTTCTCTGGGCCTTAGTTTTCTGATCTTAATGAGATAAGAACCCTTAGAGAAGTACTGTGAGGATTAAAAAAAATTAACACACAGAAAACCCTTAGGACAGTTCCTGGCACACAGTAATAATTCAATTAATAACTGTTACTTCCTAAAGAAGGCAACAGCATTTCACTGCTCAAAAGACTTACCAGCTTCATGGACTTAAGCCTCAAAAAACAAAGTCAAAATACTTTCAGCTGCCATTTAAGAAAGTTTTTAATCTCTCCTGTATTTTTTGGCTTTACCCACTAAATACCTTTAACAGTATCTGGCACATGGTATGTCTTCATTGTTTAAATTACACTTTTCAACCCCCACTAGATTCATTTTCAATCTACACAGCTTTCCATTTCCTGAATATCAATGAAACATCCCTGTTTCTTTCTTTGTCCTCGAACCATGCCCTCTATCTGGGCTGCCTAACAGCTCCTATTGCACTCCTACCCTCCCTCAGTTGAAATACCACCTCCAAACATGTCCCTGATTTTCCTGCACTCCTACTGAGAAGTTATCTCCTGTAAGACACTTTGTACTTCTCTTCTGGCACTCTTCCCCATATATTATTGTTTATCTATACCTCTCACACCCCTGTCCTCTTCCCCCCAGGTTCCCTTCTTATTTTATTGAAAGCATTCAAATATCCAAAAAGAACTATCATAAGAATAGTTATTCACTGTCAATCTCTTATCCTCCTAACTCAAAATAAAACTGTTCTGATGAACTAAAGTAATTTTAGACTATTTTTAATGATTCTTATCCTAAAATGACAACTTAATTGAACTGACATTTTTTGGCTTATATCCTCAGATTCATATTTAGAGTTGTGGAGAAAAAAGCTAAATGAAAGTTCAGTTCTTCCATTTTCTCCAAATCACACATTTATTAACATGGATATATCCTATCCAAAGCTACAATTTTTAAAGGGGGAAGTATTCACAGGGTAAATAGAAAAACTATTCTTATAATGTAAAACACCTCCAGATTCCTACACACCTGAAACAGAATTCATTCCAATTTGTTTCCACCCCTGTCAAAAGAAGGAATTCTATCCACAGTGGCAGAGATACTCGTAAGGACCAAAACTAGCTGCCTTTTAAAAACTAGAACTTCTTTTCATGAGTTAATCCTTAATAAGCTTAATCCTACTGTTTACAAATTATGAGTAACAAATCAGAAAGAACATAGGACAAGGTTATTTGGACACAAGCTGGACACAAAGATTATAAAAGCACAGTTGACCCTTGAACAACAGCAGTTTGAAATGCACAGGTTCCTCGTATGCAGATTTTCTACAGCACAGTTCTGTAAATGTATTTTCTCTTCCTTAGGATTTTCTTAATATTTTCTTTTCTCTAGCTTACTTTATTGTAATAGAGTATATAATACCTGTAACATACAAAATATGTGTTAAATCAACTGTTTATGTTATCAGTAAGACTTCTAGTCAACAGGTGGCTATTAGCAGTTTTGCAGGAATCCAAAGTTACACATGGATATGTGACTGGATGGAGGATAGTGCCCCAACCCCCATGTTGTTTATGGGATAACTGTAATACCGAGCTCACTAAAATCAAAGACGGTCTAAGCAAAAAAAAAATCTGGGAATCCAGATGTCAGTGAATTTTCTTTTACTGCATTTTACATAAATAAAATCAACGTATATATTAAAACCAAGTAGTAACAAAGAATATCCTATTTAATATGGAAGAAAACAGATAATTTAAAAAATATTTCCACAGAAAGGTCTTCAGATGCTGCTCTTAAAAATGTTATCTTCTGGGGCACCTGGGTGGCTCAGTGTGTTAAGCCTCTGCCTTTGGCTCAGGTCATGATCTCAGGGTCCTGGGATCGAGCTCCACATTGGGCTCTCTGCTCAGCGGGGAGCCTGCTTCCCCCTCTCTCTCTGCCTGCCTCTCTGTCTACTTGTGATTTCTCTCTCTCTGTGTCAAATAAATAAATAAAATCTTCAAAAAAAATCTTTAAAAAAAAAAAAGAAAGAAAAATGTTATCTTCTTGGGGCACCTGGGTAGCTCAGTGGGTTAAGCCTCTGCCTTCGGCTCAGGTCATGATCTCAGGGTCCTGGGATCGAGCCCTGAATCAGGCTCTCTGCTCAGCAGGGAGCCTGCTTTCCCCTCTCTCTCTGCCTGCCTCTCTGCCTACTTGTGATCTCTGTCAAATAAATAAATAGATAAAATCTTTTGAGAAAAAAAAAATGTTATCTTCTAAACTAACAAAGTTTTAGACATCTAGAAAATTCACTAATGTGTAATAATTCATTCCCCTCATGCTACACAAAACAAATTAACTTTTAAAGAGCAAAACTAGGAGTGCCTGGGTGGCTGTTGGTTAAGCAACTGTCTTCAGCTCAGGTCATGATCCCAGGGTCCTGGGATAGAGTCCCCTGTTGGGTTTCTTGCTCAATGAAGAGCCTTCTTCTCCCTCTGCTGCTCCCCACTTCTTGCACGCATGTGTGTGTGCGTGCACGCATGTGCACACACACATGCACACACAGAGTCTCTAACTTGCTCTCTATCTCAAATAAAAATCTTAAAAAAAAAAAAAGAGCAAAACTATATTCTGAATAGAAAATACACTGAATTTACTTTTTACATTTTATAATCTTTAGCTTCCTAGCATAAGCAGTAATTTAAGAAAAAGATGACGGAAAAAATATCAATTACTGTCCTTTAAAAAATTTTTCTTTTAGGCTTTTTCATGCATATTTAACATGTTGTATAGATCATTTTTTCTATTTTGCCTGCGTTTTCTCCATGTTAATGCGGGCTTTATAACTTTCATTTCCAACAATGGCCTAAGAGCCCATAGAGGAAGTGTCAAAACTTCCATATACTTGGGGCACCTGGGTGGCTCAGCGGGTTAAAGCCTCTGCCTTCTGCTCAGGTCATGATCTCAGGGTCCTGGGATCGAGCCCCGCATCCGGCTCTCTGCTCAGCAGGGAGCCTGCGTCCTCCTCTCTCTGCCTGCCTCTCTGCCTGCTTGTGATCTCTGTCTGTCAAATAAATAAATAAAATCTTTAAAAAAAAAAACAAAAAACTTCCATATACTTGACCACTTGCTATCACTGGTATTTGTTTCATGTTTGGAGTTACTATAAACAACGTTGTAATGGGCATCTTTTTAGATTACACTCTTTTATACTTTTATATTATTTTCTTGGAGAGATCACCAACTATAAAAAAATTCAAAACATTTTTAAAAACTGCTAAATTGGGGTCACCTGGGTGGCTCAGTCAGTTAAGCTTCAGACTCTTGTTTAGGCTCAAGTCAGATCTCAGGGTTGTGAGATGGAGCCTGGCATTGGGGTCCACGCTAGGCATGGAGCCTGCTTAAGATTCTCTCTCCTTCTCCCTCTGCCTCTCCCCTCTCCCCCACTCTCAAAATTAATAAATAAATAAATAACCTGCTAAATTGCTTCCCAGTAATTATAACCATACTATCTGGTCATCAGCGAATTATAATAGTGTACTTTAACTGTATCCTTGTTGGTTAACCAATATTTCCTTTCTCCTCACTAATAAAATGCCATGCTATTATTTAAATTTTCAGTTTATCTTACAGTGAGTTTCAACATTTTCCTGAAAATTATTAACTAGCTGGTGTTCCTTCAGACAATCATGTACTGAGCATCTTGTTATTTTCCTATGTAAAAAACAAAAAAACAATGGTTGTGCGTGCTTGCGTGGTTCAGTCAGTTAAGCATCCGATTCCGATTTCAGCTCAGGTCCGGATCTCAGGGTTGTGAGATCCAGCCCCATATCCGGCTCCTTGATGAGCATGGAATCTGCTTAAGAGTCTTTCTTTTGCTCTGCCTCTGCCCCTGCTCACTCTTTCTCAAAAAAAAAAAAAAAAAAAAAAAAAAAAACTGGTTGGGTGATATTTATCTTAGACACATTAATCATTTCTTGTGTTAATATTTTCCAAGTCTGTTTGCTTTCAAGTTTTAAATTTTTATTTAAACTAATGTGGTCATTATTTCCTTTGTAATTTATTCTATAACTTTTAAGCCTAGGGAAAAAAAAAAAAACTTCTGTAGTGATTATCTATAAATACGCTATTTTAGTTTCCTGTTATTCTCCATTTTGTAGGTTCTTTAATCCACCTGGATTTCATCTTCACTGGTATAAGAAGATGTAAACTATTTCTCTTCTTACTGTTCAGTTGTTCAAGCAATCCCTCTCCCCCTATTTTTAAGCAATTCCCCTTTTGTTTGCAACCTCTTCTTTATTAAATATTATATTCTTATATATAACACATGTATTTATAAGCTAGTAATTCTACTACACTCAACATTTTTCTGGTACCACATATTTTTAACTATTACAACTTTATAATGTTTCAATTATCTTGAAAGCTAGATACTCTTCTTTTACAAAATCTTTGGAATCAAGACTGACAACACCTGTTATATTTCTAAATATTGTTTTCTTATCCAAGAATATCACTATGTCTCCCTGTACTCAAAGGTCAAGAAGACTGTGGTTTTCTTCATGTTATGACATGTATTTCTTTTTAAGAATACTGTATTTCCAGGTATTTTTTACTTTTTGATTACCATTCTGAATGGAACTCTTTTTTCTTGTATTTTCTAAGGAGTGACTGCACAGAAATAGCAAAGATCTTTGATCAGACCTTTCATTTGACCCTCATGAATTTTTTCACATTCCAATTGATGTATTTGCATTTTCTAGGAAACTGTTTTTAATGAGACCAATTTTCAGACTCTACTAAGCACAAACCTGTATCCATCTCCATATTTCTCACTGTTTTTTTCTCTTCTGCGCCTTTGTTTCTCTCGCCGAGCCTCAATCCGTCGCTTTTCTTCTTCCTCATTTTTAGGATCAGTTTTTGCTAGGATATCAGCAAAAGTCAAAACTAAAAATCATTTTTCCAGTCTCCCTTTTTAGTTTCCACTTCATAAAGTATAGACGTGCAAGTTCACCTGCTGACCACAATCTAAACTGAACTCACTAGAAAAATCATTTTGAGATTAACCAGTATTTATGCAACTTCATTCATATAAATACCATCATCATGAATTCAATGCTTTTAGATAATTTTTTCATGTTCATATGATGAACTACATGGTGATTACAACTGTAGAAGTTAAACCCGTGAATCACCCAGTATAGTACTAACCAGTCACGAACATCAAAATTACCCAAAGATACTTTTTAAAAATGCATATGCCCTGAGGTGCCTGGGTAGCTCAGTCAGTTAAGCCTCCAATTCTTGGTTTTGGCTTAGGTCAGGATCTCAGGATTTTGATATAGAGCCGCTGCAGGCTCCGTGCTAAGGGAAGAGTCTGCCTTAGATTCTTCTCCCCCCACCCCCACCCCCGCTCCTCCCCCCAGCCTGCACTCTCTCTCTCTCTCTCTTAAATAAACAAACAACAAACAGATCTTTAAAAATTCACATGCCCTTGTCCACCTCTCTTGCCTAAATCCTTATTTAGGATGGAATCAGAACATCTATATGTTTTAAAAGGCTTCTTACATGATTTTGATTCAGAGTTTTGTCTTGGGTGTTGTATTTATTGTTGGGAGCTACTGCTGAAGATACAGTATTGTCCCATTACACAGAATCCCCTTCAGAGGACAAAGGAAAGAAATTTTTCATGGTGCCCGGTACCAGGAAAAAGTGTGCTTCTTCTGGAAGATTGCTTTGCTTTTTAATCTGTGGACATGACAACTCTTAGAGATAGTCACATTTCCAACTTTACACTGTTAAAAAGTCAAGAACCAATCTGAAAATGAAATTAAGGAAACCATTTCATTCATGTTAGCATCAACAAGAATAGATACTCAGGAATAAATTTAACAAAAGAAGTATAGAACTTACACCTCAAAAACTACAAAACATTGCTGAAAGAAGTTAAAGAAGATCTAAATAAATGGAAAAACTAAACAAAGGGTTCATAGATCTGAAGACTTAAAACTGTTAAGGTGGTTTTACTCCCTAAACTGATCTATAGATTTAGCACAATCCCTGGCAGAATTCTGCCTGACTTCTTTGCAAAAATTGACAAGTTGAATCTAAAGTTCACAGGGAATTGCAACACATTTAATAGTGGAAACAATATAGAATAGTGGCAGCAATCCTAAAAAGAAAAACAAAATAGAAAGATTCACACTCATGAGTTAAAAACTTGCTACAAAGACACGGTTATCAAGACCTTGTTGTACTGGCATGAGGACAGACATACAGATCAACAGAACAGACCTGAGAATCCAGAAATAAATTCATAAAACTATGGCCAGCTGGTTTTTAGCGGGGATGCCAGAATTACTCAGTTGGTAGAGAACAGTCTTCTCAGCAAGTGGTGCTGGGCAACTGGATAGCCACATTCAAATGTGAAAGTGCAAGACCTAAGGGTAAGAACTATAACTATAAAACTCCTAGAAGAAAACATAGAAGTATACCTTCATGACTCTGGAATCTGACAAGGAATTCTTAGAAAACCAAAAGAACTGAGCAACAAAAGAAAAAAACAGATAAATTGGAAGTTATTAAAATTAAAAACTTTTGTGCTTCAAAGGATACCATCAGAAGAGTAAAAAGGCAACTCAGAGTGGCAGATGACCTTTACAAATCATACATCTGAAAAGGAAACTGCCTAGAATGTATAAAGAATTTCTACAACTCAATAAAAAGACAAATAGCCCAACTGAAAAGTGAACAAAACCTCTAAACAGGCATTTTTCCAAGAAAGTTATACGAATAGCCAATAAACAAGAATAAAATGCCTTGCCACTAGTTATCAGGGAATTGTAAATCAAGACCACAATGAGATATTACTTCATATGACTTGCATGGCTAAAATCATAAAGACAGAGAAGTCTTTAGTGAGGATACAGAGAAATCAGATCTCTCATACACTGCTAGTGGGAATATAAAATGGTGCAGCTGCTCTGGAAAACATGTTCCTCCTCAAATGATTACACAGTTACCATATGATTCAGCAATTCTTCTCTTGGATATATATCTAGGATATATAAAATGAAAACAGGTGTTCACAAAAAAACTTATATACAGATATTTGTAGCAGCAGTATTCATTGTAGTAAAAGGGTAGAAGCAACCCAAATACTCATCAGTGAATGAATGGATAAAGAAAATGTGGTATATTCATATAGTGGAATATTTCCAGCCACAAAATGGAATGAAGTACTGTTACATGCTGTAACTTGGATGAAACTTGTAAGATTATGCTAAGTGAAGCCTGTTACAAAAGTCCACATTCTACATGACTTTTTTTCATATGAAAGTCTAGAATACAGAAATGGATAAAGATACAACCTAAGTTAGTGGTTGCTCTGGGCTGTGGTGTGAGTGAGGAATAATGCCTAACAGGTACTAGGTCTCTATGAGGTGTTGAAAATGTTTTGAAATTGATTATGGTGATATTTGTGTATATCTGTGAATACACTAAAAACCAGGGGGTTGTTGCACACTTTAAATGGGTGAATTGTAGGGTATGTGAATCAGTAAAGTTTTTTTATAAAAAAGTTCAGAGGCAGATTACTCTGTTACTTATCTATATTGTTGTATTTTCTTTTTTCACTTTGTAATGTATCTCTACATGAAATCAGGTACATCTGACCAAATTAGATGAAGGCAAGGATATACTAAATAAAAGCTAAAGGAAAGTCTTTTCAGCATTCTTTGTGAAAACATGTAGCAGCAAAATAATATATACCAACTATTGTCTATTTTTATTTGTACACTGAATTACTTTTTGTTGGGTTGGTTTTTTGTTTTTTTTTTTTTTGTATATTTATTTTTGCCTTGATGACTGAGAAGTGTTCAGTCTTTCCTAGTAAGGTGAAATGTGAGTCTTTCTATTTTGTTTTTCTTTTTAGGATTGCTGCCACTATTCTATATTGTTTCCACTATTAAATGTGTTGCAATTCCCTGTGAACTTTAGATTCAACTTGTCAATTTTTGCAAAGAAGTCAGGCAGAATTCTGCCAGGGATTGTGCTAAATCTATAGATCAGTTTAGGGAGTAAAACCACCTTAACAGTTTTAAGTCTTCAGATCTATGAACCCTTTGTTTAGTTTTTCCATTTATTTAGATCTTCTTTAACTTCTTTCAGCAATGTTTTGTAGTTTTTGAGGTGTAAGTTCTATACTTCTTTTGTTAAATTTATTCCTGAGTATCTATTCTTGTTGATGCTAACATGAATGAAATGGTTTCCTTAATTTCATTTTCAGATTGGTTCTTGACTTTTTAACAGTGTAAAGTTGGAAATGTGACTATCTCTAAGAGTTGTCATGTCCACAGATTAAAAAGCAAAGCAATCTTCCAGAAGAAGCACACTTTTTCCTGGTACCGGGCACCATGAAAAATTTCTTTCCTTTGTCCTCTGAAGGGGATTCTGTGTAATGGGACAATACTGTATCTTCAGCAGTAGCTCCCAACAATAAATACAACACCCAAGACAAAACTCTGAATCAAAATCATGTAAGAAGCCTTTTAAAACATATAGATGTTCTGATTCCATCCTAAATAAGGATTTAGGCAAGAGAGGTGGAATGTGAATTTTTAAAATGTTTAGCTCTGGGTAATTTCAACGTTCATAATCAACTAATAACTACACTAGGTGATTCAGAAATCTACAATTTCTGCGACTATTTCTACGATTATAATTACTATGCAGTTTGTCATATGAACATGAAAAAATTATCTAAAAGCACCAAATGTTTAAAAAATTGGAAGTACCTTAAGCAATAGCAATTACATTTTCTTACTTACTGGGTGATTTGCTGAGGCTCATCTTCTCCACAGGTTTTGCTAGCTTGGGTTTCTTGATAAAGGTTCCACCAGGCTTATTAAATGGTTGCATCATTTTTCTCTTTATTCCTCTTGCAGCGGCAACTGTCACATTGGTGGGTTTGTTTTGATAGTCAACAACAATTCCAGGTCTATGAATGCTTCCAAAATCACTCATATGCTGCAAATTTGTGAAATCAAGGAGTATTAGCATAGTATCCAAAGATAAAGTAGGAAATCACACAAAGTTTACATGTTATCTATCTAATAATTTTCACCTGAAAATTCCCCAGAATGTACCTAATTTTACATGTCCACTCTGAATAAACACACTGAAAAGCTTTGTCAATTATAACATGAACTCAAATCCAGTGAATTAGTAGTTTTATTTCCAGTAGAACAAATATGGATATTTCCTACCTATTTTTTTATTTGTACCATTCAAAATTACTTGAGATCATAAACAACATATGTGCCTGTCAGAATATTACCACTTGTACAACTCTCTGACAACTCCTCTTCAGAGTTCCTAATTGATGTTTTCCCATGAAAAGACCTTAAAAGACATCTTTATTTCACTAAAACCTGGCTTAAAAACTAAGATGCATAAAGAAGACCATATTTGAAGTCTGAAGTAAAAAAGATCCAGAAATCATTTAGGATTTCTCCCTGCTGAAAAAGGGAATGAGAAGGCGAGATGGAACATTAGTATGAAATAGGAGAGTTAAAGCATAACCATGCATCAACTTCCAGGACACACTTCAGATAAAGAATTACATCTGACGTTCCATTCACATCATTACCTAGAGAAACATATTCTGACCCCGAAGCCCAAGAAGCGAAAGTTTACAGACGAAGAGTCATGCAACCAAACGACTCTTGTGTCCCTTCCTCTTCTCTTGTCATTAACAAAATCCACTACACCAAGAGGCCACATGTCCACAGAAATTTATTCTGCTAATCTTACTTTTACAAGATAAAGATTGAGGAGTAATCTGAAGAGAAGAATCCAATGGGAATTGTACAAGTGAAGATTAAAAAAGAAAGTCCTGTTGGTTCATTACTTCATTAACAGGAGAAAGAAAGAAAAAGTCCATTCAGACTAGAATGGTGAACACAAAGTACAGGAATGCCTGTTTTTCTATTGTGAAAACAAAATTAATATATGAAGTCTCATTAAGAAAAAAAATCATTTGCCTAAGGTAATATACAGCATGGAAAATGTTAAGTGTTTTTCAAATTTTCAAACTGGAATTGATTTTCAACTTCAAAACCCAAAGCCTATTACCCCAACAATTTTCAATTAACCTACAGTCACTAATTATGGTGGAAAAGCAACATATTAGTTGCTTACGTTTATGTATTATGCTTAGGAATCCCTAGCTAACCTAGTAGACTTGAATAGATTAGTGTTACCAGGTAACTTATAGTCACATTAGAAATTTCTTCATTAATTATCCATTAAAGGTGCAATGCATTTTACATAAGTAAAGGGTAACTGTTATAAATGCAAAATTTCTACACAAAAATGACAAACTACACTCATGTACCAAAGGCTAATGAACAGTTAAAAACGTGTGCCCTACTACATTTTTTTTTATCAGAAGTACTTTCCTCTGCAAAGAGAATATTAAGAGTAACTGATTTTTAAAAGACAAAAAAAAAATTCTTACATTAAAGTAAAAACACAATATCCTTCATATGACCAAACTACAAAACTCCACAATCTACGTACACTTACTAGGTAAAATTTCATGTCAGTCAAGTTATCTAAGAACATAAATCATTATGTTTATACTATATCCTGAAATAAAACACTTGAAGACTAGTATATTTACTCATGCTAGCAATGATTTACAAAATATTACTTCCCTAGGAAGGAGCCAGAGACATGTTTGTACAGGTAGGAACTCATTTCTCAATAGTAAAAACTAGTGACACAAGGGAAAACAGAACACCCAGCAATAGGACATATTGCAAGAGAGTGAGTTAGTAATTATAGTGACCACAAATCATTCTACAACCTATTAAACTTATCAACTTCTTCACCATATAAACATGGCTAAGCTACCCTCATCTATCACCAACTTTTAGTCCCTTGTGTTTATTGTGAAATATGGAGCTCTGAAGAAATTCTATGTGCTAGAGTTAGCAGCAAAGTATAAACATTTTATCATACATTGCACCTTTAACCTACTCAAAAACTCCAAAGGGTTCAGTTACCTTTTACAATAATCCAAGAACTGTCCCACCAGCAAAACTGCTAGTGTTTACAAGGAAAAATGCAACTCCTTTTAACCCCTTTTAGACCAAAACCCAATATCCTCACCTTTTTAATAAAGGGAGATTTGGCAAAACTTATGAACAATCATCTCACACTGCCACTTAATTTTCTGAAGTGCTGAAAAAACTTTTACAGGCAACCTAAAAATTATGCTTATGATTGAGCTTTTGCTTCAAAATACACTGGGATGAACAGTGTTTATTCTAGGTGAAAACCATGGTCTTGAAAGGGTTTAAAAGAGTGACTAGTGAAAAGAATCTGAAAAGATTCTGTTGTACTTACTCCTCGGCCTCGGCCTCTGCCTGTTGATGGTCCTCCAAAAGCATCATAGTTTCTGCTTCCAAACGTACTTTCAGGATAAGCAGGCGTTCCTCTCCCCCGAGAGCCTACAGGTGCAGGCTTCATATGGGGTGAAGAAAAACTGCTGTAGGAAGAGTAATTCTCTCTTCCTCTGTCCTCCATAAACCCAGGCCTCAATTTTGAACGGGAGTAAGGTGCTTCCCAGCTAGACCCGCCCTGGTTTCTACCTCCGAAAGAGTCAAGGCTATTCCGGTAGGAGCTCTCAAATCGACCACCATAACTACCTCCGAAGCGGCTTTGTTCGGGTTCATTAAAACCATAGCCAGATCTGTACAGATCTCGCCCACCCAGAGAAGACCTGGAGTCGTAAGACTCATAAGGTCCAAACCTGGAAAAGTTGCACAGTGAGGGAAAAAACAAAAGTAAGCTTACTAATGTTAGACAATTCAAAAGACAAATTATCAGATGACATTTATCAACTAAAATTCATTTATACCATACTGGTTTGCACAGTTCTACTTTTATTCACACCTGATTAGGGCTGGGCAGTTCAACATGAGACCAGATAGAAAGCTATCTGAGTCAATTTTAAAGTATGAATTGAGTTAAGTAAACCTTAGCTTAAAAATCTGCTTTGTAGCAGCTTTTCTATTTTATTAAAATGATTTGTCTGTCAGTATTTAAGCCCAGCCCTAGTCTTGGAAAAAGTCATTTACTAAAGTTCACAAGCTACTCAAACTTTCTTTGAATCCATCCCTAGTATTGGAAAATACCAAATATTTACAATATTTTGGCTTTCAATAGGGACAAAAATTGAAGACTACACCGATATAAGCTATTTGTGACACAAAAGAGATCCTTTTGCACCCCCAATAATCTATATCACAAAACTGCTTCATTGTGTCTATAGCAGTCAAAATTTGGAGAATTATCTCTGGTTATGAAATTTGATATCCTGCCCAACTTTGGGTAAGGTCAATAATCAATCCTCAGTCACTTTCCACTTGTAGAGACTAGCAAATCTAACAAATCTAGAAGGATAAGGACATAAAATAGAACATAAAAGTAAAAGACCACCAACATATACCCTCTGCACATAAATTATCAAGGCAGATGAGAAAGAATACATTTTAAGTCTTCAATTGTTTAAAAATTCTTTCCTGGCAGGAAATTATCACATAAAACTACTCTAAAAAGGGGAGCACACAGTCTCCTCAAGGTTATAATAGAGTCAACAAAAGAAACAAATCTTACTTCTCACAAATCCAAAGCATGGATTACAAAGTTGCTTGATATCTTACAACATAATTTTATAAAGGCCCACAATTACACATGAGATAAACAATAACATCTACATAGTTTATGCACAACACATTTACAATGCAATATGGCAATAACGGATATATTAAAACATTTATTTAAATGTGTTACATTACTTCAATTATTTACAGATCACTAAGTAGAATTACTATTTACTTCTGAATCCTGGTAACCATATAAAAATTACTCCTCTTTCCAACTCTTTTTAAAACATCTAGCACATATGCAAAATTGTTGTATCTGTTCATCTTTTTTATTTTCCACTACTATAAACTATAGTGGCATATTTGAAGCAGAAAGAAGGAAAAGTAAAGCATCATTCAGTCCATCCTTAAGGAATCCAGATCCTTCAACTTATGAAGAAGGAGGATAGTTTCAAATGTTACCTAACTAGTTATATTTAGTAGAAATATCTGTGCCTATACCCTCTTTGCCTGAAATGTGGTCAATGCTAAAGCCTATGCTAGTTCAACTAGTGTTGAGCTTTACACAGTATCAACAGTGAAATATAAAAACAATCTGAACTCTAGTGCCTCAAAATAAATGAAGGTATAGTATTCACGGCTTTGATACAATGCTCCTGGCTTAGAGCACAGTGTTTTTGGTATAAGTAGTATCTGCCAATAAATAACCTAGATATGAACTTAGAGAATATTTTACTATTACAATATGCTCTTACAACTTACTCTAAAATTAAAATGAAAAGAATAACTATCTTAAATGTTTCTCAGAAACTGAATGCTGCTAGACTGGTTCACTTAAACCCATTCTAGTCAAAAACTGCTTTGCTACTTTACAGAACACCCCAGCTTAGAAAAGATACTTTTAAAACTCATAAATAAAATAACTTCTCAAATAATATTTCCAATAACATTTTTATATCATTTGTTCAGAACATTCTGAATGATAAGGAGTTAAAAGTAAAAGAAGTTTAAAAAAAATTCACTAATGAAGACAGAAAATCTTACTCTATTGTACTGAAATGAAAATAGCTAAAGTTTTCCTAAAATAATGTCTGTCGGTAGCCCTGAGATAATTTTTAGAACCATTAATTAACACCTTTAAACATTTAAGGTGATTATTCAATACCAAATAGTGAAGTTCAAGTATCATAACATGCCTAAGGAATACTTAAATTAAAATATCCAGAATCTTATAGTCATCTAATTATTTGGCCAAATGATTAAGCAATTTACCTGCTACCCCCACCACCACCACTGTGATTGTCCATGCCATATGACTGGTTTAGGTAGGAGTCCATGGATCTTTGACCCCCATAGGATCCATGGCCATAGTCACGGTCCATCCCTATAAAGAGTTTAAAAAGAAAAAAAAATTAAATGATGCTCACCTTTACTGGCACCCAAAAGAAGAATTTTTAGATAAATATCCTTGAATGTCAGACCTCCATAAGATCCAGGGCCATAATCACGATCCATTCCTAAAACAGAGTTAATAACAAAAGGTCAGTAAGATATACCATACTCTTTGGGAATCTTTGCATATCTTTGCATAAAACACAAGATATCTGAGATGTATCAGTTATCTGAGATAATTCATCAATAACATTTAAGCTAAACTCACACTAGACATGGAAGAAAAAAACTCAGAGGATAATCTACTGAAAAATCAGATTTGCTAAGAAAATTTAATTTTTCAAAAAAAAATTATCAAAGAAAAATGGACAAAAAAACCATTATCAACTAAAAAGTTCTACGTTAGAATTATTTTCAGTTTAGCCAATATTTAATTGATTAGCCTATTTCTTTAAGGTTCTATCTTAGGAATGACATCGTATGTAATCAATAATAAATAATTCCTAGTCATAAGGGAAGTCAGCTTTTAATAATGTCAATAAGACAAATTTTTGTTTCAAGTATAGTTTTTGTATCTAACTGTCCTCAAAATGTCTAAAAATCCAGGAGCTGCCACATTTTCAACTAGCCTAATTTCAATTTGTTCATATACTAACTGAAACAGACATTTTAAAAAGTAAAATCATGGAGTAGGGGGCCAATCTGTGGTACTATGTCTGTAAATAATAAAAACAAACATTTAAATTCTCAAATACTCTGAATAAAGGGAGTGAACGTGAACTCTAGCAATGCAAAACACTAAAAAATTTTTTAATATGTTAAGGGTACGGAGTATATTTTATGACACTGCAATTCCACCTATATCCCAACCTCTAACATGAAAAATACAACAAGAGGTAATAAAATGAATTTACTATGATTATAAAAATTGAGAAGTTTTTTAAACCATTTAGAATGTGTCCTATAAAGTCCTTTAAAATCCTTTATTACCACCTTCCCCAAATTTTATGCACTAATAAATACAACAGTATATACAGAGCAAATACCTTCATTTATATTTTTTAAACACTAAATTTTAATTACAATCACTTAAATATTTCTGATCTTAACAACAACAATAACAATAATGACAACAGCAACAACTTCGCAAAAATACCACTCAGAATCTTGCAACTTTAAAGCTGGAGGCAATCTAAAAGGATAAAATTCAATCTTATTTTATAGATTAGGGAGCTAAAATCCAAAAAGATGAAATGATTTCCCCAAAAGTTCAGTAAGTATCCACCCTTCTAGTTTTATGCTGTAGCTTTTACGTGAAATGCTCTCCTCTAAAACCCCAAATATCTGCTTCTTGAAATCTCATCTTTTAAAGTCCATTTCAAACACTAACCCTTCCAAGAACACTTTTAATGATACTGTCTCAATTGATTATCATCTCTTTTTTCTAAATAGCTACAAGTCTGTAGCTCTTATATGGTGCTTATGATACTCTGCCTTACATTCTGCAACTTATGGCCTCATCTTAAATGTACAACAGTCTTGTGGTCAGGGTCTGATTTTTATTAATTCTCTTATATATTCCGGAGCCACAGTTCTCAAGGAATAGTCTGTTCACCATTGGGAGTTGCCAGCGACCTTTCAGGGATCCACAAGATCAAACTCCAGGACCCTTCTGGGATCTACAAGATCAAACTATTTTCATAAAGAATACTGCAACATCATTTGCCTTTTTCCCAGGCTGACATTTGCACTGAAGAAGCAAAAGCACTGGTGGGTAAATCTGCTGGTGCCACAGCACAAATCAAGGCAGTGGCACCAAACTGTACTAGCAGCCACTGCAGTCCTCAACGATGCACACTTGCAATAAAAAATAATAGAAAAGAAGTGCCATCTCCATTTACAAATGTTCTTGATGAACCAGTAAGAAGTATCAATTTTATTAAATCGTCGCCTTTGAGTACACTTTCTTTCTGATATTCTCTGTAGTGAGATAGGAGTACACATAAAGAAAGCGAATTTGCTGCACACCAAAGTACCACAGTTTTCTCCAGGAAAAGCCATCATGCAATTTTCTGCTTAACTGAATCAGCCACCTTCCAAGGAAGACTATTTTTATTAGAATGACAGACCAACACTCAAAAACTAAGGCTGTCAGACTTGAGCATTTCACAGACATTTTCTCAAAAATGAACAAAGTAAAACTCAATTCAAGGAAAGCAACTAACAGTACGTGCTGCCAATAAAATTTGAGCTTTCAAGTAGAATTCAGAATTTTATAAAACTTGTATGTACCAATATGCTTAACAGAGCACAAAAAGTTCATCAATATGCAAAAAGTACTAATGAGCTCTTTTACATTGTTCTTTTCACACTAAGACTGCTTAAGATATATGTAATTTACATTTACGGCTCACCTCAATTCCAACTGTCTACACTGCAAGTGCTCAATGTGGCCAGTGAACCATTTTAGAAAAAACAGTTCTAGACTAATAAAATAATCAATTATTTGTCTTTAGAGTTGGTAACTTATGCTCATACTATCTCAGATAGAGGGCAATTTTGAGATTGAAATAAAAATTTCAAAATTAAAAGCCTTTTTCTAAGCCTTATATTAAAAATAATCTTAAGAGGTGGGTCAGGTGGCACAGTAGGTTAAGCATCCAACTCTTGGTTTCACCTCAGGTCATGATCTCAAGATCGTGAGACTGAGCACCACCTTGGGCTCTCTGCTCAGCGCAGAGTCTGCTTGGGATTCTCTCTCTCTCTCCCTGCCCCTCCCACTGTTTGCATCCTCTCTCTCTAAACAAACAAATAAATAAATAAAAGCTTTAAAAATAAATAATAAGAATAATCTTAAGAGTTAGGTTCAGTTAGGTACACAAAGTAAAAAGTCTTATATTTTATTATTTCTGCTAGTTTCAATTTTGAGATCACAGAGGCTGCATTTGGATACTAAATCCTTGTTTTTTTATTCTGTGTGTTTTTATTTCACTATGGAGTCATAAATTACTAATATTTACTGAACACCCACATTTTGCCAGGCATCATGGAGTACACAAAAATTAAAAGAGCTATCTTATTTACATAGCAATGACTTTGGCTTATTGTTCATAGTACTGTTATCATTCAGTTAATTAAAAAGAGAAGAAGGAAAAGTCTTTGTACTCTATGTAATCTATAAGATGACTGCTTATATATAAACAATATTCTTCCAGGTTGCCAAATGAACTTAAAAATCACTTTAAAACTAAAACTGTAAGAACATAACATTATATCTTTACTATTATTAATATTAAATGAAACTAATTCACTCAAAAATAAAACAGACCTAATGTTTTAAATTAAATCTATTCCACTGTGGGCACCTTGGTGGCTCAGTTGGTTAAGCCACTGCCTTCTGCTCAGGTCATGATCCCGAAGTCCCAGGATCAAGTCCTGCATCAGGCTCCCAGCTCCGCAGGGAGTCTGCTTCTCCCTCTGACCTTCTCCCCTCTCAGCCTCGCACGCGCACGCGCTCTCTCTCTCTCTCTCTCTAATAAATAAATAAATAAATAAATAAAATCTTTAAAAAAAAAATCTATTCCATTGTTTTGATCACTCTGTCGTACAAATAAGCTCAACAAATGTTACAACTCAGTTACAATCAAATCACAAGGAAGTCGCTGAGGAGTGTAACAGGAAAAAATACCTGACTTAGGATCAAAAGACAGAGTTGTATGATACTAAGTCTTTAATGGGACCACTTTTCACTAAAATCCACACTACCGGCATCCTGCTACAGGCCACAGGCATCTCTCTTACATTACTGCAACAGCCTCCTAACTAGTTTTCCTACTTCCACTTTTCCTCCCTAATAGCCAAAATAATTCTGTTAAAGTCTAAGTTTAAATCATATTCAATGCTTAGTAACTTCCAATGACTTCCCATCTTACTCACAGTAAAAGCCAAGGCCTTAAATAATCTGTAAGGCCCTACACAGTGGCTCTAAACCAAGGACAATTTTGATTTCCAGGGGACATCTGACAATGCCTAAAAGCACTTTTGGTTGTCAAAACTGAAGGGTGGGTGCTGCTCACATCTAGTGCAAAAGCTAAGGATACAGCTAAACAGTCTAAAATGCACAAGACATCCCTCATAAACAAAGAATTATCTAGTCTAAAATGTCAATACTGCTTAAGTTGAGAAATCTTGCCCTATATAATCCACCCCATCACTTCTTAACTTCATCATCTACTATTCCAAACCCTTACCACTCCACTCCAGGTATACTAGGCCCCTTGCTATCCCTAGAAATACAATAAGTATACACCCATTTTGGCAGCTGCTGCTCTCTCTGCCTGGAACGTTCTTCCTCTGTAACTGTACCTCTCAATCCCTCCATTCTTTCAAGTCTTTATTTCCTACTCTCTCTCTTAGATATAAACAAATTGCCTTTGATTTTTCAATGCCTTTGGCTACAACTCTCACTACTCTAATCTTGTCTTAAGACTGTTCAGCAAGTATCATACGCTCTAGTCAAAACATTCTTAAGTCTAGGGTAGGAGAGGCTGGGTGGCTCAGTTAGTTAAACATCCAGGTCTTGATCTTAGGATCATGAGTTTAAGGCCCATGCTGGGCTCCACACTGGGCATGGAGCCTACTTAGAAAAAACAAAACAAAACAAAAAACAAAAAAACTATTCTTCTTAAGTCTCTCTGAACCACAATGCACTCAACTCTACCTTTATTCCTGCTTTCCCTCTATCTGGAATGCTCTCTCTTTTTTGTCAGCTACTTATATAAGAAGTTATTATGAAGCAGGAAGGAAACATGGAAACACTGGAAATAAAACTTCCTTCTAAGAAATGATATGGAGGAAATTTGGAACTTGACATATTTTCCAGTACCTCTTACTTCATCTCAGTCACTGAAAAATACAATGCTAACAATTAATTGTATCGTTGGCTTCATTTGGTAACTACACATCTTTTATTTTTTAAAGTCTACAGCATTCTTCCTCTAGACAGCCCCATGGCTTGCATCCTTACCTCCTCAAATCTGTGCTCAAATGTCACCTCCTTAATAAGTCCTTCCCCAACACATACATACACACACACACACACACACACAACCAAACCACCACCACTACCACCCCTCCTCTCTGTCGTTTTTCTCCTAAACAATCATTACCATCTAACATACAACATATGTTACTTCTTTATCTTGTTTACTTTCCATTTCACCCCACTAGATTGCATGCTCCCTCCAAGAGCAAGAATATGGGCTCCTAAAATAGTATCTGATACACAGCATTCACTCAAGAAATATTTGTTAAATGAAGTCAAATTATGTCTCTGAAAATAAGTTCCTCATTTGTAAAATGTAGATAACCTAGACCTCAAAATAATGTCAAATAATGATCTTTAACCAGCACTGCATTCCAAAATCATTCAGAGTACTTTTTTATAACATGCATAACCAGGGACCACTTGTCTAAAATTAAGATTCAAGAGGACAGGGTATGACCTGAACAGATATACTTTGAAAAACCTCTCCAGGGGAATCTAACAATCACAATGTTGCAACTTACATTAAGAGAAAAAAATGAAAATCATAACATTAGTAAAACATTAATCCAAAAAGATATATGTACCCCCATGTTCACTATAGCTTTATTTACAATAGCTAAGATATGGAAACAACCTAAGGCCCCCCTGAAGAATGACTAGATAAAGAAGATGGGTACAGATATACAATGAATAGGACTCAAGCCATAAAAAGGAATGGAATCTTACTATCTGCAACAACATTGATGAACCTTGAGGGCATTATGCTAAGTGAAATAAGTTACAAAGAAAAACAAAGACTGTATGATTTCACATGTATGTGGAATCTAAATAAACAAACAAACAAAAACAAGCTTATTGATATAAAGAACAAACTGGTGGTTACTAAAGGGGAGGATGGATTGGGCAAAGGGAATCGAGAGGTACAAATATTCAGCTATAAAAAAGTAAGTCACGGGGATATAATGTATAGCATGATGACTGTACATTAAGAGAACAAACTTCTGGCCTGGTATGAATCTGCATTTCAAAGTCCTACATTTAGACATTAAGTCCCAACTCTTTGGTAAACACTACTAGAAAATGAAGTCTTCTATCATTACAAATATCTCTCTTTAGTAAAAGTATTAGTCCTACTCATTACAGTTTAAAATCTTGGACCCATTTTTATTCGTCCTTCTCAATTTTCTACTCACTACTAGTCAGCTTGCAAGTTCTGCTAATTTTCTCTAGAAACATCTTAATATTTTAAAAAATTATTATTGTCGGTTGCCTGGGTGACTCTGTCAGTTAAGCATCTGCCTTTGGCTCAGGTCATTGTCCTGAGGTTCTGGGATCTAACCCCAACTCAGGCTCCCTGCTCAGCAGGGAGTCTGCTTCTCCCTCTCCTTCTGCCCCTCTCCCCGACTTGTGCTCTCTCCCTCAAGTAAATAAATAAAATCTTTAAATAAAAAATTAATTTTGTCATCTCCCAAGTTCAGGGTCTTTAAATCTTTTTTTTTTTTAAGATTTTATTTATTTATTTGACAGACAGATATCACAAGTAGGCAGAGAGAGAGAGAGAGAGAGAGGAGGAGGAAGCAGGCTCCCTGCTGAGCAGAGAGCCTGATGCGGGGCTTGATCCCAGGACCCTGAGATCATGACCTGAGCCGAAGGCAGAGGCTTAACCCACTGAGCCACCCAAGCGCCCCAGGGTCTTTAAATCTTAACAACCATTTATGAAATGTTTTTTAGCTAATTTTCTGTTTTAGTTTTTTTTTTAAGGTTTTATTTTTAAGTAATCTCTACACCAAACGTGGGGCTTGAACCTACAACCCCATGAGCAAGAGTCACATGCTCTACTGACTGACTGAACCAGCCAGGCACTCCTAACTTTCCAGTTTTCAATCTACCTAAGTATGGATATAAATCAAACTTCCTTTGCTAATTTTATTATGTCACTCTCCTGTTCAAAACAGTATTCTTGGCACCTGGGTGGCTTAGTCAGATAAGTGTCTGCCTTCAACTTGAGTCCTGATCTCTGGGTCCTGGGATGGAGCACCCCCCCTGCCCCAATCCACTGGGTTCCCAACTCAGTGGGGAGTCTGCTTCTCCCTCTCCATTTGCCTCTCCCCCCACTTGTGCATACTCTCTCTCTCTCTCAAATGAATAAATAAAATCTTTAAAAAAACAAAAAACAAACAAAGAAACTATATTCTTCAGGGGGCCCTGGCCGGTTCAGTCGGTAGAGGGTGCAACTCCTGATCTTGGGGCTGTAGGTTCTAGCCCCAGGCTGGATGTAGAGATTACTTAAAAATAAAAGTTAAAAAACAAAACAAAACAAAACTATATCCTCCAGCATTCAATATATCCCGACCCCTTACCATATCTTGAGCCTTTCTAGTTCACATCAAGTACAAAGTTTCCCTAAACTCTTAGAGATAATACAAAGAAATTAATTGGATAGTAATTATTTTCACAAAATGGCACAGCTTTATTTAGGAATACATTTGCTTCAGTTTTATTTTATGAATATATTATATTCTGTACAACAGTTGAATTTTTCATTTTCTGGCAATCAGGATATTTACTTCCACTCTCGGGTCCTTTTTTAACCTCAATGAATTGTTCACATGCTTTTACGTTATCATCCTGCCTGGCAGAGTCTTAACTTTAATAACTATCAAAATAACATCCAATTGTATTCTGCATACCTCTTCTGATTTTATCTAGTTCTGTAGTCACAATTCTAACGTCACGCTCAAGTCAATAAATAATCAGGCTTCTTTATGTGCTCCTCTAGACAGCTCTTTATATACTAACACATTTTGACACATTAAAGCAAATGACCTCAAAAACAAGGTCAAAATGCATTACATTAGAAGGACTCTAAAACCAAGCCAATAATCCACTTAATCTACATTATTCAATACCAAAGCCTCTCCTTCGGCAAAAATAACTCAGCTAGTTTCTTGTAACTCATCATTCAGAATGTAGTCAAGGCCTTTTGGAATAAGTTAAAGAAATCATAATTCAAATAAAACAAAGAGTCAAACTAATCTGAATAGTCCTAACGTATTCTGATCCCAAATTCCCTAATTCAAATACTATACATAGTATGACAACATTAACACAGAGCAGTGATACATCAAGAGACAACACAATGACTGAAACAAGGTAGAACTGGCTTTTTATACTGTTACTTTATGTGCGTGTAGAGAAAAACTGAAATGCATTCCCTTAACATATTTAAGAACAAACGAAAGAGGGTACTCACCATTAAAGCCCTGATAAGTATTTCTGCAAGCAGAGTGTGTGTAATCTATGAAGACACATTTAACAGAAAGGAATTAGTACAATATTGGCAAAAATCTGAAATTACATACTCATCTATTCAAATCAAACACAATTTTTAAAAATGTCATTAACTCACTTATCTGTAAAAATGGGGTATAAATAATTACAAATATTTTATATGGGAAAACATAGATCTTTTCCTCTTCACTGTCTCCCCAAGAGGCAGGTTCATCATCCAAATTATAATAATGTAAAAATTAGCTTACAAAACCTAATATATAATAACTGCCAAAAGAGGAATCCAGTACTGATATATACAGGGTAACAAAGGGAAGCCAGATAGATTAAATTATGTATCAACCATTGCAAAAAGGGCCACCTGAGAATTGATTCTATGTAACACATAATTTTTTCAAAGTTAATATACTTCTTTTACCTATTTGCTCTCTAAGGTTTTCCAGATCTTATTGCAGAATGCATATGCACATACGTACATCTGTGCCTATCTATCCAGGATGTGGCATCACCAAAAACCATATTGGCAATTTCCGTCAAAACTGACTTGATAATCGTTAAATCCTTTAATTAATTTTACCAATAAATACTAAAAGAAAGGAAATTAATATAGTGATCACTCAGATACAACAGAATCCAGCTACACTACATAGAATTAGATTCAGATATACTGTTAGTCAAATTCCACTCCCAAATATAGCAGGATAGGCGAAGAGGAAGCAAGAGAGAGGGGGAGTATTTTCTCAACTGACAGTTTATAATTTTATTACTGACACTGTTTGGAATTGTAGGCACATGGTGACAGTAAAAGCAAACATACTAAGTTTTATTGTTTTTCAATTCTCTACAGAAAATGGATTCTCCAGCGGGGGTGGGGTTGGGCTGGGGGCGGGGAGACACCACTCCCATTGTTCCCTCCCCCCAACTAGGGGCTGCTACTGTACCTTGGGTGTCATCAAACCTTGCAATGAAAACACAATAATGTATTTTTTTTTAAGTTTCATTCCTAGCTTTGGCACTCAAATATTCATAGTTTAAAGGTGTCTATATCAAAATCACTCAGTCCAACCAAAACAAACAAAAACATCAGTGTGCTACTCTTAAGAGCTGAACTTCCTATTTGAAAGTAATTTAAAAGGATTCAGAAAAGGGTTATTCTAGTATCCTTTCACATACTTAGATTTGGCAGCTTTAATTCTTTGAGCCATGAAATCAAATCAAAGATCAAAAGATAATCTAGTCAGTCTCATGCTGAGATCACACTACTTACAATGTTAAAGAAGATTGGGTTTTGGCTGGGTATGTGACTTACAACTAGTTAGTCGATCTGTTTTATTAGAAACGTCTACTACTCAGGATTAAGTCCAGTTTAACCATTCAAACCCTTCTTCCCTCTCCCTAATGCTGTCATTAGGGACGCATTTTGACACCGATTCCTATAAAAGTTAGGCAAGATCCGAAGACAAGGTGAAGACCAAATTAATTTTACTTTGTGAGCCCGTGAAAATGGTTTATAGAACTGGCGTGAGAGACGACTGAAAGGTATTGCTGAAATACAGTTTATTTAAACGGTAAGTCTAACCCAGGCAGCTGGGCACAGAACTGAATTTGAAGGGCATGTGATGCTGTGCCAGAATTCTGACTAACTTAAGTCCCATCCATACACAATCCAGAAGAAAAATGCTTTGGTTCACGGAAGTATTTCAGATTAGGGATTAACGACCAGATAATTCTGGTGGATAAACATCCTAGCTTGCGAACGGGTAAGAGCTTATTTCCATTCCGTACAGATATCGACCTGTACTTGTCACTTACAGACGCCCTTTAAACTCAGCTTAAACGAAGCCAAGAAACCTCACTGTGATCGGGCCTCTGAAAATTGCTAAGAAGCCACCGGGTAGAGGATTTACGAAACGGACGAGCTGGGTCGCCGCCCCGCGGGGCGGACGCCAGACGAGGCGGGGGAGGCCCCACTCTCCTCTCTGCCCGACACCGGGGAGTTGGAGGCGCCGGGGCAATTTCCACGCACCGCGGCCGGGGCCAGTCCCGGGAGCAAGTCCGGGCCCCAGTCCGGAGGCCGTGGCGCTCTGGGCGCGCCCTTCCCCGCACCGAGGCCGGCACGGAACTCCCAGGTCCCCGGCGGCAGCGGGCGCCGGGCCGGCGCGACAGGGCGCGCGGGTCCCCACACAGGCCAATTCCGGGCACTGGGCCCGCGGCGGGCGGGCGGCCTCCAGGCCCGCAGAACAAAGCCCACACGGCCATCTTGAGACCGTAAACAGACCCCCGGGGCGGCCACCCCGCCTCCCGCCCGCCGCGGCGACCAGCCAGAAGCTCTGCTTACCGTCCTCGAAGTCCATGGCGGAGGCTCGGGGCTCACGGGCTCGACGGCGCTGGGCAGAGCTGTGGCAGGCGACGAACACCCGGGACCCGCGGTTCCACACCACCAGTGCGCGCGACCGAAAGCGGCGCTACCGGCCCGGGAGCCGCAGGCCACAGTGAGGCGGAGGGGCGGGGCCGGCCGGCGCTGCCAGCCGCAGCAGCGCGGCCTGCGATTGGTTGGCGCGGGCTGGTGGGCGGACTCTCGGGTGGGGGCGGGAAGCAGGTCGGCTGTCACGCTCCCGGGTGCTGACCCTCTCCGAGCGTCGGAGGAGGAAGGAAGGTGGAAAGAGGAGCGCGAAAGACTGACTAGGGTCACGGGAAAGCGAACTGAGTGTTCGGGAAATTCTGGCTGCGGCCCGCCATGTTTGATTCTGGCAAGAGCGAAAGGATTGGATTGGAATACCTTCCTCCTGCCCAAACTAATAAACCACGTGCCGACCTTTTGCTTTTTATTGGCTAGTGACGACTGTACAGAAAATGTTAAAGTACTTAACGGGTTTTTTGCTGTGGGGATGCATAAGTCCCGGACGATTTTTACAACTGTGTGAGCCGAGGAGAACAGCTTGCTGAATAGGAAATAATTACGGGAATGATCCAAGACAAGTTATTACCAGTTTCTGAATTTTAAGGTGCAAAATAAAAAGGGGCTGTAAAATTTCAAAGACAGGGAAGATTTGTGACAGAAGTCGCCCAGAACTTGAAGAATGACTATGCACAAACCCTTACACATATTGATATTGTGTTACTGCCACTTTGGAAGTAGTGTTGGGGAAGTGGGCAAAATTATTCACCCCACAGGGCAATATGGAAAAAAAAAATTGTTCGTTCTGATCCTGCAGCAGCTTAACTCCAGGGTAATTTTTTTTCTTTCTTTTCTTTCTTTTTTTTTTTTAAAAAGATTTTATTTATTTATTTGACAGAGAGACAGCTGGAGGGGGAACACAAGAAGGGGAGTGAGAGGGAGAAGCAGATCTATTGAAGAGGGAGTCGGATGCGGGCGCTATCCCAGGCTGACGCCCAACGACCCAACCACCCAGGCGCCCCTTTCTTTTCTTTTCTTTCTTTCTTTCCTTTTTTTTTTTCTTTTGTAGTAGAGCAAATAGTGTCAACAATGGGTTGATAACAAGATGGGAAACCATGAATCAAAACAATTTTCTCTTCTTTAGGATCCAATCAGTTGCTGGAACCAAGTTCCATAACAGCAGCCTGTGGAAATAGGACTGGAGAAAAAATTTGCAGATACATTATGTGCATTACTGTAGCCCCAAATCTTCACAGGGCATTGTTTCTTCCTCCTCACTTTCCTTCTCCACCCCGATTGAATCACCCAGTTCTCCACCCTTATTCTATTCTTTTTTTTCCTCCCTCCTATACATGTTTTCTATTCACCTGAGGTGAACATGTTGAAAACTGAACTCATAATTTTCCTTCTCAAACCTGTTCATCCTCCTCTATTCTTTCATCTCTTTTAGTGGTGTCATGAGCAACCACCCACTAGTCCTAGCCGGAAGCCTGCACGATTCATCTAGTTAAGACACAGGCTTCTCCCATCCTCCCTCCCCCATCCACACTGAAGTCTTTCATCTGCTTATTACCTCTTAAAATTTCTTAAATTTGTTCCCTTCTCTACATTCCCACAGCACTACCTACGGTACCTGCACAACTCTCATTCTCTCCCTCCTACACTATTGCTGTAGCTTCCTAAATCATTTCTCTGCCCACTGGCCTTGACCTTCTCAGGCTTCTCAGGGCTGCAGTGTTCTAAACACAAATCTGAACATGTCATCATGGGTCTTTATTATGGATTAGGTCAAGGACAAGCTCCATAACCTAGAGCATGTGCAGCAGGATCTGACCACTGCCTAAGCTGCCATCTTCCTCCACTTCTCCCTCCTCCTCTCCCATACTTTCTCCTTTTTGGTGAGCAATTTTAAGTCCCCAAACATCCCTACGCTTCTTCATGCCCCTAAACTTTTACTTACGCTTTTCTAGCTGCTTGTTATACCACCCAGTGAATCCTACTTGTTCTCAAAACATAGCTCAGGATTTACTTCCTCTAAGAAATGCTCTCACATCCCATCCCCACATGCTAGGCCAGTACTTAAATGATTCACCTAGCAATCTCATTAAAACTCAGATTCACATTCAGTCAGTCTGGGTTGGAGCCAAAGAGTCTGCATTTCTCACAGGTTTCCCAGGAGATGCTGCTGCTGCTGCTGCTGGTCCAACCATACTCGCAGTAGCAAGACCCTGAGCTAAGTGCTGATAGAACACTATCTCCCTTGCATTAAATACTCTGTTTGGCTTTATGTCTATCCACATTAAAAGCCCTTTGAGCTTAGAACCAAGTCTTCTTTGTATCCTAAGTGCTGAGCACATATGTTTATCAAGTCCAAGTGAGCACTCTTGACATTTTTTACCTTTTTTTTTTTTTTTTTTTTTTGGCATCATGTCAAAGGGATGGTTTCTAACCTGTGGTATTCGGGTCTTGTTGTGAGTGTAAGGAATAAATAATTGGGTCACTATTTGTATTTGTGTATTATTTGCATGTGCGTGCATGCACACACACACACTTCTTTCTTTTCTGAAAGAGAAAACTACTGGTCAAGGAGCTCCTCACTCCAGAAGAAATCTGGCCTCAGAACAAATGCTTGGAGAGCCAGAATACACAGATATCTTCTCCCCATCCTTCCTCTTTCCCAAATAGGAAGTTTCTGACAAAGGTGGCAATACCTGAGTTACCCCCACAAGACCTGAGACACCTTGCAATACCTGACAGTCCATCAAGTCATCCCTTAATTTCTGCATCGAACAAATATTGATTGAGCACCAACCATGTGCCAAACATCATTTTCTTCCTTCATTGTTATCTCTTTCTTATTCCCCAGAAACTAGCCAGGCTCCTGGGCCTGTTCCCACTTGCTTAGGCTTAGATTTTTATCCTGAGGGGCCAGCATTTTGCACAAAGTCTTTGGCCCTTACATCTTCCATTCATTTCGCAATAGGCAGCAGGTTAGTCAACACCAGACCAGCGAAGCCTATTGGAAAAGAGAAGAGACTATTTTTTTTTTTTTAAGTGCATAGGTTAAAAGGATATGTGGTGTGAGATCAAGAGAAGCCTGCAGGGAGAAGGAGGCATTGGGGGGCTACCCCTAAGACCTGATCCTGAGGGAGCTGTCAGAGAAGCCCCACCATCTCCTTCCCTAGAACCTGAGAAGAACTGGGTGAGTGGACCCCCTGAGGAACCAGGGGCCTCTGTTCCTCATCTTCTAAGCCCCCACCCACACACCTTCTGCTCCAGCAACACGGAACCATCTGCTGCTCCCCAGACAAGCCATGCATTTTCACAAGCCCCTGCTCACCTTGCTCTCTCTGCTTCTATTGCGGTCCCTCTCCTCCTCTGCCATTCTTCAAGGTTCAATAATCACGGGACCTCTTTTTAAACCTTTCCCTAAGCTCTAAGTTAGAAGCCCCTTCCCTCCATGTCACCTTAATAGCGATTAGCATAGTTGGATTCTTTGTAGTGAGTTAGTTATAACCTTGTGTAACTCTTTATTCAGATTCTTCAGAGACCCTGCTTTGTACCCTTTTTAGGTGGCCTATAGGTAGCACATTGGCACTGTGTGTTAAGGAGAGACAACAAAATCACCACTGAAGAAAAGACCTAATGAGACGAAATTAAATGCCCAGAGCTTCATCTGCAAAAAAAAAAAAGCACAGCATCCTATGATTTTATGATTTTGGAGAGTAAGTGACTATAGGGTGACAAAGGGGAGTCCTAATTTCACAATGCTTTCCTGATTTGCTCCAAATAACTCTTTCTTCCTCCCCATGTTCTTTAGGGAATTCATAAATACTCAGGGAGGTCAAGAACTGAAAATGACTCTCCTAAAATAAAGCAGCCAATCTTAACATAAACAAAGTAATTCCTACTGTGGGACTTAACAAAGGAGAGCTGGTTACAGAGCCCATGGCAATAGAAAGCTGCTGAAAACAGCTGGTGTTGATAGCACTGAATGGTTGTGTTTTATACATAGGACAAGATGATGTCTCTGATTTTAATATGCAACTTCGAAAAGTTGCAAGTGTCTCTCAAAGCTAAAAGGAATAGCAATTAAAATAATAATTAACTTTTATTACCCTATATATTAATAAATATTTCAAAGCACTTTACATGTGTTAACTCATTTTATCTACCCAAGATGAAGGTAGTACTGTCACTCACTTTACTGATAAGGAAACTGAGACCCAGAAAGGTGAAGTTACTTGCCCAAGGTCACACCACTGAGACAGAGAGTAGAGCCAAGATTCAAACGCAAGCAGCCTGGCTCCAGAGCCCACACATGCATCTCGATCATGCTCTGCTCAGCAGCTATTGTGTGCCAAATATTTTGATGGAAGCTTTGACGTGCCTTAGATTATATCCTTTCCAAATGAGGGAAGTTAAAGAGAAAAATTAAGTTACTTGTCCAAGACTGTGCAATGAGCAATTGTTGGTTCTATATTCCTGACAAATATTATACAGTCATGCTTAGGTCTATTGTCATATGGAGCCAACCTTGTAGACCCAATGTCATCATCAAGGTGCTCAGATAAAAAAAGAAGAGAGATTTTGCCAATTTACAGATCATCTTGCATAACAGTACCTAACGCAGTCAAAGAGAGTATGTAGCAAAGAAGGGATCGTGACTGCTTTAGAGATTCCCCACTTTGTTCTGTGCTTTAGGCCTTCCTCAGATTAGAAGAACTCAGTTAGTTTCATATGCATTTTCTTCCCCACAAAAGCAAAGTAAAATTCCAAAAGCAAAATTGCTTTCAAAATGTAGCAGTTTGGGGTGACTAGTGGCTCAGTCAGTTAAGGGACCCACTCTTGATTTCGGCTGAGGTCATGATCTCAGGGTCATGAGATCAAGCCCCATGTTGGGCTCCACTCTGGGCATAGAGCCTGCTTAAGATTCTTTCCCTCTCCCTCTACTCCTTTCCCCGCCTCTCTCTTTCCCTCCATTAAAAATAAAATACAGGGGCACTTGGGTGGCTCAGTGGGTTAAAGCCTCTGCCTTCAGCTCAGGTCATGATCCCAGGGTCATGGGATCAAGCCCCCATCTGGCTCTCTGCTCAGCGGGGAGCCTGCTTCCTCTTCTCTCTCTACCTGCCTCTCTGCCTGCTTGTGATCTCTGTCTGTCAAATACATAAATAAAATCTTAAAAAAAAAAAAACCTTCAAAATGTAAGCATTACCTTTCTTCCTTAGATATGCACTATATAAAATATACATTTTTATGAAAATTAGGTTTATTCCCTTCTAGGGGCTCAATTAAATGTCTGAGTTATTGCCACTCATTTTATCTTCTTAATGTGTTTAGCCCACCGTAAATTTTAATCTTCTGAGTAAATGTAAAGCAAGCTGTCTGTGACATCTGTCAACCCCAGTGATTGCTGGAATTGATTTGGTGGATCTGCCCTGCTAAGAAGGTGTCCCCTTTCTTCCTGGTTCTGCTGCATAGGTCTCTCCCAAAGCTGCATGCTTCATTGAAGAGAGAGGAGAGCCAGGATCTACATGGAGTCAAGTTCTCCCATTGGACTGTCCAGGACTCAGTAAGTAGGTTATCCCACCTGACTGTGACACTCCCACTAGATAATGAGCCACCTGAAGGTGAAGATCTCATCTTTGTGCTAGCACCATACCTGGCACATGGTAGACTTTAAAATGTTGTTGGATGAATAAAAAGGAAACAGATCCGCAGTCAGCTCCTGTATTTAAATAACTTCAATTCTATATTAGGGAAACAAATATAAATAAAAAATAAAAAGAAACGAAATTCAGACATGTACACATACAATCTAAACCCCTTCCTTAGCCAACAGTTTATCAACAGAAAAAGGGCACAGCCCCAGGACACCCACTAGAGGGCACCACACACCAAATATAGTCAAGGTTTGACAACAGAACCGGAGCACGTGTCTGTCTATCTAGTTCCTGCTGGTCTGAAGTGTTCTAAAGGGACATGGGGTAGAGAATATTCCTGGGAGCCTCTTTGAAAGTACCCGAATTTCTATTTTGGGTCAATTGTGGATATAAATTCCCCTGTTTGCCTCATTTCAGTAGATTTTGTTTTTAGAGATGATCTTTTAAAGCACAGAACATTGGAAAATGCTTATTATAATGGCAAACTTGAAAAACAAGATGCAAAATTGTTTATGGAATCTGATAACAGCAATGCCAATAAATTTTTTTAATTTGTTAAGATTTATTTATTTATTTATTTATTTGACAGAGATCACAAGTAGGCGGGGGGGAGGGGAGCAGGCTTCCCGCCAAAAAGAGAGCCCCGCGTGGGGCTTGATCCCAGCACCCCGAGATCACAACCCAAGCCAAAGGCAGAGGCTTAACCCACTGAGCCACCCAGGCGCCCCAGCAATGCCAATAAATTTTTAAAAGACAAAGCATAGAGATAGAACAGAAAGAAAAATGGTAAAGCACGAACAGTGATTCTTTCTGTGTTCAATTTTTACATACTTACTCTTCTATATTCTCCAAATTTCTTTAGCACTTTTTAAAAAAATCATTTATTTATTTATTTATTGAGGGGAGGCAGAGGGGCAGAGGGAGAGGGAGAGAGATTCTAAACAGACTCTGCACTGAGCACAGAGCGCAATGCGTGGCTTGATCTCATAACCCTGAGATCACAACCTGAGCCAAAACCAAGAGTTGGACACTTACCAACTGAGTCACCTGGGTTCCCCTTTAGCACTTTTATAATGTAAAATATGTATTTGATATAATACAAGATGTAACATCTATTTCAATTAGTTCTCCTTAGCCAAACGTTGTATTTCATTTTCATTGTAGATAAAATTATTGTTGGGGATAAGGGAAGGCACTTTGATTGGCCATTTAAGTGAGTGGTTCTCAAGCCTGGCCCTACTCTAGAATCATCCAGGTCACTTTTAGTAAGTGCCAGTATTTAGGCTTCACTTTGGATATTCTTATTTAATGATAAACCTAAAACCATTACCACTGTTGATTTTCAAGATACTTACAAGAGATGCTATTGGAATAAGTTCTCTTCTGTCCATAACTTGTACTTATTGAGAAGATGTCAAGTTTAGAAATGGAACTTTAGAGATTGAATAGCCACACATTAACCAATCGATCCATGTGTGGGAAATGGTATAACAACTACATCTGAATTGGGCTGGTACAGACACTTGTACATCTCAGAGCTCTAAAAGCTGGCTTGGTTCCAGTATTCCCTATAACTACCCTGCAGCCCTTGGGAGGTAATTAACTAATGACAGTAAAGGGCTTTTAAACTGAAACATGTTGTATAAATGCTAAACACAGGAAACACAGAGGATTTCCACTGACTGCCAATACTTTTCAACCAGAGACAGTTGATGCATCTTAAAGCCAATTTCTCTTTTGCAACTGAAATCTTCCTAGTCTTTATTTCAAGGGAAACAAAAGGAGGTTTTTTGTTTTGTTTTTGTTGTTGTTTTTTAAGGTAATGCCTTTCCTACAAATCAAAGACCTAAGAAGATTACCCCTTTACTTTCTCAGAAGTAAGTTTCCTGCCACAACAAAACCATGGTAGCATGGTTTCTGTGAATGGCTGCTTGGTTTGGATGATCGAAGGTGGGTTAGCAAAAGGGGTCATACTAGGAGATCTAGTACAAGTCCCGGCACCCCCCTACACATCATCTCTGGTTTTAAAGCAAACGACTTGTGCACATGGTAACAAATGCAACAGTATAAAAGAACTTCCAATGAAAAGCAACAGCCTTTCCTCTTATCCTTGCTTAGCTCGGGTCCCCTCTACCAGTGAAAACTCTGGTGTCATCTGGGGCAAGATCATGTGGCATTTCCTTCCGCTGTACTATTACCTCTCTTCTTACATTACCAACTTTAGTGAACTGATATTCAGTTGATTCCACAGTTTGAAAACAAGCATGTATCTCACACTATCCTTCTCTTCCAAATTTTAATAGCAATAATAGCTTTTTATTTCCTCTATTAGAACTAAACTTTCATGTTTTCAAATGAGGACTCAAATTTCTATCTCTTTTAATAGAGTATCTGTGTGTTTCCTCTTCTATGAAAGGAAGGTATTGGCCCCCCTTCCCATGGCTCCACTTCTCCTCTGCTTCTCATTGTTGTCAGTACCACTTTACCACCAGCAAAACTGTTAATATTTACCTTCTGTACTGCAACCACAAAATATGCTTTTTTTTTACTTTGTCTACAGGTTGGCTTTAGACGTTAAAAGCCTAGGGGTGCCTTGGTGGCTCAGTCAATTAAGTGTCTGTCTTCAGCTTGGGTCATGATCCAAGGGTCCTGGGATTGAGATCAGCATTGGGTTCCTTGCTCAGTGGGGAGGCCTGCTGCTCCTCCTGCTTGTGCTCTCTCTCTCTCTCTCTCTCTCTCTCTGTCAGATAAATAAATAAAATCTTTGGGAAAAAAAAAGAAGAAGAAGTTAAAAGCCTATATACTTTCTTCCAAAGAGTACAGTGTGAATGGGGAGCAGGTAACTTTACACTGGAAATACCTGGCAAACACAGCCTCAGTCAGGTTATCAAGGTCAGTAAGAGTGCTAAGTCAATAAGTCATGTTGATAGCATGTGCTCTTGGTTTGATGTGACAAAAATGGCTGACCTTTGTGGTGTTCCCTGCAAAACCCACAACCCCAATCTAATCATAAGGAAAATATTAGACAAATTCCAAATGAGGGACATTCTACAGAATACCTGGCCAGTACTCCTCAGCCTATCAAGGTCATTAGAAACAAGGAGAGCCTGAAAAACTATTATAGCCAAATGGAGCCTGAAGAGACAGGATGACTAAATGTAATAGGAATAGAAGACATTGGGGAAAAACTAAAGAAATCTGATAAAACATGAACTTTAGTAAGCGACAATGTATCAATATTCATTCATTAATTAGAACAAATGGATAATACTTACGTAAGATGCCAATAATAGGGGCGCCTGGGTGGCTCAGGGAGTTGAACCTCTGCCTTTGGCTCAGCTCATGATCTCGAGATCCTGGGATCAAGCCCTGGGTCGGGCTCTCTGCTCGGCAGGGAGCCTGCTTCCCCCTCTCTCTCTGCCTGCTTCTCTGCCTGCTTGTGATCTCTGTCTGTCAAATAAATCAATAAAAAAAAATTTTTAAGATGCTAATAATAGGGGAACTCTCTGCTAGCTTTACATCTTTCTGTAAATCTAAAACTGTTTTAAAAAAGTAAAATTTATTAACATATAAAATAATGGAAACAAGCCAATATGCTGTATATATTTTATGATCAATGGGAACATTGTTCAATATTAATATACTAGGATGACATTTTTCTACAAACCCAGTGTTATAACCCCTGGGTCTCTCAAATTAGGCTATTTCTAGCATCAAGGTCAAATGGATTGCCTTTTCTTACACTCTGTTAACTGCTTATATTCATGTCTAGCTGTAGTTTGCTTCATGTGTGGCCTGTGACTTCATTGTTCAGAATTTGCTTTTTCTCAAGTTTCTAACTGCCATTTTACCTTGTATATTCTAGCCTGTGGTACTTTCTGCCTAATCTGACCATAATCCTCCCCTTTCACTTTTTATCTTTCAGACATTTTTTTTTTTTAAATCTCCACTCCATTGGCTTCTATCCTTTCCCCTCACACACTTTTCTCCATACCTGTTTATTTTTATTCCAGGGGAGTCTTAGCAGGGAGGTAATGCACATAGGCTCACTCTCCTGTCTTGAAAGAGAAGCTTACTTCGCCTTTTGTACAGTTCCATCCGCAGTCCTGATGAAGAGTGAGCTAGCTGAGAGCAGGCTTAAAGAAAGGAAAGTAGCTTCTTCACAGAGAAAACACCAAATGGATACACTGGTGTTGCAGGGGTGGGGGTGGGGTGACGAGGCCAGGGCTATAGAGCTGGCAAAGTCAAGACTGAGGACAAGGAGAGGATCACTGTCACTGAGCTGGACCACCTAGTCAAGGACATGAAGATCAAGTTCCTAGAGGAGATCTACCTCTTCTTCTCCCTCATCAAGGAATCTGAGATCACTGACTTTTTTCCTGAGGGGATCCCTCGAGGACGGGGTTTTGAAGACGATGCCTGTGCAGAAGCAGCCTTGTGTGGGCCAGCGGACTGGGTTCAAGGCATTTGTTGCCATTGGAAATCACAATAGATACCTCGGGGTGTTAAGTTCTCTGAGGAGGTAGCCACTGCCAACCGTGGGGCCATCCATCACACCCATGCAGTGAGGCTGGGGGAACAAGGTCAACACTGTCCCACACATGGGGGAAACAAGGTTGGCAAGGCCCAGGCTGTCCCATATAAGGTGACCTGCTGCTATGGCTCTGTGCTCGTGGACCTTATCCTTGCCCCCAGAGGGGTTGTCTCAGCCCCTGTGACCAAGAAGCTTCCAACAATGGCCAGTAGTGACAACTGCTACACCCCGGCTGGGGGCTGCATGGCCGCCCTGGGCAACTTGGCCGAGGTCATTTTTATGCCATTTCCAAGACCTACAGCTATCTCACCCCTGACCTCTGGAAAGAGACTGTGCGCACCAAGTCTCCCTATCAGGAATTCACAAACCATCTTGTAGAGAATCACACCAGAATCTGTGCAGAGGACCCTGGCTCCCACTGTGGCCACCACAGTCTTATACAGGAAAAATAAGGTGGGGTGCGTGGTGGGGTTCAGTCAGTTAAGCATCTGCCTTCCACTCAGGTCAGGATTCCAGGACCCTGGGATTGAACCCCGCATCGGGCTCCCTACTCAGCGGGAAATCTGCTTGTCCCTCTATCCCTTCCCCCTGCTTGAGATCTCTCTCTCTCTCTCCCTAATAAATAAACCTTAAAAAAAAAGAGAAGAAAAGAAAAAGAAAGTGGATTAAAGCCTGTTAAAAAGAAAGGAAGGAGGGAAGGAAAGAAGGAAAAATATATGGAGTCGTACTCTGGCCAATATGTAGTCCTTAAGGAGAAAGCAAGAGTGCATTTGATCAATCAATGACCTTCTTACCACTGGATATTTCTAGAAGCACATTATTCTGACCAATCAGTCCCCATACTTGTTTTTAAAGAAATCTATGAGTTAGAAAAGTGAGTTATTTTAAAAGGAAGGTGCCTACATCTTTTAAAACAGATCCCTACGAAAAGCACAAGCTGCTTTGCATTGTCTTGGATGAAGAAAGTTCAAGCTGTACCAAAGAATTACAGAACAGAGTCCCAGTTGTCAGGTCTTAAAAGGCATTCGAAGATCATCTAGCTCTAATCCCAACCTCTAACTTTTCAGATGCAGACAAGGGGGTGCTTCTCTAAGATCACTTAACCAACAAGTGGAAGCAAGAAGACTAGAAAATGGGTAAGGTCAACCCAAGGAGATTTCTGACCTACACCTCATGCTGAGTGTTGAAGAGCTCTTTTCCACTCACTTCTCTACAATTTCCTCCCCTCCAACCACATCCTTGCAGGAACTCTAAAAAGAGGTATGGAGACAAGGGCAGGATGGAGTAGGAGGATAAGAGCTGTAGCTGGGAAGGGGTCTGTACTGTTTTTTTCCAGGGATCTACTTGCCTGGCTGGGATCAGTGGACAAAATTACTAACTCTGGGAACTCACTCTTCTCCTTGTACTCCCTCTCTTACTCCAAAACTGCCTGGGAAAGGTAGGTTTGGCTCTTGTTTTTTGACAAAATATGTGCCCCAAACCTGGAAATGAATGATGCTCTTACAGAAGGTAGTAGATGTCCTTTGTACAGAATACCATTCTTCCCAAATTGTTTTATGACCTAAATATTCCCACTGATACAAATTATTAAGGGAAGAAAGGTCATAATTTTGTGATATTTTGTTCAGTAATTAATGTAAGACAGAGGAATTTTTTCCAAACCCCTTAATTTCTGTGTTGTTTTTTGCTTCAGGAAACTGAAAAGGAGAAAGGAAAATGTTCATGGTATGCTTGACCTTATTTAATTTTTAAAGCACAAAGTAACAAGGAAGAGGGACTACTGAGTGTCCTATAGTTGTCTTCTGCAACTCTGCTTAGACATTTCCCCCCAGGATAACCGTTAGAATATGTAACTGCAGAGCCTAATAACTGCCATATTCAATCATCAATGCTCATGGCGCTAACATGCTCTACCACCCCTCCCAGCCCCATGTGGAAAATGCACCACCCCTTCCCAGAAGTCAGCTCTGTGAGGCACAGAGACCTCATGACTACATGGCTCCACTACTTTGCATTATTTTTTTCTGAAAATGCCGAAGAACAGCTGTGACTCAGAAAAAATTCTTATTTATGAGAGACAGCCTTCGTCTCCCTTAGCAACTTCTCTCTAGCCTTCGAGTCTTGTTCTTTGAGCTCTACCTTGTCAGAGAATTAGAAGGTTCAATACCAGAATCTTTGAATTTTTTACTTAAGAATAGTGGCAAGTGTGAGTTTAAAAATGAAGTCTCTACATTGGAAAAATTCATTTTGCAGTTGAAACGAAATATTCAAAAATCTCAAAAAGGTTCATCCTTAAAATCAAATGCCTAAATAAGGGTGAGGAGGCAGCCCTATAAATGCTATTTAAAAATAAAAAATATATGGTTGAGATGTAATGGCTGGTTATTATTGGCCTATAAATAGCATCAAACATGCTATTAATAGGGATTAAATATTGGTGTTAAAATATATTTGGGGACATGTTGGGAAACTGGGGGAAATCAGAATACAGACTGGGTAGTAAATAATCTTAGAGTACAACAATTGAATTACACTACTAAGTTACAATCTACACATAATGCAACTCTCAATGCACCAAAGAAAACTCACAGAATGAGTAAAGGGCGGGTGGTAATTAAAGCACACAGGCACAGGGGCACTGGGTGGTACAGTTAAGCTTTGGACTCTTGGTCTCTGCTCAGCTCCTGGTATTAGGGTTGTGGGATTGACCCCCGAGTCAGGCTCTGTGCTCAGTGCAGAGTTTGCTTAAGCCTCTCTCTTCCACTGCCCATCTTGCCCTCTCTGAAATAAATAAGTCATTTAAAAAAATAAAGCATACGGGTGCCTGGGTGGCTCAGTCAGTTAAAAAAATAAAGCATATAGACACATCTGTAGCTGGAGTTTAGATCCTAGCTCTCCATTCAGTTCAGTGAACTTGAAAAGTTTCTTTATAAAGTGGAAATAACAACAACAACAACAAAAGTAGAAATAACAATGGTGACCCATTCATAGGGTCATTTTTGTAAGAACTAAATGAAAAGAATCCATTTAGCACATACTGTCTGATAGTAATAAGCACTTGTTATAGGCTTTCATTATAACTCTTGACAGACTTTTATAGAGTGCTCATTTAGGGAAAAGGTATTCTGGAATAAATGGTCAGCAGAGATCTGATGTATTCTTTTTTTCTCTATATTTCCCAATGAAGTTTCTTTAAAAGGGGGAAAGGGCTTAAGATGACTTTCAGAGTCACTGCATGAGGACACATAAGTATAGCAAATTCTGTTAGCCAAGGCAATAAAGAAAAGGGATGCTTTGTTTAATCCAATACTCTAATTAACACACAGTTGACAATTACCAAGGAATTGAAATATTTTATGCGCTCGGTACAAAAACTGCACTAACCACTATTTAATCTCATTCTTTTTTGTGGGGTTTATTTTTGACATTTCAAAAAATAATTCATGGACTTTATTAAAATTTCAATATTTTGCTCTTTGGAAAATACCATTAAGAAAAGAAAAAAAGCAAGTCACAGATTAGGAGAATATATTTGCAATGCATACATCTGACAAAGGAGATGTATCTAGAATATAAAGAACTCTTATAATGCAGTAATAAGAAGACAACCTGATTTTTTTAAAGTGGGCAACATATTTCGACAGGTGCCTCCTAAAATAAGATATACAAATGGCCAAAAGCTTATGAAAAGATTCTCCACACCATTCATCACTGGGAAAATAGAAATTAAAGTGATAATGGTGTACTATTGTGCAGCCAATACAATGGCTCTACTTAGAAAGACGAACATGTCAAATATTGAGGAAAATGCAGAGTAGCTGGAACTTGGCCACACAGCTAGTAGGAATGTAAACTGGTCCAAACTACTTTGGAAAACAGTCTGGTGGTTTCTTATAAAGTTCACATGCAACAGAAATAAAAATATATGTCTACACAAAGACTTCTACACGAACGTTCATAGCAACTCTATTCATGATGGCCCCAAACTGGATAGAATCCACATTTTCACCAGCAGTTGAATAGATAAATGGTGGTATACCCACACAATGGACTAGGACTCAGCAATACTCAGAAATGAACATGAACCACTGATGCAGGCAACTATGTGGATGAATTTCAAAAACATTTTGTGAAGTGGAAGAAGACAGACTCAAGGAAGTACACACTATCTAATTCCACTTACATGAAATTATAGAAAATGTTAACTACTCTATAGTAACAGAAAGCAGAACAACAGTTGTCTGGGGCCAGAGAGGGGTGACTTCAAGGGGGGCAGGAGGAAATTGTGGAGGTGATGGAAACACTGTATCCCTTAGCTGTGGTATGAGTTATATGGGTGGATACTTGTGTCAAAATTCATGAAACTGTACACTTCGAAGGAGTTTGCTTCATTGTATTAAACTATATTTCAATTAAGTTAACTTTAAAAAGAAGCACTAATACAGTTGATTTTTTAAAAGATTTTATTTATTTATTTATTTGACAGAAAGAGATCACAAGTAGGCAGTCAGAGAGAAGGGGTGGGGGAAGCAGGCTCCCCGCTGAGCAGAGAGCCCAATGCAGGACTTGATCCCAGGACCCCAAGATCATGACCCAAGCTGAAGGCAGAAGCTTAACCCACTGAGCCACCCAGGCGTCCCAATATAGTTGATCTTTAAAAAATGATCAGAGGGGCACCTGGGTGGTACAGTTGGTTAGGCATCTGACTCCTGGTTTAGGCTCAGGTTGTGATCTCAGCATCATGAAATTGGGCCTGTGTCAGGGTCTATGTCCAGCGTAGAGTCTACTTGAGATTCTCTCTACCTCTCCCTCTGTCCCTCCTGCTTGCTCTCTCTCTCTCTCTAAAATAAATAAATAAATATTTTTAAAAAATTAATCCGAGAGCTGCTAAAATGTTATTGCAGAATTAGTTCTAATAGCAATGAATAGGGAGCAACCTAAGTATTCGCTAACAGATACAGAGTAAAATCAATTATGGTGGTGGGGTGCCTGGGTGGCTCAGTGGGTTAAGTATCTACCTTGGGCTCAGGTCATGATCCCAGGATTCTGGGATTGAGTCCCACACAGGGCTCCCTGCTCACTGGGGGTCTGCTTCTCTCTCCTCCTTTATGCACTCTCTCTCAAGTAAATAAATAAAATCTTTTAAAAAATCAATGATGATGAATCTGTACTACTTAATGCTGTGAAACCATTAAAAAGATTAAAGGGGTGCCTGGGTGGCTCAGTCAGTATACCATCCCACTCTTGATTTCAGTTCAGGTCATGATCTCAGGGTTGTGAGATCAAGCCCTACATTAGGTTCCATGCTGAGCATGGAGACTGCTTGGGATTCTCCTCCCTTCCCACTCTAAAAAAAAAATTGAAGTAGTTCTACATGTTTAATATAGTTGTTTATGACACATAAAATAAGAAGGTAGTTTACTCAACAGTATGTATAATATGATCTTATTTGCATAAATATATTCTATGTACATGTGTATATTTATATGCATGAAAATTCTCAAGGGACCTATACTAGTCTATGGAGTGTTTACCTGGGGGATTAAACATGGGTGAGGCATTTACAAAGGGGTTTTCCACTTTCCCATTTTTCAATGTTGAATCTTTACAATAAGCCAGTTTTACATGCATGATCAGCAGAAACAGTAACGATATTTCCATCCGGAAAAATAAAAGGCAGCTGGAGATGGCCAGGAACCTTCCAGGCATCATTAGGAACACCAATCATTTTGTCCTCTCCCAGTGGGGAAATGCTGAATAATGGGGATTTCTAACCAGATAACAATAAGCATGGATTAACCGTATGTTGAGAAGGAAAACATTCTGTTCCATTCTTCCACCAACCAGCTGAAGAAATTGTGTCATTGACTCTGTGGAAGGGAAAATATGATTACCAAATGCAGCAAGGTGGGAGGTTCCCATCCTAATTACTTGACCTATCTTTCCAAGAGAATCAGTCAACATCTTCCAGTCTGGGCAACAAACTAGAGCAACTGTCTCCACCACCCCTTATGACGATACTCTCTGAGGGTAAAACTGATAAAGATCAGAGCTCTACAGCACAGCTTTCTTTGCAGATCCTTGGAATCTTCTTGAGGAAATGAAAATTTTGACAACCTTAAATGCTCAGACGAAACATCCAAGATTCCCCTTACATAACAGGCAACGTCAGAGCAATCCCAAGAAATACAGCTCCGTGCGGCATTGTTCTCGGAAGAGACTTTCAAAATACTGTTGTCTACATGTGTCTTCTCAACTCTGCAATTAAATATTCACTTACTGCTTCCCATAGTTTCCCAAGTCTAGACACTATAATTATCATGACAATTTCTCCAATGTCCTAATTAACAGAGAACAGAAAGCCCCGGGAGAAGAAAACAAGGACCCCAGGACTTCGATTCAGCCTTCAGATCTGCTCATGCCAATGAGGGAATTAGCCAAATATAGAGGAGAATGATTCATCTCTTTCCTCACTTCCCTATCTCCCCTTGTTTGCCCTTCCTGTATGCTTCTCAGAGGAACATATCCAAACTTTGTTTCTACTTTTCCTGCTCCCCTATTTAATCTTCCTCCCTCATGAGACCTGGCTCTGGCCCATCTCAGCCAGCAGAATTCAGTAGATAGTTAGCCGGACCAAGACATTCCAGCTTGCAGTGTGTTTTGGAAAGCTTTGTTTTTATGAATAAATTTTGCATTTTTCCTATATGCTTCAGTACATTTTTATGTGACAGCCTGAATGTGTGCAACCTGAGCCTACTTGAACAGGGCCAAGGTTTCCAATCCAGGAGAGGAGCTCTGCTAAAGAAGGATCTTGGCAGGCGGTTCTCCCCACCCCCACCTTCCCTCCTGTGCTTTAAGGAGGGATCTGGTGAGCTCAGCAAGTTAAAGCCACTGGACTTGGCAGGACCACACCCTCATTCAGCAACCTCGGCTGTGAATCAGGGAGTTCTGGGGGTGCCCAGATGAAGCTCTGGCCAAGGTTAGGGCCACTCTTCATACAAAGGGCTTGAGACTTAACTGGCATCTACAGGATGTTGGGTTATGAGCCAGAATTCCCCAGTTCTATGGGCTGAACCTCCCAGCCCTTCTTGGGAACTCACACCCAATATCATATGACTTCTGCCTATTCACTGTCACCTCTCTCTTTTCAGCTCTGATATTTTTATTTCCTGTTTACTTTATTCCTGGCATTTAAAGAAATTTGGAGAGGTTAGTGGCAAAAAGGGGACCATTAGGGGGTGCCTGGCCAGCTCAGTTATTGGAGTGTGTGACTCTTGATCTTAGGGGTGTGGGTTGAAGCCCCACATTGTGTGTAGAAATGACTTAAAAATAAAATATTTTTTAAAAAGGGAGGGGTACCATCAGTAAAGGGGAAGGGAGGCTCTGAAGAGATAGAAGAGGGTTCTCTAGGGGCACCTGAGTGGCTCAGTTGGTTAAGTGTTGCCTTGGGCTCAGGTCATGATCCGGGAGTCCTGGAATCAAGCCCCACATCCCTTAGCAGGGAGCCTGCTTCTCCCTCTCTCTCTGACTGCTGCTCTCCCTGCCCCTGCTTGTGTTCTCTCTCTCTCTTTCTCAAATAAATAAATTTTTAAAATTCTTTTTTAAAAAAGAGGGTTCTCTATTCTCTGTCAATCGTTTTACACACACACACACACACACACACACACACACACACACAAGTGTGTGCGTGTGCATTTACAAACACACATATACCGAGCACCGAGAGCCTTGTTAGACCCTGAGGACCAGGACTGTGGCTAGCTACCCCCAGATACCTCTTAACTCAGGGTCACAGGGCATTCCTGTCCACCCCTACCCCCCACACTCCTTACATGCTTCCTGTCACTGTTCTTTTTATAGATGAAGCCAAAATGGGTCACCGTGGCTTGAGATGATCTCTTTCTGATAATAATGTCATGAGTATAATATTTAATAATTTAACAAGCCCTTTCACCTATACATTAGCCTGCTCAAGTTTCATCACAATCCTGTGAAATAGGTTGCATTTTTATTCCCTATTTACAGAAAAGGAAATCTGAGTGCAAATCTGGTCCAGCAAAGTGGGCATGTGATGGCACTGGGACCTGGTCTAAATGCAAGTTCCAGAGACTGTGTTATCTGACACTTGCTTCTAGCATACACTGTCCTCACGGCAGCCCCTCAGATCAGGAAAGTCAGATTAGGCTGATGTCTGTGCATCAGTGATCACTGAGGGGACTAGAGGTGGGCACTAGCCTTAGGCAGCCTGTCCATCAGCTAGCTAATGGCTTATGAAGGTGCCTTGGGCCAAGAGTACTGCCCAAAAGGACAATGTGATTAAGCAAAGTCATTTGGACTAGCTTTTTCCTGGCATTTGAATTGAAGAACTGGCCCATTAATACATACAGAAAAACAAACCAGACATAGCTTAGAAGAAAGGCAGAAAGATCACAAGAGGGAGAAAACCCATACCATGGGAGAGACAAAGGAAACAGCCAGTCCCTCGCACTGCCTCGACCCCTGATCAGCTCTCTGGTTCCAGTTTTCTATCTGTTATAAATTCTCTTTCCCAGATGGGCTCAATATTTCTCTGCTCCTTGGAACCAAGGGAGACTTTCCACTTTCCACCTTGTCGTGTTCTTTGCCTACTCTCCCAAAGCAGTGGCCCCTGTCAGGTACCCAAAAGGAGGAGGAGGGGTTAGGTAAGTGGGTCTCTCAAATTCCACTGTGAGAGGTGAATGGTCTTATTTCCAGATTCTCTGTTGCTCCTCTCCCTCGGCCCACAAGGCAACGATCTGGCCAAGTCAATAAACACAGTTCACTGCAGTCTCTCCAGGTCAGCCGGTGAGGCGGACAACACACAGAGCACACCACTGAACCCAGGTGGCTGATCTGGCTCTTTGAAGATCAACTTCACAAAGATCAAAACTTCTGAATCAGAGAAAGTAATCTATGATAAGGTAAACATGTAGTTTTGATTTACAACTCTGAGGCTGTGTTCCAAGGGGAAGATTCTTATAAACAAAAGGGAAAATTTTGTTTTCAGTAAGAAAATACTTTTGAAATTATACTGCAGAGCAATGTGATTGCCTTAGAAAAACTGTCTTGTAAATGCCTCCCTCAAACTAAAAGATGTAATATTTGGAGCAAGGGAGATGTCTGAGGAATTTCCTACCTCAAGGAAAGACTTCCCTCAGGAGAATATATTTCTACTCATCTCGATCTTACAAAAGGGAAGATAATCTGATATACTACCCCAAACTAGTTTTTGTATTCTTGTCTTTTTTTCCTCTCTCTCCAATCTTTCCTTTTCTGGTTTTAATTCTTTTCAAAGTTAATGTGCATCATTTTTATTGTGTTTAGACTTTAGGGAGGAGCCACTCCCTGACTACTTTGTACCTGTTTTAACACGAGGTTTAATGCTAGAATATAAGTGCCCCAAGGGTTTAAATTAGGGGCACTTCAAAAGGCAGCTGGCTCTGCAGTGGGGGTACAATTGTCTAAATAAATATGATTCAGTATGCATTTGTGGTAAGACCTAGACCTTCCCAACCAGGTACATCCTGATGTGGGGCAGACTGTAGAAAACATCTACAATCTTTCAAAATTAAGGTAGAAATGTTCAAGCCCCTATTTTTGGTTGCCAGGGAGATAGGGCAATGAACAAATCAGTCAGGGATGTGTTTAGTAGCAAATAAGAACAACAGTGCGGGGAACTAGCTAAAACACTGAAGAATGAAAGACTTGGTAGCCTCTCAAACAGTTAAGTCAGGGCATAAGCAGGGCCAACATAAGCCATGAGAGAACCAGGCCCTTTCTTTACAATTTAGCATCCTTAGCAAGTGGCTTTCCTCCCTGTGATGACAAGATGGCGGCTGCATTTCCAGTTCACACATTCAGATTCAAGGCAAGAAGAAAGCAGGCACGAACAAGGGCAAAGGAAAAAACAAGTGCCAGGTGAATCTGTCCTTTTAAAAAAGTTCTTCTCTCAGGGCGCATGGGTGGTCTCAGTTGGTTAAGCATCTGACTCTTGATCTCAGCTCGGGTCTTGATCTCAGGATCAGGAGTTCAAGCTCCGCATTGGGCTCCACACTGGGCAACTTAGAAAAAAAAAAAAAAATTCTTCCCTTGGGGCACCTGGCTGGTTCACCCAGTAGAGCATGCATGCAACTCTTGACCTTAGGGTTGTAAGTTCAAGGCCTATGTTGGGGAGAGTACTTAAAAATAAAATCCTTTTTTTTTTTTTTTAAGATTTTATTTATTTATTTGACAGAGAGAAAGGGAGATCACAAGTAGGCAGAGAAGCAGGCAGAGGGGGAGGGGGAAGCAGGCTCCCTGCTGAGCAGAGAGCCTGATGCGGGACTCCATCCTAGGACCTTGGGATCATGACCTGAGCCGAAGGCAGAGGCTTAACCCACTGAGCCACTCAGGCGTCCCAAAATATTTTTTTAAAAAGAAAAAATAACAAAAAATAATTAAAAAGTTCTTTCTGAAAGCTTACCCAGTAATTTCTGCTTATTGGCCAGAACTAGGCCACATGACCGACCATCCCAGCAAGGGACTCTGGGTAAATAAATCTGTTTGTTTCTGGCTTGTACAGCAGAGGGCAATAGGAAGAAGGCTTTCCATAAGTCAAACCCCAGTGTCTGCCAAAGAAGGAATAGTAAAGGAAAGGAAGTGCCCTAAAGTCACCCACTGAGATGGGAATTTCCTAGGCTTACCCTCTAAGGCGAATGTCCCTTTCAAGACAAGACTTTGAAAATAGTTCTCTGGTTAGCACCCAGTGTTGTATCTGGACAACTTGTAGATGACCAGGCAGAGAAAAGTTGCCTGCTCAGAAAGTCTATGGGAAGAAAGGTACTGTCTGAGCTGGAAATGGTCTGACTGAAGAAAGTTTCACACACCTCTGCTTGGTTAACTGCTACCTGATTCTTCAAGGTCCAGTAAGTATAGCAATTCGTCCAGAAAGCCTACCTTGATTTCTTATACCGAATAATATGCTTTTGTGAAATGTCCCAGACAACCTTGAAGTCATCTCTCACATCCCTCTCTCTCTCTCGTTTGTAAGGCTTGTTTGATGTCCTCTTTTCCCACTAGCTACGGAAGTTCTAAGAGGATAGAGTCCATATCTGTCATGTCCATTGATACTTCCCAAGTACTTAGCACATGGAGCATAGAATAGATGCTCAGTAAATTTTTATTGCATGGAATTAAACTGATCTGACCCTCCTACTAATATGCTGTTCCTCTGTAAGTTATCACATTTATAATAATATAGTTACTTGTGGGATTATTTAAGTAAACTCCACCCCTAACATGGGTAGAACTCACAACCCTGAGATCAAGAATCATGTGCTCTACCAACTGAGCCAACCAGCTACCCCATGTGATTATTTGTTTAAAACCTGTTTGCCCACTAATCTATTAGCCCTACGAGAACAAGGAGCAGGTCAGTTTGATTCACTGATGTATCTCCAGCATCTTTCATATTGCCTGATATACAGGTATGGGTATATTTGTTCCATAATATTCTTGTTGAATGCATGAATGAATGAATGATTACTTAAGATATGCAACCTCTCTGACTCTCAGTTCCCTAATCTGTAATAATAACTACTTGTAAGTTACCGTGATGATTAAGTACCTGGCATGTCTAGAACCCAAAAATATGAATTCCTTTCTTCCCCGTTGTGAACCCATAGCCTGAATCTCCAGGGTTTGCCATAAGGATGAAAAAAGGAGAACAGGCAATTGGAGGAACTTATCTGGGATTTGGCCCCAGGAACTTTAATCTGCAAAAGGTCTGTGACAGGAGGGAGAGGGCATGTAAGTCTACTAAGCCTGCCTACCACAGATTTCGTGTCTTAAGGAGAGAAATTTGTTTCCTTGTAATTCTACGGCTAGAAGTCCAAGATCAAGGTGTCGGCAGCACGAGTTTCTTCTGAGGTTTCTCTCCTTGGCTTGTAGATGGCTGTCCTCTCTCTGTGTCTTCATGTGGTCTTCTCTCTGTGTATGTGTGTGTCCTCACCTCACTTATAGGGACACCTGTCACATTGGATTAAGGTCCATCCCAATGATGTCATCTAACCTTAATTACCACTTCAAGGGCCCTATCTATAAACACAGTCACATTCCGAGGTGCTAGGGGTTAGGGCTTCAACATATAAACTAGGAAGGACACAATTCAGCCCATAACAAGGAGCAATGGAAAATCTACTACTACTCTTCTCTCACTTCTTTTTTTTTTTTTTAAAGATTTTATTTATTTATTTAACAGAGAGAGAGAGAGACCACAAGTAGGCAGAGAGGCAGGCAGAGAGAGGGGGGGAAGCAGGCTCCCCGCTAAGCAGAGAGCCCAGCGCGGGGCTCATGACCCAAGCCGAAGGCAGAGGCCTAACCCACTGAGTCACTCAGGTGCCCCCCTTCTCTCACTTCTAAAAATAACTCATACACATCCTCTGGTGAGAGGGGGGGAAGCAGGCTCCCCGCTAAGCAGAGAGCCCAGCGCGGGGCTCATGACCCAAGCCGAAGGCAGAGGCCTAACCCACTGAGTCACTCAGGTGCCCCCCTTCTCTCACTTCTAAAAATAACTCATACACATCCTCTGGTGGAGGTAAGTAAGTTTTAAAATGCAGGAAACTTTAGCCTTAACACAAATTGCTTCATGAAGTGGAATGCTTTCTGACCGTGTGCCGTCAGTGACACAGATGAGAGAGGAGAGGCAAGGATGAGAAATGAGTAATTTTGCTTATAAATTGCTCCTGGGAAGGGCAGAGGTACATAGGTAAACGGATAATGGTAAAAAGAATTTATGAGACATTTAGTATGTGTCATGCTAAGAATGAGTTGCATTACTCTATTTCTTCTACTTATTCCTAACATTAACTCAATGCAGCCAATATGTAGTCATTATTCTCATTTTACAGTGAAGGGAGCGTAAACACAGGATGATTAGCTCAGAGCAGGGGTCTGAATCAAAGTTGGTCTGAGTCCAGAGCTCACACTGCTACTGTCTGGGGACAGTTTTCCACATGAGGACATAGCACTAGAACAGGAGTGTCAAAGAGAGGTAAGAGGGCAGCAGAAACAAACTTGTCCTTCTCTGTGATTTTGCAAGAATAAAAACTATAACTGTGTGCATTAATCTGGACATGTGTGCTGGAGGCTACCCTACTAGGAATATAGATGTCAAATGCCCCAGGATTTACCCTCCCACCCCCACACAGCAGCCCAGTCCGGGAGGTGCAACTCTTATCTATGTGGGAAGGGCCAGACTCAGCCCTGGGTGTTTCCCATTCTGAATAGCCTGTGGAAACAGATCCTGTCCTTAAACTCTTCCATGACTCAGGGCTTTCTCTACGGCAGGTTCTCCACCCTACCAGACCTAATACTCCTTTCTTACAACAAATCTTTTGTAACCCTTCCTTTGCCATCACAGAATTAAATTCTTAGATAATATAACCTGTTCATACATAATTTCTGGAAAAAATAATAATGACACTATTGGGGTGCCTGGGTGGCTCAGTGGGTTAAGCCTCTGTCTTTGGCTCAGGTCATGATCCCAGGGTCCTGGGATCGAGCCCTGCGTTGGGGTCTCTGCTCCTCAGGGAGCCTGCTTCCTCCTCTCTCTACCTGCTTCTTGGCCTACTTGTGATCTCCGTCTGTCAAATAAATAAATAAAATCTTTAAAAAATAATAATAATAACAACACTATTAGGGTGACCAACAGTTCTGGTTTACTTGGGACAGGAGAACTTTCTGGGGCACTTGATTTTCAGCCTAATTCTTAATTATAATATATAAAAGAAATAAAATAATTAAAAATAAATTAACATGCATTAGAAGCCTTTGCTTGGGCCATGTTCCATTAGAATACCCACCGAATAGTCAGTTGCTTACACTTACTTACAATGAATGAGTTAAGAAATAAGAGAATGCGGGGCACCTGAGTGGCTCAGTACTATAAGCCTCTGCCTTAAGCCTCTGCCTTTGGCTCAGGTCATGACCTCAGGATCCTGGGATGGAGCCCAGCATTGGGCTCCCTCCTTGGGGAGCCTGCTTCCCTTCCTCTCTCTCTGCCTGCCTCTGCTTCCCTCCCTCTCTCTCTGCCTGCCTCTCTGCCCACTTGTGATCTGTCTGTCAAATAAATAAATAAAATCTTAAAAAAAAAAAAAGAAGAGGTGGGGTCAGTAACTGCTCACATACTTAGCCTCAGATACCCAGGAACATTATGTATTTTCATTCTCGCCAGGGGGATCTGAGCAACTAATTTACAAAGTGAAATAGGAGTAGAGCTAGAGCCAAGGGCTAAGAAGGTGGTAACCTAGTCTGTGGGGGTGCAAAGAAGTGTTAAAAAGACTGCCAGGACAATACCGCAGCCAGAAATGCCCATCTGGAGGACCAGTCAAGTACCCAAGCCTGCCTTAAAGCCAGAAGCTGTGGAGACCATGTTTGTCTACCATAGACTTTGAGAAGCCACTAGGGAACTCAAATTTATGAACAAATACATATGGTGCACTTTCTATATGCAAATCAAAGGATGGAAATTAAATGACTGTTTCCAGCTGATCTTGTCCCTGGATTTTTCTCTGAGGAGACTGGAGGGCCCTGTTTTTTCATGATGTTTGGATCCCTGGATCTTTGCAGACTCTGGGTTACCAAAGCGCTGCTGCTTGAGAGAAAAGCCCAATCAAACGGGGTGTGGAGTGTCTTAATCCTCTCCAACTTATCACTGTGGGAACAGATGCTAGAAAGAGCAAGAAGTTTGGAGTCAGGTGGACACAGGTTTGAAATCCACCCACCAATGATAATTAACAAAGACCTTAGGTAATTTATATAACTTGCCTGCGCTTCAGTTCCCCACTTTTCAAATGAAGTTAATAATACTTCTGCTACAGGGCTCATATATGGACTAAGTAAAATTCCAGTGTATGGAGAATGTTTAACACACCTTCTAGGGTTGCAGATCAAGTATTTATTTACTCACCCTTAAGTGGGAGGGTGACAATTACCTCAGAGTAGGGGAACATGATGAGGGTTCCTGTAGAAAATAGCAAAGCAGAGACAGGAAGGAGGATACAAAAGTGACTAAGGCAGGAAGAGGTCACAGCTGAGTTATCAAGTAGGCTAAAATTACCTTGGTTCATAATCGGTACTGGGGGGCCCCGTACAGCTCAGTGACTGGGCTTGGGTTTTGTATTCAGAAAACCTGGCTTCTCGTCCCAGCTCTGCTGCCCGCCAGTGAGCTGGGGGAAGGCACTTTGCTTCGCAGCCTCCTTACAGGTAAAATGGCATTAATAATATCTGCCTTATTGTGAAAATATACCGAGATATAGGAAGAAAGGCTCCTGGCTCCCAGCAAGACTCTTATATTCTTAGCAGCTCCCTTTAACCAGTGGAGAGCTGCTAAGCCAGTGTCTGAACAGGCAGGACCAATGAATGTGACTTCACTTATTTATTAGCATTTCAGCCAGAATAGGCCAGATTATGCTGTGGTTAGAAGTTACTCTAAAATTTCAGTGGCTTAAATATGAAGATTTCTTTCTTTCTTTTTTTTAAGTAGGCTCCACTCCCAACACGGGACTTGAACTCACGACCCTGAGATCCAAAGTCACAAGCTCTATGGACTGAGCCAGCCAAACACCCTGGAGATTTATCTATCTATCTATCTATCTATCTATTTATTTGTTTATTTAAAGATTTTATTTCTTTGTCAGAGAGAGAGCGAGCAAGAGCGAGAGAGAACACAAGCTAGGGGACTGGCAGGCAGAGGGAGAAGCAGGGTCCCTGCTGAGCAAGGAGCCTGAGGCAGGACTGGATTCCAGGACTCTGGGATCATGACCTGAGCTGAAGGCAGAGGCTTAATTGACTGAGCCACCCAGGGAAGATTTATTTCTTTTTTTATCTCTTATTTACCCTACTTCCTAGCATGGTCAGGTGGGGGCCTTATATTCCATACCATTGTCATCTTCACTCCAGGCCCCAGGCTGACAAAGCAGCCACTAGCAGGAATATTGCTGGTTGCTATGACAAGAAGAAGATAAGAAAGGGAAGCATCCTGACTTCCAAAGTTTCCACTCACATTTCCCTGGCCAAAGCAAGGCACATGGTGATACCTTCAAGTGGGTGGGAAAGTACAATCCACCATATGTCAGGAAGGAAAGAGAACAAGAATATTTGTGAACAGCCTTAATGACTACTGTAGTTAAGGAGCAAAGACTTCAGAACGATTTAATTATCTCTTTTCCCAGAGAAAGACTTGCCATGAATTTTCTTGTTGAGAATTGGCACATTACCAAGGATATGTTTTTCTTTTCTTGATGAAAATAAATTATTAGCAAATAATCTTGCTGAGTTGTTGCACTTTTTGCAATATTTTTGGTTGCTATGCCCACTGCTGGGGTTAACTACACTAAATTAATTTCTGGAGGCTTCTTTATTGTAGTCAAGAAGATGGCCTTTTCATCACCCATGGATCTCTTCCTCTTGCCCATGTAATACAGGTGTAGCTCCTTTATATTTTTCCTAATCATATTTTGAAACCCCAAATTTCTGACAGCATCAAAAACATTGAACACTCTGTCAGAAACCATGGATTTGCAATGGCCTGTGTTTTTATATGTATTTCCCACTAAGTGTTGGCTCTCTTGTGACTCAGAAGTGTGGGAAAATAATGCTCCCTTCCCACTGTATAACAACACGGGTATTTCTCAGATCCTTCTTCTCTAGGAAGGCTTCCTAAAACACGGGAGGTATCTTAGCTCCCTACTGCTGCGTAACAAGTGACCCCAGTACTTGTGGTGTGAAAGAACAATAAGCATTCCTATTTCCTACAATTTTTGTGAGTCATAAATTCGGAAGCAACAGAGCTAGAAGTTTTGGATCAAGGTCTGCTGGGAAGTTGCAGTTAAGATGTCAGCCAGGGCTATAGTCATCTGAAGACTGATCCGAGGCTAAATCTCTGCTTCCAAGACACAGCTACGTATCCAGTCCCACATGACTTCCCAGACTCATTCAATGTGGCTGGAAAGTTGGTGTTGGCTGTGGACAGCAGGTGTCAATTCTTCCCTATATATGGCCTTTCCACAAAGCTGTTTGGTGTCCTTTCCCCTGAGTAAGTGAGCCAAGAGAGGCAAAGACCGAAGCTGCAGTATTTTTTATGACTGAAACTCAAACTCACACATGGTCACTTGCACAGTGTTCTAGCCCACATACAGGGTAACATGGAGGGCATTATACACAGTGTGAATACCAGGAGGTAAGGGTTATTGGAGGCCAGCTTGGAGGCCGGCTATCACAGGAAGTAAGGCAAGAATTCTTTCAATTCACTAGAAGTCCACTCCAAATATAGAAATAAAAATTACAAGGTAAGTTCTATAAAGGCAAAAAGGTTTTTTTTTTTTTCTTTTTGTGGTGCTTACCCTTTTGGACATGACTGAACATAATAGATTCTCGATAAATGTTGGTGTAATGAGTAGATAAGACAAGAAATCGGGAAAACTTTAAAGTCTCTCAGTAAAACATTGTAAGTACTATATTTTTTTGGTTTCGAGTAAGGCAGACAAATGCCTGGGATATGTGGTACACAATGCCTTATCACAATGTAGATACCAAATAAACATTGAGGAAATAAGATTCACTAAGTGTACCCCAAGCTGGCCCAAACTCATTAACTTTTAGAAGTATGAGTTCATCAGGAAGGCAAAGTAGCATGTGTAATAGACTTGGAAGAAAAAAAAAATCAGGAGAAGTCAGATGAGAACCCATCCTTTAACCTCAGTAGGGCCCCAGTCTCCCTACTTAAAACAGCAGAGGTTTGCACTAAATGATATCAAAGGCGATTCTAGCATGAACGTTCTGACATTACTTGACCTCGATTTAAATTTCACCATACATTTAAAGGTAGGCCTATCAGAAACAATTTCTGATCAACTTTATTGATTAGATAGTTCTTCTATCTGTGCTTGGTTTGAGGCTAAAATATATACAGAGGTCTGGGTTTGCTTAAGGTCTGTGGGGTCAATTATTAAGTCTATTTGTATAAAAATTCCAGAAGCTTCCTGGGAAAGAATTTACTCTAATGGAAGTGAGAGTTTGGTTCAGAAAACAATTTCTTAAAAATTGGAAGGGAGGGGTGCCTGGATAGCTTGTTCATTAAGTGTCTATCTTCGGCTCAGGTCATGAACCACAGTCCTGGGATTCATTCCCGCATGGGGCTACCTGCTCAGTGGGAAGCCTGCTTCTCCCTCTCCCACTTTCCCTGCTTGTGTTCCCTCTCTTGCTGTGTCTCTCTCTGTCAAATAAATAAATAAAATCTTAAAAAAAGAAACAAAACACACAAAATTGGAAGGGAAAGGTGATTTTAGAATCAGCCTCATCTACGTAGCAAATTATCCAATATTGTAGCATGTATTCACTCAACGTTCATGTACCCAAGAGATGGGCTGAAATTAAAGCAGCTGTATTAAAATCTGCAGCAGGTTTTTCATGTATCACCTAAAGCTGAATGTAGCATTCTAAGAGTGGTTGGACCACAAAGGAAGAGAATGCAAATATTCCCTTACCTGGGCTTTAGAAAGCTAGAAGTTTATTTGCGGGTTGCGGGGGATGTGCACTTTGTCACCTCTTGATTCATAGTGATCCAGCAATAATCAAAACTTCACACAGTGTACTCACCACATCTTCACCTGGACTTTGCAGTAAACATCCTCTTGTTAGAATCATCCCATTGTTCTTAGTCCAGGTGTCCTTGGATCCTGCTTTCTGCCGCTTAGGCGTGGTGGTGTTTCAGCTCACGTCCCCAGACTCCTCCTGCTACTCCCTCCTGTTTGATCTCTTGCTGCATCGACCATAAGCCACAGGAGCCCCCTGGCATAGTTCACACAAGTCAGCCTCCACAGAGAGTAGGGTGGACCTGAAGAATGGATCTGGAGGAACAAGGGCAAGATATTCAGCACAAGTGGACTCTTCTGGGTCATTAATGAAAATGTAGAAACATCCAGCACTATGAATGGAAATCTCTTGCACAGCCACTAGAAATGTTGCATTGAATATTGATCTATTACTCTGAAATGCACGTATGGTGTAATATCACCATATGGTGATGTATGGTATAATATCTGCATGGTGTAATATCACAAGGAATATTCTCTTTTGGGGTATCCTTTTTAATTTTTATTTTTAAGTAGGCTCCACACCCAACATGCGGTTTGAACTCATGAGCCCAAGATCAAGAGTTGCATTCTCTACCCACTGAGCTAGCCAGGTGCCCCTAAAAGGAATATTCTTTTTTTTTTTTAATTTTTTTTTTTAAGATTTTATTTATTTGACAGAGATCACAAGTAGGCAGAGAGGCAGGCAGAGAGAGAGAGAGAGAGGAAAGCAGGCTCCCCGCTGAGCAGAGAGCCTGATGCGGGGCTCGATCCCAGGACCCTGAGATCATGACCTGGGCCGAAGGCAGCGTCTTAACCCACTGAGCCACCCAGGTGCCCCAGGAATATTCTTAACATACTAATATCTCCATCTCCTAGTACTGTTTTTTAAAAAGTTTTATTAAGATATAATTCACTAATTCAGTGTATAAATCAATGGATTTTGGTCTATTCACAGTGATGCAACCATCACAACATTCAATTTTTGAACATTTTCATCTCCCCAAAGAAACGGCATGTTCATTATCATTCACCCTTCATTCCTCCTCAAACACCCCCAGCCTCTGGCAACCACTAATCTCCTTTCTGTCTCTACAGATTTGCCTATTCTGGACATTTCACATAAATAGAATTATACAAAATGTGGTTTTTTATGTTTGGCTTCTTCCACTAAGCATACTGTCTTCAAGGTTCAGCCATGTTGCAGTATATATCAGGGATTCATTTCTTTTTACTGCCAAGTGATAGCTTAGGAACGTCCATGTGCAAGTTTCTGTGTGATCATACATTTCCCTTTCTCCTGGGTAGATGCCTAGAAGTAGAATTGCTCCACTCATATGGATCATATGGTAGCTCTGTGTTTAACCTTCTCAGGAACTGCCAGACTGCTTTCCAAAGTGGCTGCACCATTTTACATGTCTACAAGCAGTGTACAGTGTTTCCATTTCTCCATATCCTTGCCAACACCTGTTACTTGTCATTTTCATGACAGCCATCCTAGTGTATGTGTAGTATCTCCTTGTAGCTGAGTTCGCATCTCTGATTGCTAAAGACGCCGAGCATCTTCTTGCGCTTACTTGTTGTTAGCATATCTTCTTTAAGGATATGTCCATTTGGGGCACATGGCTAGAGCTCAGAGGAACATGAGACTCTTGATTTGGGGGTCATGAGTTCAAGCCCCATGTCGGGTGTAGAGATTGCTTAAATAAATAAAGTTTTTAAAAAATGTCCATTCGGGTCTGCTGCCCATTTTTAAAAATTAGGTTATGTGATTTTTATTATTGAATTGTAAGGGTTCTTTACATATTTTAGATATATGTCTATGGTTTCCAAAACTTTCTCCCAGGGTGTGGGTTCTCATTTCATTTTGTTGATGGTGTCCTTTGAAGCACAAAGTTTTTAATTTTGATGACGTCCAAATAATCTTTTTTCTTTCCTTTTTTTTTTTTTTTTTTTGCATGTGCTTTCGGAGTTACCTTCTAGTGCTGTTTTGAAAGCTACTTTTACTTAGCTTCCTGTTCATGTTTAGAAAAATAGTTCTGATTTCCCTTTCCTGCTCTGAGTTACTTAGAATAGTAGAAGCTAATATTTACTAAGCACTTACTATGTGCCAGGTTTTTGTCAAGAGTTCAGACAGCTTGGGTAACCAGCCCAGGGCCCCAGGGCTAGTAGGGATTAATCTGATCTGATTCTGGAGCCTATACTTCACTGTCCTACTAAACGTATCTTCCTCATCTTGATATTCGTCTCATTTTTGCAGGAGAAAAAAAAAAAAGTATCTGCTGTTGGTGTTGGACAAGCTACTCTGTCCATGTTCTTTGTTCCCTTCCCTTCCCTTCCCTGAGGTGAGTCCTCTGCCCCACCCTTCCTGGGACTGCCAGAATCTACAAAGTCTCCAACACACACACATTCTTGTCCAAAAAGGCAAAACAACAGCCTCGTTCATGACACAGAATAGCAAGGCCCTCATGCCACAAGGCAGCTGCCCTCAGCCTTTCCTTTAGTTGTGACAGTGTCTCGGGCCTGACGTCCAGGAGCAGCTCTGACACTCCTTGGAAGTGGATTCCACTTGGGTTGCCTGGGAACTCGAACTGAAAGCCCCCGAGTTTCCAACAGGTCAACTCTCAATGCAATCAACTCTTATCGCGTGGAGCAATCAAGGACAGAAGCAAGTCAGAGGAGCCCCTCAGTTCTTCCTCCCACTCTGACAATATTGATGTTTAGATTTCTGCTTGAGGTTTTCTACATAAAGGAGCTCAGAAGGATGTAACAGGAGGCCACAAGCATCTCCCCCCACACCCTGCCCCCTTTCCCACTGTATCTAATTGCCTATGGAAGCCATTTGGAACCTCTTCAGAATGTCTCTCAGACTCAGCCTCACTCTCCTGCTTCAGCCTTCTTGCCACTGCACCTGTTCAGGTCCTTCTGGCCTCTCAGGTGAACGAATTGGAATCATTTCCAAGTCCCTTCTTCAATCTAATTGAAATGAAATAAACTATCTCTTCATGGTTGTCTTCCTCGGTAGATTATGAGATCTCTACGGTCCGAGATCAAGAGAATTAATTTCCCCAGAAATAAGCTTAGGGTCTACCATCTAAAGGCGTTTCATTAGGGGCACCTGTGTGGCTCAGTCAGTTAAGAGTCTGCCTTCGGCTCAGGTCATGATCCCAGGGTCATGAAATCCAGCTCCACATCAGGCTCTCTGCTCAGCAGGGAGTGTGCTTCTCCCTCTCCCTCTGTTTCTCCCGCTGCTTGTGCTCTCTCTGGATCTATCTCAAATAAATAAATAAATAAATAAATAAATACATAAATCTTTTTTTTTTTTTTAAGTGGAGGCATTTAATTAGCATTTATAGAAAGAATACTCGTGCCATAATGTGCCCAGCACCTATAGTCATGATTAACTGTCACGTGAACTATGAAGTATGTAGGCTTTGCAAACGTTTGAAGAGGGAGACCAAGCCAAAGTAGACATCTTGTCTCTGATAATTTGTGGGGGCAGTCATCTGCTGGCTTGTAAACTCCCCTTTATTAGTTATGGGGTAAGTCTGGAGTGGGTCCCTGTTAGACCCATCTCTACCCAGGTTCACCAAATGCTTGGCAAGTTTGTTGTGTTTCCTAAACACATCCACACCCAATTTCGTGGGCCTAAACACCCCCTGAACACTGACGAAAGTGTAACCAAAAAAGTTCTGTGAGCGCTGCAAAATCATTCCTAGTAGGAGAAACAGTAGTGATATCCTGTCTTAGTAACCTGTTCACTATGATCTTGTGGGGAAAGGTGGAGATGAGCAGATAGGACAGGGGCCCACACTGAGCCTTCGCGACCTATATACCACATGGATGTGCCTCCCCAGGCCTCTGTCATCCTCCTCACATCCTCTCTCTAAGTTGCCTAGGTAACACCCCCATCCCTTTGCCACAAGAGGGATTCTTTACAAGAGGAAGCGGTCCCAAGTTGCTGCTGTCTCTTCTTAAGTACAAAATTAATGCCTTGGCTTCAGCTGGATGTTTAATGGGAGACTTCCTCTGCCCAGCCTGTTGCTAGCTCTCACGCAGAACAAACATGGGCTGGACGTGTAGTAGAACACATGGGGACCCTCAATGCTTCTCCCCTCTTAGGCAGTGAAGTCTGCGGACAGAGACAAGTTTCATCCTGATTTACCTAAGGACAGATGTCTCTCCGTGGTCAGTATTACTCATCTTCCAAAGATAATGCAGGCTAGTAACACAGGAGCAAATTATTTTTCAGGCACTAACATGTTTTTCACCTGGCCCTATGATGAAAACTTTGGCATTATTGTGGTAAAGTAGTTTTTGTTTCCTTCCTGGATTTATTTCATCACAAAGGTCCCTTGTTAGTTGAGAATGTTTGTTTACTTCCTATGATAGAATTTGCTGATCCCCAAATCTCTCCCCAGATGGAGCGGGGGCGGGGAGGATCACTTTTTATCCTGCCACAGCAGTAAATAAAAACTTAAAAGTTCGCCTGTAGAAGTAGCAAGATAATTGCAAAGGGAATGTTTATGGATTCAGGGCCTTGATCTATGAAGCGTCCTTCAGAAACTGACATCTTCAATTTCAAAGGAAATTGAGAGATTCCTAACCAACATGTGTCTTTTTGCCTAGGGGCTAGACTCTCAACTTGTCCCCCTCCATTTCCAGCTCACTATCAGCAAGATGAAAGAAACCAATCTAAGATTTCTAGAAGATTCTTGGAATTCAATGTAATTCAATTAACATTAACATCTACTGAGTATCTGCTATGTGCAGTATTGGGTGGTAAAAATGCAATTCTGTTCCATTCAGGTAGAAATTCCCATGGTTTCTATAACCTGCTTTGAGAAATTGTGCTAGAACAAAGGTTGACACAAACAGTATTATTTCTTTTGCCTTGTCAACCTAACAGCAAAGGAAAAAAACATTTTCCCAAAATGATTTATCCTAAAAACCCTGAGCCCTACAGGGGATTCTCATGGGATAGGTCACTGGGGTTTACAGAAAAGCATTCCAAATTCCTTCTATGCTTTCCTTCACTAGTGATTTCACTTAACCTTGACAGTGACAAAGAAACTTCTTGAAGGAAAAATAACTTTAAAAGAAAAAAAAAAAGGATTTGAACAATAATTCAATCTTAACATTCTTCCAGCAGGAAATATATGAGTATTTTAATGGTACCAGAAAATGTATTAAAAGAGGCTCAACTGGAAAAAGAAAACGTAACTTTTTCTTAAACTCTTTCAAATGACAGAAATTATTCATGGGAATCCAAAAAGAAGCAATCTCTGAGGGTAAAACACTGCTATTTTACTGGTGGGTCTTTAGAAATACCCTAACTTTCCATTCATCCCTGTTCTAAGAAATCAACTTCCATTGGAAAATTCCAGGCTTAGGCAAAAGAGTCTATTTAACTTACATTATAATGCAAAACACTGTTTGCCAGAGAACTTCCATCACTGATCAGGGTAGCTGCTGCTTCTTTTTCTTTAAAACAATACATTACTGGGGCGCCTGGGTGGCTCAGTGGGTTAAAGCCTCTGCCTTCGGCTCAGGTCATGATCTCAGAGTCCTGGGAGACCCACATCGGGCTCTCTGCTCTGGTGGGGAGCCTGCTTCCCCCTCTCTCTCTGCCTGCCTCTCTGCCTACTTGTGATCTCTCTCTCTCTGTCAAATAAATAAATAAAATGTTTTAAAAAAATAAGAATAAAATGATACATTACCAAATGTTTCTGAATTCTCAGATGCAAGATCATATTTTCAGGAGTCATTTCTATAGTTACTAGAGAAGTTTCCCTGATCATGTAGAGCACTAGAAAACATGGGGAAAAGAGGTAGTGTTCTCTCTTGAGGGTTAAACTGTCTCTTAGTGTTGCTTCTGCCACTGACATTCTTTTTTTCTTTTTCTTTTTTTAAGATTTTATTTTCATTTATTTGACAGAGAGAGCAAGAGAGCACAAGCAGGCAAGAGCAGCAGAGGGAGAGGGAGAAGCAGTCTCCCCACGGAGCAGAGAGCCCAAGGCAGGGCTCGATCCCAGGACCCTGGGATCATGAGCTGAGCTGAAGGCAGAGGCTTAACAACGGAGCCACCCAGGCACCCCTACCACTGACATTCATCATTGATGATCTTTCTTCTCTTCCTTTGTGAGAGGGAGGAGGAGAGTGGCTTTGTGAGAGAGAGCACCCTGAGTGGCTAAGAAGGAAGAAAGATAGAAAGAAGGAAAGAGAAAGAAAGGGAGAGAGAGAAGGAAGGAAGGAAGGAGAAAGAAAAATGAAGGGAAAGGAAGGAAAGAAGGAAGGAGAGAGGAAGGGGGGGAGAGAGAGAAAGAGAAAGGAGGGAGGGAGGGAAGGAATTCTCAGTTGCATTGGCCCTTCTGCCTTGATTCTAATGTCAGATTCTAAATGAAATTTACACCAATACGCACACAAACAGAGGCTTTATTTATTTTTTTTTAAAAGATTTTATTTATTCACTTGACAGATAGAGATCACAAGTAGGCAGAGAGGCAGGCAGAGAGAGAGGAAGGGAAGCAGGCTCCCCGCCAAGCAGAGAAGCCGGTTGTGATGCAGGGCTCAATCCCAGGACCCTGAGATCATGACCCGAGCAGAAGGCAGAAGCTTTAACCCACTGAGCCACCCAGGCGCCCCCAAACAGAGGCGTTAGAAGTAAGAATCATTCTAGATGATTTTCCCTTTTCAATTTACCAAAAATACAAGTTTTGATTTTCTTGTTTTTGCTTTGGATTTACATCTGAGGACATGGTGTCACCTGGTATTTATCGATCAGAACATACATCCAGTTTACTTCCTTAATTCCCTTTCCCATCTCCCCTATATCTGATTCAGGCACTTGTCCTTCGGCTCTGCCACTATATCACCATCAAAGCCGACTCCTGCTCCCGATGTCCATTGCTGCAGTCCTGGTCCCAGCCAGCAACATCTCACACGAGGACCACCACTCTGGTTTCCTAAAATCTCTTCTCCTTCTACTCTTACTCCCTGCTCCCCTAAAATGCATTATTGCCATAGTTATCAGGTTTATCTTCAAGAGCTTAAATCTGATCATGTTACTTGATATGGGAAACAAAAGCAGAAGAAAAATTATTATGTTTCCTTACTACCTACAGCCCATTGACAAGTCTTTGAAACAGGCTTTCCTGTTTGAAACAGTTACTTTCCTCTAGGGACACAACTGCCTCAATATTGATACTTTGCTAAGCCAAAAGGCAATCTTAGCCCAAACCCAGGATCCTGTAAGTCTGTTTTAACATACAAAAATTCCTTCAAAAACTTTCTTTATCTCTACCCCCCACTCCATACCCACACCAAGATACATGTTGGCAATCATCCCCCAAGCATATGATGCATTGATAAACATCTGAAGGGTCTCAGGACTCAGGTTTTATTAGGCAGTAATAAATGACCTTTTCCCATCAATAGCTAGCCCCCTCAAGGTCCCGGAAACTTTGTTTCCAAAATTCCTTAGCGACTTACACTATCCCTAACCTCCTCCCAACTTGAAAGTATGTAATGGGCCACTTCTCAGGACCCCAGTGCAACCCTTTCTGCCCACAGGTCCTATCCCTGTGCTTTAATAAAAGCACCTTTTTGCACCAAAGATATCTCAAGAGTTCTTTCTTCGCCGTCAGCCTCAAACCCTAACGTCTTTCCTACATCATTACTCTTCACCCCTTTGACATCTTCTGTGTCTCCCATCACACTAAAATAAAATGAGACTTTCTGGCCTAGAAGGCCCTGCATGATTTGGCCTACTTCTTTGACCTTCTTGTGTATTCCTCTCCCTTACTCACTGCTCCTAGCCTCTATCAAACAGTATTTCTCTAACCCAAAAGTCAAACTTTTTCTCACCTCCGCACCTATGCAAATGTTTATTCTTTCTGGAGCTCTCTTTAGATTCTTCTCATTGTCCTTTCTACCCCACAAGTGCTTCAGGGACTAGCACCAGAGGGATCACTTGGGAACTTATAAGAAAGAATCCCAGGCACAACCCCCACCTACTAAATTATAATCTGCATTCAAACCACTTGATTCACATGCAAATTATAGTTTGAGAAGGTCTAGTTTATTACCTCCTCTGAAAGGCTTAGCTGACCCTCAATCCAAATTAGATTCCCAGATCTCTTGCTATTACACCTTGTATTTGTTTTTTTTTTCTTTTTTTAAGATTTTATTTATTTGACAGACAGAGATCACAAGTAGGCAGAGAGGCAGGCAGAGAGGGAGAGGGGGAAGCAGGCTCCCTGCTAAGCAGAGAGCCCGATGTGGGGCTTGATCCCAGGACCCTGAGATCATGATCTGAGCCAAAGGCCGAGGCTTTTAACCCACTGAGCCACCCAGGTGCCCCTGTATTTGTTTTTTTTCTGATGGCAGTTAACTTTATTTTTTTAAAGATTTATTTATTTATTTCAGAGGGAGAGTAGGTTGGGGAGGGACAGAGGGAGAGAAAGAAAGAGTCCCAACCAGACTTCCACTGAGCACGCCGAACATGGGGCTGAAACCACGAGTCAGATGCTTAGCTGACTGAGCCACCGAGATGCACTGGCAGTTACCTTTAAATGAAAATATTTGTTAACTAATACTTTTATTGGTTTTTCCCCACCAGAGTATAATCTCTGTGAAAAGCAGGGGCCATGTTTATGTTGTCCCCTACTGTTTTCCCACCTAGCCTATCTCATCAATACATATTTGATAGATAAATGAATATTCAAATACAACTTAAATCTGAAGGAGGGAAGGAGGGAAGGAAGGAAAAGAAGGAGGGAGGGAGGGAAGGAGAGAAAGATGGCAGGCCTTGGAAGATGACAGGATAATAAATGAAATGGATTGCAAAGGACTGCCAAGGACAGGATCACAGAGGTAAGTAAGACAAGATTACAGTGGGCTCCCCAGTGTGGTGTAAATTTTAGAGCTTGTAGAACACTGAAGATGGACGCTTTATATTTCCTATTGTCAGGAATATATCACTGTCAGGAATATATCACCAATTAAGAGTCATTAAGAAGGAAAAAAGTATGTTAACAACATGTGTGTAATGAAAAACCTCCGTCCCATGTTTCTACTTTTTCTCACACGACAATTATGCTCATGATGCCTCTGAGACCAGATGTGTGTCCCCCCGCCTCCAACATCAAGCAATTCTGTAACACCACCTGGGTGTCCTACAAGTTATCTCAATTCTGACATCTACCTGGAGATGGCATCAGATCAGGAAAAAGGCTCAGTCCCATGGGACTGCCCCCCATTTCAAATGCCAATTTTATATAGTAGGGTCACCAGGTTACCCACAACTTCTGTTTGATGTAACTAAAATTAGAGGTTCCCATGACCTCCACCCCATGGATTTGATTATTTGCGAGAACAGCTTATAGAACTCAAGGAACTACATACATTTACCAGTTTATTAAAAGATGTGATAAAGGGGGAGCCTGGGTGGGTCAGTGGGTTAAAGCCTCTGCCTTTGGCTCAGGTTGTGATCCCAAGGTCCAGGGATCGAGCCCCACGTTGGGCTCTCTGCTCAGCGGGGAGCCTGTTTCCCCCCTCTCTCTGCCTGCCTCTCTGCCTACTTGTGATCTCTGTCTGTCAAATAAATAAATAAAATCTTAAAAAAAAAAAAAAAAAGATGTGATAAAGGATACACATGAACAGCCAGTGAAGATGTACATAGCTTAATGTCAGGGAGGGTTCCAAGTGCTTCATCCTCCCAATAGGTGAAGGTGTTCACCAATGTGGAAGCTTCCCAAAGCCTATACTATTGAGACTTTATGGAGACTTCCTCATGTTAAGTGCATTTCTATTGAGAGTCAAATTCGGTAATTAAACATCGGAAGTTTGTGCCTTGCAAACAGTAGGCAATCAATACTTATGTACTGAATGAATTAAGAAAAAAATGGATCCTTTTCCTCATCTCTTTCAGGATGGGTAACTCTATAAACAAATGTTAACACTCTCCTGGCCAAAGATGGAGACTGTGTGGTGGGAACATTGGGAAGCACAGTTGGAAGGGAGTATGTTAGAGCTTCTCGAGCAAACCATCCCTCCCCTTGGTGTGCAGAGCAAGGAACAAGGAAGGCCTGCTTCGAGAGTGCAAGAGCTGGGGGCTGGCTTGCTGGCTCAGTCAGCAAAGCATGTGTCTCTTCATTTCGGGGTTCTAAATTTGGGCCCCCCATTGAGTGTAGAGGTTACTTAAAAACAAAGTCTTCCTTCTGATATGAGGAATTTGAGAGGTAGGGTGGGGAGTTGTGGGGGGTAGGGAAGGAAAAAAATGAAACAAGATGGGATCAGGAGGGAGACAAACCATAAAAGACTCTTAATCTCACAAAACAAACTGAGGGGGTAGCAATTTTGCCCACCTCCTTCAAAAAAGGAGTGGGGTGGGGGTGGAGGGTAGGGAGAGGGTGGCTGGGTTATGGACATTGGGGAGGGTATGTGCTATGGTGAGTGCTGGGAAACGTGTAAGCCTGATGATTCACAGACCTGTATCCCTGGGGCAAATAATACATTATATGTTAATAAAAACAACAACAAAACAAGTCTTTAAGAAAAGAAAAAAAAAGGAATGCAAGAGTTATATAGTCACACCACGCCTAGTTTAATGCTCTGCTGTTGCCTTCTGAGGTTTTTAATAATTTTATCTTTGAACTTGAATTTTATACATTGATGGGACCAGGAGCCTGTGTGTGAGTGGAGGAGATGGGTATGAGTGTCTCCTTGTCCTTGCTGATCCATTTGCATGTCACATTCTTGATGTCCCATGAGCACAGCGTTATCAGGGATCCCCACAGTGCCCGGGAGTTCAGTACTCCTCAAGGCAAGGACAAGGTAAGTGAGTTCTGTCTGTGAAGAGGGGGTGGGCATCCAGAGTCCTGAGAGCACTGGCTCTCCAGTTGAACCAGAACTTGATTTGAATGCAGAAAGAAAGTAATGGCGCTCTAAATGTAAAGAATGTTAGTTACTTAACAATGACTAAAGAACCCTATCATATCCTTTCTTATTCATGTTACTTCCCTGAATTAGCCAACCACCTGTGCAAAATATGATAACATAGAAAGAAAGGGAAAGATGAAAACCCAAAGTTCCTCCTCTTTTCAAGTCTTTTCTTCCTCATCAGTAACCAAAGGCAGTGTTGATGGAATGTGTGTGTGTGTGTGTGTGTGTGTGTGTGTGTGTGTGTGATCTGATGAAATCCAAACAGTTGAGTTAGTTTTGTCTGGCACTTCCACTCTCTTGATAGAGAACCAAACCTGCATGTGTGTCTGAGCCACGAGATAGAAACTATTTGGCATGTAAGTTTAATAATACTCTTTTATTGGTCTTTAAAATGTACATTGAAGGAGGTGGGCAAAATGGGTGAAGGGAAGTAGGAGACACAGGCTTCCAGTTATGGAATGAAGAAGTCACAGGGATGAAAGGCACAGCATAGGGAACAGAGTCTGTGTTATTGCAATATTGTTGTCTGGTGTCAGATGGGAGCTACCCTTGTCATGAGTACAATATAATGTACAGACTTGTCAAGTCACCATGTTGGACGCCTGAAACTAATGTAACAGGTGTGTCAACTATACCTCAACTGAAAAAAGAAAGAGAAAATGTCATTGCATAATATAAAGATGAATGGTACATTGTATGATAATGATCTAACATTGTAATTTAGAATGACATTAAGTAGCAAATAAAAAACACCATCACAGTTCAAGAGGAAGAATGAGGCAGAAAGGAGAAAACTTCCTACTTTAAAAATGACTGCTTTTACTCTAACCTCTAACTTGCTTCTGGCTATGGTCTGCGAGCTCTCTCTCAAGGGGCTTTCCTTTTTTTTTTTTAAAGATTTTATTTATTTATTTGACAGAGATCACATGTAGGCAGAGAGACAGGCAGAGAAGGAGGAAACAGGCTCTCTGCTGAGCAGAGAGCCCAATGCAGGGCTCGATGCGGGTCTCGATCCCGGGACCCTGGGATCATGACCTGAGCTGAAGGCAGAGGCTTTAACCCACTGAGCCACCCAGGCGCCCCGTCAAGGGGTTTTTCTTAAAGGAGATGACGACCTTCCTCTCTACCCTCTAAACCACCATGAACTATTTGAATATACAGAGTTGAGTACTTTCCCCATCTGCTGTGATTTCCCCTTGAGGTGAAGGTGTCCTCGTTAACCAAACCTTCTCTGAATGGAATAGCAGCTCAGAGCTTGGAAGGCAACTGTTTTCTGTTCCCTACAGGCTAAACCAAGGCTTGTTCAGACCAGAACCACCTGGCAACCACCAGTTAGACAAGCAGATTTAAAGTTTAACTTTACACAAACAGTGCAGTGCTGTCGAGGGCAAGGTCCACAGAGACAGGTCCTGACACCCTTACCTTTTAGTGTCTTGATGGCGCTGGATCATTGAGAACTTTAGGTTTTGACCTCCAGAGGGAGATTTTAAAGAGATAACACTTCTCATTGGTAGACCTCATGGTCTGCAGCCAGTTGGGTAACCAAAACTACTTACCCTACAGAACTCCTCAACCACAAAGCCCCCGGGGGAGGGAACTATGGGAGGCAGAGGGTGAGTTTCTCAATTGCACCTGAAAGGCTGCATGATGGCTGGTGGGAACCCTGGACCGGAAGTCAGAAGCTCTCTTCTTATCATGCATGGGACCTGGGCCAAGACACTCACCATGTCTAGGCCTCTTCCCCCTCATCTATGAAGTGGGAATGATGATACTTACACCACCTGCTTCATGAGTTTGTTGTGAAAAGTAGAATGGGATATTTTTATGGGAAAGTGCTTTTTTTTTTAAAACAGTAGAAGCATGTCCACAGTCCTAAAGCTGTTAAAGATGAAGGGCTTGGAAAACATTTTCAAATGAATGTTTCCAGTGACTTAACAAATCATTATTAAGCACCCACCCTTGGTCGGGTTCGATCTGAGGTGACAGAGAAACGATGGTGAACAAAAATGGGCATAAAGCTCTCTTGGTGTCATATCTGTCATTTATTCAGCAGGGATAATAACTGTGAAAAAAAGTAACAGTGGAGTGGCAACTTGTCATAGGAGCGTGTGGCAGATTGTTATGGTCATGACACCTGATCCGTCAGACTGTAATGTGTCCCCATCTTCTTGCCATGGGGTGTGCTGTCCCTGACTTGTTCATCAGGAACCCAGGCCTGGAGGAGCCTCAAAGCTTCCATTCTTGACCTTAGTCCAACATTTGTGATGGACTAGACCATGAATGAATAGGATTTTCCTGAAGAGAGAGGCCCCATACCAGCAGGACTGAGGCCCAGGCAGCAAGGGAAGGCAACTGGCACACCCCCGGGCTCAGATGACTGCAGCTCTTCGATGACCCCAGGGAACCGAGCAAACCCACAGAATTGTGAGAAATAATATCCCCCACTGGGGCTGTGTTTGCAGACGGGGCCTCTAAGGAAGTCCCGGAGGCTCACAGAGTTTGTGAGCACACACCAAGGAGAGGCCATGTGAGGACACAGCAAGAAGGCGGTTGTCTGCAGGCCAGGAAGGGAGTTCTCACTAGAAACCAAATTGGCTAGAACTTTGATCTTGCACTGAGATCCTCCAGAGCTGTGAGAAAATACATTTCTGTTGTTTAAGTCACCCAGGCTATGGTATTTTGTTATGGCAGCCCAAGCTGACTAAGACAGAAGCCACGCAGATATCTGCGGGAGAACATTCCAGCAGAAGCAACAGCTGGGATAAAGGTGCTGAAATGCAGGCGAGCTGAAGGCTGTAATGCCGGAGCACAGGAAATAGGGCCCTGAGTTGGGGTATAGAGGGAAGGGGTATGCAGATCAGTAGGCCCTTGAAAGGCTTTGTCTTTTACTTGAAGTTAAAAGGAAAGTCTGCAGAGTTTGGAGGGATGGAGCGGTATGCTTTCAAAAGCCATGCATTTCTGTAATATTTGACTTTTATGTAACAATGAACATGTGTTACTTTTGTAATCAGAGAAAAAGACACAGGCCATTTAGAAGACTCCATGAGAGCGAACTAACAAGTACAAGCTGTGTCCTTTAATGCCAACATGTGGGCACAGAGAAAAGCAGGGAGAGGCAGAGAGGGGTAAAAGTGTGGCCGTTGGTGGGGGGGCTGGATTGCAGCTGATGAGAGGTACCAGTCTCATCGGGCCACTGGCCTTGGACTCTTTGAGGACTTGTCCTGTGCTCTGATTGCTCTCCCACTCGAAACTGCAGCTCTCTGGAATGGTGCTGGGCAAAAGATGGGGGCGGGGAGCCGAATATGGGGCAAGAACAGAGACTAAACCATGGACCGAATTCTTCCTTGAAAGGAATCAAGTACATCTGATTTACCCCGGCACTTAGCACACTGCCCTGCTTCTATGGACCAAGAGCCAGATGATTCCTTGAAGAAATGAATGAACTGACCTGTTATGCTGCACCCTACTCTCCCCTCCTTACTCCTCTTCTTTGTTAGTACAGCTGAATTCTAAAGGGGATCTTTAAATCAGAGTTCACGTTGTGGAAGGTGGATCCTTGACATAATAAAATGAAGGCTTAAGCCTTGCATATACCTCATGATCTGTGTCTGCTTCAAAAAAATGTAACAAGTTAAGCTTAACCTTCAAGTAAGGTTGAGATCTCACAGGCTCTCAGATAACACTTTACATCGCACCATCATTTATATCTTAGTGTGAACTGAGACTGGCGGAGTTCAAAGGGCGATGGAAAGACTGGATGAGTTGTGTTGTCTTGCAAACACCCATTCACTTTTCTTTTCTTCTTTGGCTGGTAGAGGGATGGATGAATAGACAAAGATGCTCAATGCAAGCCTGGACTTTTTAAATGAGCATTCTGTTTAATGTGCAAATGTGCTTTGCTATAAGCAACAGATGCATTTCCTAAATATTACGTATAACCCACTTCTTTTTCTGAGTTCCAGAGGAGCTAACTCTGCTGAACAGAAGGAAAGATTCTTTGTGTTTTGTGAATGACCACCCCCTTAGTCATCTGTTCTGTAAATTTGGTATTTCAAGGATCAGGTATTTTATAAAAATTCTTTGAAGGAAACAATGACCAATTATTTCTGATACAGTGATAATTTTTTTCTTCTTGAATAGATTAGAAAAATTTGACTATGTTCAGCCCCAGTGACCCGTCTTAGGGCAAGTTTCAAGTTAATGAAAAAGAAATGCAAAATCAGATCAGCCCAGAGGAGGGTGGGGACCAGAATATGCCATCCCAAAATACGCCACTTTGGTATAAGGATTATTTTGAGCTGAAGGCAATTGAGAGGAAGCAGATTAAAAAAAAGCTTTCTGCCCACACCTATTTCCCTAAAAGTAGGATGTAAATTTGCAAAGGTCCCCTGTCTCTTCTCTCTACCAGGAAGAAGTTAATCACTGGAGACAACTTTAGACCCTTATCATAAGCTCGGAGATAGCACCAGAGAAATCTACAAAACAATCTTTGCTAAAATTACCCCTTATCTATCATTCATCTCCCCATACATTTTTCTTTTCATAATTTGCCACCCATAGAAGCTCAAGGTCCTTTTGTTTCTTTGACACTTCACTAAAAATGTATTGTTCTTTTGTTAATATGCTATACAACCAACAAAACAAAAAGACAACATACTGTAAGGGAGATGACATTTGCAAATGACATAGCCAATAAAAGGGTTAATATCCAAAATATGTAAAGAACTTATACAACTCACACCAAAGAAACCCGAATAATATAATTAAAAAATGGGCAGAAGACATGAGTAGACATTTCTCTAATAAGACACACAGATGGCCAATAGACACATGAAAAGATGCTCTATATTACTTACCATCAAAGAAATGCAAATCAAAACCACAATGAAATAACACCTCACACCTGTCAGAAGGGCTAAAATCAAAACTCAAGAAATGATGAGTATTGGAGAAGATGTGGGGGCAAAAGGAGCTCTCATACACTGTTGGTGGGAATGCAAACTGGTGCAGCCACTATGAAAAACAGTGTGGAATTTCCTCAAAAAATTAAAAATAGAGTTACTATATGATCCAGTAATTCCACTACTGGGTATTTACCCAAAGAATATGAAAACACTAATTTGAAAAGATATATGCACCACAATTTTTACTGCAGCATTATTTACAATAGCCAAATTATGGAAGCAACTCAAGCATCCATCAATAAATGAATGGATAAAGAAGATGTGGTACACATATACAATGAAATATTACTCAGCCATAAAAAAGGACGAAATCTTGGGGCAATAACATGGATGGACCTAGAGGGTATAAGTGAAGTAAGTCAGTTAGAGAAAAAGAAATACCATGGATTTTGGCCATATTTGGAATTTAGGAAACCAAACAAATGAACAAAAGAGACAAACAAAGAGGCTGTGACTTTTGATCTCCAGATCATGAGCTCAAGCCCCACCTTGGGTGTATAGCTAACTTAAAAAAAAAAAAAATGGAGAGATGAGGAGCTTAGGTGGCTCAGTCTTTTTTGCATCTGACTCTTGGTTTCAGCTCAGGTCATGATCTTGGGGCTGTTGGATTAAGCCCTGAGTTGGGCTCCCCGCTCAGCAGGGAGTGTGCTTGAGATTCTCTCCCTCTCTCTCTCTGCCCTCCACCCCGTTCACATGCTCTTTCTCAAATAAATACATACATCTTTAAAAAAAAGAGAGAGGACACCTGGGTGGCTCAGTGGGTTAAGGCCTCTCTGCCTTTGGCTCGGGTCATGATCCCAGGGTCCTGGGATCGAGCCCCACATCGGGCTCTCTGCTCAGCAGGGAGACTTCTTCCTCCTCTCTCTCTGCCTGCCTCTCTGCCTACTTGTGATTTCTGTCTGTAAAATAAATAAATAAAATCTTGAAAAAAATAAAAATAAAAATAAAAAAAAGAGAGAGACAAATCAACAACAGCAACAACAAAACCAGACTAAAATACAGAGAACAAACTGGTGGTTACCAGATGGGAGGTGGGTGGGAGAATGGGTGAAATACATGAAGGGACTTAACAGTACGCATATCATGATGAGTGCTGAGTAATGTATGGAACAGTTGAATCACTATTGTACAACTGAAACTAATCTGACATTGTATGTCAATTACACAAGAATTTTTAAAAAATGCAATACCAACCCAATTCCATCTATCCCTCTGAGTTACTCATCTCTGGGTGCCCCTGTGCATATGTACGATATACTTGTTACTAAACACCTGTTTCATTTCCTCTTGTTAGTGTCTTTTGTCAGTCTAACTTTCAGGGCCAGCTCAAGGAACCTAAGACGGGTAGAGGGAAAACAATTTTTTGTCCTCCCCTATATCAGCAACCAATTCCTTATCCTTTACACAATTAAAGCAGTCAACATTCCTTATCGAGGACCCAATAAATGAGCCCAAGACACAGTGCTTTGCAGCTAGTTATTCTTCAGAAATCTGTCTTCAGGCCTTTGGCCAGATGGGTCATCGGGTCTGACCCAAGCTTAGAGAACTACTTAGAAACATTCATAACCAACCAAAGAGGGTTCCTAATAATACATAGTCTGGCTACTCTGATTTGCTGAGCAAAATAAACAAGTTAATGAATGTATGAAAAGCTGCTTGTGAGACATTAAGTCCCCGGTGACTTGCCATTGCTGACTTTTGAAAGGAGAGAAAGGCACAATCTGTTCCTACTTGGGCAGTGTCTATTTTCTTAGCTCTAGCATAATACTACATTTGAATAGCTTTATTTTCCAGATTTTTTTTTCTTTGCCTATGGACATATCCTCCAAATATTTAGAACCTTCATTAATGAAAACCATTAAAATGGATTAAGCACCCAACATGCTAGACACCTTCCTAAGTGCTTCATGTGTGTTAACTCACCAAATCCACACAATGCCATGAGGTGAACAGTGTCTTTAACCCCATTTCACAGATGAGGAAGCAAAAGCACACCCATGTGAAGTAACTTGGCTCCAAGGCAGTTCCAGAAGCTGGAGATCTCGCCACCACACTCCACAGTTTCTCAGTCCCAGGGACAAAGAGCAAGTGGTTAAACTCTTGGCAGAAGGCTCTATTTATAAGCGGGGAACCAAGCCTGAGGCCAAGGATTAATTTCATTTCATACAATCAGGAAAGCAACTAAGTTCTAGCAAGGAAGAACTCAGTTTGAGTAGTTAGTGGGCTACCTCTTGCAATCTTCCCAAAAGCAGCTGCACGGGTCCTGATTCACTGTCACTGAGCACCGGTGTTGTTTCCCATGTCTTTAGCTCTGGCTTCTGGAAGAACCGAGGCCATACCTAGAATGTGTCATTGAGCTAATTTTATTCTGTAAATAATAGAATAACTGTTTACAATATTTTAAAACATCCCCACCTTTTTCCAGGCCTCCTCTGAGCTCCTTCTGATTGCTCCATCTGCATACTTTCTTGGTCACCACTGACTCTAAATTTAGTCCTGGTGAATGAGAAGAGTCTTCTGCTTATATTGTCTGCATTTTAGCTGTTTTATCTTGTTAAGAGCTCTGCTCACTTTTACGAGGGGTTGACAATACAGAACACACGTGTGTTTTCCAAACGAAATTTCATGTTTTGGTTAAAATTTACTCCGTGGCAAATTGAGCTCACTTTATTATTATTATTTTTTAAAGATTTTATTTATCTATTTGACAGACAGAGATCACAAGTAAGCAGAGAGGTAGGCAGAGAGAGGGGGGGAGGCAGGCTCCCTGCCAAGCAGAGAGCCCGATGCAATGCGGGGCTCCATCCCAGGACCCTGGGATCATGACCTGAGCGGAAGGCAGAGGCTTTAACCCGCTGAGCCATCCAGGCACCCCGAGCTCACTTTAGGTAAGATATTAGACTAAATTACAATAAATAAGGAACACTTACAAAGGATAAGAAAGGCCAAGGGGAAAAACAACAACAACAACAGTCTGGGGGTTTGAAATGTAAATCCAAAGGAGGGGTGGATTACAGGGGTGCCAGAAGGGGTGGGAATGTTAGTTTCCTCAACTTTTTACATTCTTTCTTTCTTCTAAGCAATTTCTTCCAGTAAAACTGGTTCTTTCTCCCCAGGGACCACAAATATCTGATTCTTGTCCTAGCCCAGATGGTGGAGTACAGTGACCATCAACAGAAGAAGAAAGAGCTCCAGTAAAAATAAAGGTCAGGAGATGCAGGCGCCGGGTGCCGCCTGGGTTGGTAACAGCTTGAGAATCTGTCTGAAATGCCACGCTGGAAAGAAAAGTCACATCTGCCCCGAGGGCCCAGCAAATGTTACAGTGTTTTCCTGCACCCACCTTTCTGGACCTGTTGAATGTCACTCTTCACCACATTTACTCTGCATCAAGTGGTTAAGACAGAGCTTTCTCATTTCTGAGTAAACAACCATGAGTAAAGACGGTCATGCCTTGAACATTTAGTGAGGGGAGATAATTACGTTACCTTGGGTGGATTGCCCTCTCATGACTGTCAGACAGCCGAATGGAGGAAACAAGTCGGAACGCTAAGGACAGATGCTGAGACACATCAAAAACCTCTATTACTAAAGAATGAAGGAAAACCTTAGCTTGGGGCAGATTTACATAACCAGATGTCAACACAGCTTTCACAACCTCTCTCTGAAGTGCTGACAGAGCACCAGACATGTGCCGGGTATTTTGGTGGGAGAGCATAGCTCTGGCTGTGCTCACACTTGAGTTTGAGACTGCTGTCTGCTGCTTACAATGTGGAACCAGAGCCCGTCTGACTCAGTTTGTTCACCTCTTTAATGGGGATATGTGTTTCTCTTGGTGGTCTGGCGAGGCTCGAATGAGATAAAGTATGCACATTACCTAACAGTGCCCCTGTCTCCTGCTGGCTGGGTGACCTGGGGAAGTCTGCCTAACCTCACAGTTTCCTCCTCTGTCAAATGGGGATGATCCACACCTCCCAGGTTTGCTGTGACAAGTAAGTCAAAGTCAAGGTCCATCTAGTATACAGTCTGAGCTCTTATTGTTACTTACATTGTCCATTCCATGTCCAAAGGCTTTCTTCCACCTTTGGACATGGGAGACCTGAAACACACAATCCCCTAAATGATAACGGTTACTTAGAACTGCTAAATGGAAGGTGTAATCTTGTATACGCATTGACTACTTCGCAGGCCAGAATAAAATACTGACTTGGACTGAATTTGCTGCCTAGCGTGATGATAAATTAATAGCAAACTGTGTTTTCTCACCGTTTATCTCCAGGGAGCTCTGGGCACTGTGCTGACATGATCTTCACAACATCCTGGCGAAGAGGAGATGATGAGTGATTTAATCACCATCTTCAAGATGATGAAGGATGCGGGATTGTTGTCTGGCTGGTGACCAGCGGTTTCCACCACAACCCAAGCCAGATAAAGAGCCGGCAGGCCTAAGTCATGGAAAGATTTGGGTTAAACCCCTGGAGATACATTTTGACGAGATTTCCACCCAGGCAGTACTTCGGTTCAAAGTCCTGAATTATGGGTCTACTAGTGAATTAGAGTTTCCCAGTGGAAAACTGAAAACAGGTTTCTTTACAGTATATACACAGCTTGGCTTAACACCTGGGTGAGTCCTTTGGGCGGGTCTTCCCCTGAAATGACTCCAGCCAATTTCCGTGCCAGGCTATTTGGCTGTTTCCCAGGGACATTCTGGAAAGGCTCAAATGAGCAGGTTATCCCATGGTTGAGTGAACTTTAAGCAGCTAACCCAGACACCCAGTCTGAAGGTGAAACAATGCAATAGAGTAGTTTAGCTACCTGGACTTGTGGAAGGATATCTATGGCCTGAGCACAGGCACGGATGTCATTAGAACAGTTATAGGACTTTCAAAAGTCTCAGACTCCTGAGAGAATGATCTATATTCCCACCACCTCTTCAAGCAGTCAACAAAAGCAGCATGACTCTCACGCTGCCTTCCTATGGTTACCATAGTGATATGAATGCTATGGTTGCTGGCAGGAGCAGAAGGGAGGCATGGAAATTGGTATAAGCCACAAGCACCAGCAAAAACCCAACTCTTCCCCAAGGAGAGCCCAGTGGGAGAGACAGAACCCAATGGTGGTACAAACACCAGTCACCAGCACAGTCCTCTTCCCAGCTCCTGATAGTGACCAGCTGACTTGTTCTCGACAGGTGTGCTCTTTAGGACAGGTTTTACTATGCCTATAAATCACCTGGGTATCATTTTGTTAAAATAGAGACTTTAATTCCATTGGTCTGGGTAAGGATCTGAGATTCTGCATTTCTGAGAAGCTCCCTGCACAGCAGTTTGAGCAGCGAAGTCTTTGGTGGGATTTGCATGTATGAGAACCCCTAAGGAATAGGGGGGTTCAACAAGACAAGAGATTACTTCTCCTTTATGTAACCCTGCTCTTTGAAGTTGCCAGGAGCCCGATCTACTGTCCTAGTGCTGGGCCATACCTGCTTTGTTGCCCTGCCTCTGCAGTCTACACTGGGCTCACTTCTAAAACCTGCAATTTAACCAGCAGCCATGGAGAAGGGGATGGCCCTTTCAGGGCCCAATCCAGAAATTGCACATTCCCCCTCTAATCCCATTATTTTGGCTAGAATTTAGTCACATGGCCACATCTGGCCCCAAGTAAGATTGGGACATATTTTATCTTATGCATATTTTATGCTGTGCTCCCAGGTGTGCATCCATACCAAGGAAGGAGAGAATGCACAGTGGGAGACACTAGCAATCTCTGTCATAGTTGGGGATAAAAACAATGGCGACACTGGAATGTTATTGAGTCCTTACTGTCTGGCAGGCACAGCACCTTAAATGAATTGCCTCATTCAATCTTCACAAAAAAAAACACTATTGGTAGGTATTCTTCTTGTTCCCATTTTACAGATAAAGAAACTGAGGTTTAGGGAGTTTAAGTAGTTTGCTACAGTCAGGATTCAAATCCAGTCACTGTCACTCCAGAGCCTGGAATCTTAGGAGTAGGAAAGGACTAATGATAGAAACAGCAGGTGGGGCCAGGCTGTTTCAACCCTCAGAGGGCCCCCAGCTGTGGGATGGCAGTGGGTCCTGAGTCTATGAGATGAATCCCACAGGACTGACTACACCAACAATCTTGTGCATTCCACTGAGAAAGACGACGCTTACCTGGGACAATGTATACATCATATTTCCAGACGCAGAAGAATGAAGGCGTCCTCCTTCAGGGTTTAAGATTTATGAACCAAGAAGCTTATTATTCCCCTCATGTTGGCAGCAAGGTTGTCACCTCGGGCTATCCCAGGCTTGAGAGGTGATGGTCTGTGGCCCTGCTGTGGTCTGCACCGCCCCCTCCCCCGGAAGCAGACGCTACCCTGAGTACCTGGAGCATTTGTCCTAGGAGAGCCACAGCTGGCCAGGACCAGATGGGACCACTTCTCGTGTCAGTCACAAGTTAGAGGACATTTGAAAACTGTTTTCCAAAGTTCTCCCCCCTCCTTCTTCTTTTCATAAAAAGGGCTTTTTGTTAGTACAGCCTTTGTTTGGGGATTCGGTTGATAAAGGGACCATTTTATTGGAATGAATTACTGACGCAAGTGCTGCCAGAAACCCTAGCGAGAGGCCAGCACTCTGGCTCTTATTCAGCAAGGTGAATGGAAACAGCTACTGGGCATCGGTATCAAGGGCACTTTGGAGTTCACTGCCATCAGCAACTTCGAGCTCAGTTGCTGGTTGACTCTGAGTTTAGGGGAGGCAGTCAGAGAAAGCACTAGCAAAAAAGTATTAGACTTTTTCCTTTCTGTGTGAAAAATGTCAAATGGGCAGAACTGTTGGCCAGGGCTTATCTAGAATGAACTCTTTCTACCTATTATTAAACTGCTAAATCTCCACTACAAAGACTGGGGTCCCTGTAAAAATTCCAGTTCATTCTTCTGACTCCCTGGAAAAGTCACTTTTCTCTGTTGAGCCAAAATGAAAGCTGGGAGGGGGGGGAGTCAAACAGCCAAAAGTAAACCTCAGACTTTGTGGGACTCACACAGACACAGAACATTTAAAGATTCTTTAAATTAATCCTCTTCAGATGGTGCTCAGAGGTCTTTGGAAAAAGACATGAAAATACCAGTAAGCCAAAACGCGTGCATTCTGACTTTTCTCTCCCATGTCTGGTGCATGCGGTGCCAACGGAAATTTGTGAACACGTGGACCGACGGTGTATTTCTCCATAATCTTATCTGCTGTTTTGTTGAGACTCCAAGACCAAGTATATTTAAAGTCTGATAGATGAACCAGCACTTCTTGGGCCACCTCTTTTGAAATACTGCTATTTGCAAACAGTGGCAAGGGATGAGGCACTTCAACCAATTCACTGTGAACTCTTCAGAGTTCAAGGAAATCATTAAGGGCTGATAAAGTCAATAGAAGTTTGGGTAAGAGAAAAGGTTCCCCTTGATGTTGTTTGAAGACCTGTAACGCCAATCAGTTCTAAGTGACTGAACCCCGAGTATTGATTAGGAAACAGGTGCCCACGGGCAGTGCCAGCTGTCAAGCTTGGCAGTGTCATACAGACTGGCTCCTACAGATCTCTCTGAAAAACAAGACGAGCAGTGGCAGTCCTGCCATTTTTGCCCGTTCAAAAACAACATGCACTTGTTTTAAGAAAGGAAGACAAGTTTCCTAGTCTGTAAAGCAAGGGTCATAAGATCTGGCCTGTTTATCTCACAAGCAAGATAATGAAGCATCTTTTTTTTTTTTTTTTAAGATTTTACTTATTTGAGAGAGAGACACACAGCGCGAGACAGATCACAAGCAGGGGGAGCAGCAGAGGGAGAGGGAAAAGCAGACTCCCCGCTGAGCAGGAAGCCCGATGTGGGGCTCAATCCCAGGACCCCAGGATCATGACCAGAGCTGAAGGCAAACACTTAACCAACTGAGCCACCCAGGTGCCCCTGAAGCATCCTTCTAAAAATGCTGTACCCATGTCTGATGCCGGCATTACTATGCAGGGAGAACAGCGCCCTGTGTGGCTGGTGGGAAGGACACGTCCAGGAGTGTTTACAGGCAGAGTTTTGAGGTGCAAAACCTCGCTGAAGCTCCTCTCTAAGTGTGTCCCCTCCCAACCACAGTTCATTCACAGATTCCATATGCCTTCTAGATTACCATTATAATCACTTGTATAATTTGCATTACTAACATCCTCTCCCCCACTTTGCCAACAGTTCCTGCCCATTTGACATTTTTTATGTATAAAGGAAAAAGTCTTGTATTTTACCACTAGCACTTTCTCTGACTGCCTCCCGTAAACTCAAAGTCAGCGCAACTAACCTTGAAGTTGCTGATGGCAGTAAAGCTCCAGCAGCCAAGGATTCTGACTCATTCCAACAGTGAATTCCCAGTTCTCTGGACCGGGTAGGCACACAGTAGGTGCATAATCAGTACTACTGAATCCATCAGTGAATGCTGAAGAGAAATCGAAGGTACGGACATAATCGTCAGTGTGCTTCTATATCTCAAATTTGCCCCTGTCCTCTTAATTTTCTGAACTTGAGATTTTATAAACTCGTCCTTTATGAGGAGAGAGAGTGGCTGGGATGCTGTAGCTGGGGTCAGTTTCTAATTCAGCCACAGAGACCAAGGCTTCTCTGTGAGTGATCCCACTTCTTAGAGTAATTATAAACTCTACAGACAGACCACCACTTGCAACAGGCCAGTACTCTGAGACCAGTTTTGGGGGGAAAAGGATGTGAGTCCGTCTTCTCATATTCTCTGACAAGACCCTTCAAGTCATGCTAAGGTATGACGAGAGTGTCCAGTCTTTTATTTTATTAAGTTTATTTATTTTTAGGAGTCTCTACTCAACCCAGTGTGGGGCTCAAGCTCACAACCTCGAGGTTAAGAGTCACATGCTCCTCTGACTGAATCTGCCAGGCGCCCCTCCTGTGTCTTATCAGAGGAGTCCAATCTCATAGAGAGAGGACATTACTTTGTCATCTGGAGTGCCAAAGAGTCCCCTTCTTTTGAAAAGACACATCTGTAGAAAGGCTGAGAAACACCGGCTAGCCAATGCTGAAACAGGTGGTAGGGGATTTTTTTTTAAATTTTCTGAAATGGATCTGGACACTTTTTAGGTTAAAAAAGGAAAATCATCATCTAAGAAGTACATTCTGCCAGCATTTCCCTGGACCTGATCCTTCCTAGCCACAGGCAAACATAGGAAATACAGCCTATTGCTAAAATAAATACAGAGAGTCGGTTTTCCAACTCAATGAACTACAAGTCCTATTTTTCCCCCCAAAGCTGAAAAGGTCAAACATTAATAATTGCTTTGATTTTGTATTATCTTCCAAATGTTGATATATTGGAAAACATTAATCACTAAGCCATTAAAAATTTTGTCTCGGGGGGCACCTGGGTGGTACAGTAGGTTAAGCAGCTGACTCTTGGTTTCAGCTCAGGTCATGAGTTTTGAGTTTAGGGGAGGCAGTCAGAGAAAGTGCTAGCAATAAAATATAAGACTTTTTCCTTTATATATATCAGGCTCCCCTCTCAGTGGGGAGTCTGCTTGAGATTCTCTCTCTCTCCCTCTGCTCCTCCCTACTGCACTTGTGTGCTCTTTCTCTCAAATACATAATTAAAAAAATTTCTGTCTTGGTTATAATTAATTTTTAAAAAAACATTTTCTATTTATTGGCAACCTTATAGTATTGATAGAAAAATGTGTCTCATAGTAACTCTAGACTACAGGAAAACAGCTCTTGGTAAGGGAAATGTCATTTTCTTTCATTTTTTCTTGTTATTTAAAAAACAAACAAACAAATGACCCGCCCCGCCCCCCACCCACAATCTACACACCTTCACTGTGTTCTGGGCCCTCAAGAGTGTACGATCTCTAAAATGGGATTCTCAGAAGCAGGAGCCCTAGCCCGATGTGGTAAGAAGTGCCTATGTGAGGCACTCTAAATTAAAAGAGGAAGGAAATAAATTATTTCAGCTAATCCAAATTTACAAGTTGTGACCTGACGCATCTTTCAGTGGTCTGCGTTAAAGCAATATACCGCACCAATGCGGCAAAGTAAATCAAGACACCTCCAAAAAGGTGGTATAGTAAGAAAAATGTCCATTTAATCATTTACTTTAGCAGGCAAGCAATTTGTAAACATTCAGTAGCGGCAGCATCCAAGTTACAAACAATTTAAAAAGAAACCAAGATTAGTGATTATAATTGTTCCTTCCCTTTCCCCAAAACAAAAAAAGAAAAGAGAAAAGATCTGGAAATGAATTGACTGAAAACACTACAAACAGGGAACATTCAGTTACGTCTTCTATCAGCCTTCTATGCATCCTCTCTGTGTTTTATTTTTGAAGATGTATCTACTCCTAAAATGCATTATCTTGCAATAACTTGTACGTGAGTGTTTGCCCTCTAGGACGGTGTTCCTGCACACGGATCATCTCAGTTTAAATCCCATTTGCAAAGGGAATATTTATGTCTTGATTCAATGCTTCTTTGACTTCGAGTGGCAGGGTGTCAAAAAGGTGATCTTCCACAACAAGCCCGCTTTTCTTGAGCAGGCGACACTGGCCCAGCTGGGCTGGCAGGCGGTCCAAGCAGTTCCCCTTCAGCTCCAGCTGAGTGAGCTGGGAGAGCTGACCAATCTTCTCGGGGAGGAAGGTGACGCAGTTTTGCCCCAGATTCAAAGTCCTCAACTTCACGCATTTGAACAACTGCTTTGGCAGAATGTCCACTTTGTTCCCAGTGATATGCAAATGCTGCAGGTTCTGAAGCAATCCTATCTCTATCGGAATCACTGAAATGTTGTTGTAGCTTACGTCTAAGCATCTGAGTTTCTGTAAACTGAACACTGCCACGGGTAAGGATTCGAGCTTGTTGTTAGAGAAATAAAGTGACTCCAAGTTTTTGACATGGGTGATGGAGGGAGGGATGGTAGCGATTTTATTATGCCATAATTTCAGACACGTCAGTCGTTTTAAATGCTGGAAACTGATGATCTCCTCGATGGTGCGTATGTTATTTGATTTTAAATCCAGTTCCTGCAGATTCGAGAGGCTGAAGATAGCATGGGGGATTCTCTCCAGCTCACAGTTCTGAAGTTCGAGCTCGGCGACATTCATCATTTTCTTAAGGCTGTTCAGTACCAAGAGTTTAGTGCCGTCATTATGAATGACTAACTTGGTAAGATGTGGAGCCACATCTGTAATGTTGGAGGGAACTTTGGTCAAATTGCTTTTCACGTGGAGAATCTTAAGGTGCCGCAGCTCCCGGAGAGATTCGAGCCCGATCATCTTGTTGTTCTCAGAGTTCAAATTGCCTATCAAGTACAACTCCCGAAGGTTTTTGAGCAGGTACACCCAGGCGGGGATTTCAGCCACGTCGGTGAACTTCACGTGAAGGCATCTCAAGTGATCGCGGAGGAAGCTAAAAGCCGTCTGTTCCACTTTCGCAGGGCAGTGGCAGAGGTGGAGCTCTTGGAGGTTAGTCATCTGAGAGATCTTAGCGGGAATTTTAGCTTCCGGAATCAGTTCAAGTTTCAGCACATCCAGGTCTGTTAGGTCAAAGACGGCGTCGGGCACGCCGGACAGCATGAACAGGTGGAGCTCCTGCTTGTCCTGGGCGTTGCGGGACACGTGCTGCCGAAGTTTCTCGAACGTCCACTCATGGTTCAAGCTAATTTCCCTAAGTTTATTTTCACTGACTTCTGACAGGAACACGCCAAAGCGCTTCGAATACAGCTGGTCATACTGGTCTACCATGTGCAGGAGGAATGCGAAGTCGTTTTTGACATCCGGAATGTCACTGAAACTGCTCTCTTCTCTGACTTTTTCGAAAGAATATTCCTTCAAAGGTATCCTGAATAACCAGAAGAGAGTGTAGAGGCAGATGAAACCATAAACACAGATAATGGATATGTAACTGATGAGAAGCTTCTTCAGCATGTAAGCCATATTGTGGGTGCACTCAAACACCTCATAGCCAGTCAGGTGCTCCACTTTGGGCTTGCAGACGTGCTCGAAGCTGATGGCGTTGACGAAGTTGGCAGTATAGCAGAGGATGAAAATGAATTTGGCTGTTTTGATGAACGTTTGGACCACATAGAGTTTGTAGATCAAGTCACTGTCTTCCACGTGAGCACGGAACTTCCTCACTTTCTCGAACAGGGCTTTGGCCTGTTCCCCGTCTTTCTTATCCAGGATGGTCATGCTGGGGACCTCGATCACAGGCTTCTCGGCTGAGAATTTGAAGCCTGTTTTGTTGATCATCGGGGTACTGGCACTAGGGCTCCCCTCATCACTGCTGGTAGACACATGCTTTGGTAGAGTCTGGGCACCTGTTATTCTCTGCTTGTTTTCCTCCGAATCTTCACACGCCGTCTCAGACAACGCTTTGGTAGTCCAAGGAGACTCAAAGCACTTTCCTAGTATTGAAACAAAATGTTCTACTTTTGAGCATGTTTTGGGATATTTGAACCAAAAGTTGCTACTGACCATGAGAATAATAGTATGTATGAGAGCAAGGTATGGAAAGTACTTGGAATACCACGGAAGGGCCAGATGGTAACACATCTGATTAATAAATACATATTGCTGAAAATCTAAGTTTGTCTTTCGGCCTGTTGGATCTTTCTTCTCCTTCTTTGTCTCCTGATTTGGAACTGTCGAATCTGTGTGAGGATATGTGGCTCTGAGAGGTATGTCAGGTGTCACAGCAGATGCGCCAAAGGAAATGTCACTTGCCATCCGCCCGTCTTGGTCTTGGTCAGTGGCTGCTTCCATCTTGGGGATATTGGTGGTAACGTCGGCATTTCCTGGTGGCGTGTGTGCCTTTGAATTTACAGGAGATGGCAATACCGGCAAGCAGACCACCTGATCTTTGGTAAGTTGCATGGTTCCTGCAAAGATGGCTACCATCAACATAACGACAGCCAGGTAATCCATAAACACGTCCCACCATGGTTTCAGGATTCGGTAAGTTGGTTGAATGTCATTAAGTGAAGCAACTTCCGCAAGGGTAAACATTCCTAGAAAACAAGAAAACAAAAGGCATCATTACAAAGATGGAAGCGAAAACATTAAATGAAAAACAAAAACACAAAAACTCTTTACTTGCTCCAAACGAAAGCATTCTCTTTCACGTCCTAGCTTTTTATCGAAGGTAGGTATAGTAGAAAATAAGCTAAAAGGAACAACTATGAGAAAAAATGGTGGTTTGTCGTAGGAGCTTTTCTCGCCTCATCCAAGAGAAGAGAAAAAAAAAAAAATTGGGGGGGTGGGGAATAAAGAATGCTTTCTAGGTGAGAAATAAGGGCAGTATGCTGAAGAGTTGGAGTAGAAAGGGCGGAAAAGTTTGAGAGCTGTTTTGGAGGCAGCATTGAAAGATTTTTAACTTCCTGGACCTTGAAGAAGGATATGAGAACATGACGGTATCTGTTGTGGACTGGATGGATTCAAGGTTAAGACTAGAGTCTTAGGAAGCGAGGTGAGAGAACTTCTATTTTGTACAAGCCAAAATGGAAGGGTCCGTGTATACTATTAAACTCTACATAAGCTTTGTGCACCAGATTTAGGCTTATCACTTAATAACGGTATGATTCTCCAAAGTCTTGTGTTTTCCATCTGTATAATGGGGATGATAACTTTTTTAAAAAATATTTTATTTATTTATCCGACAGACAGAGATCACAAGTAGGCAGAGAGGCAGGCAGAGAGAGAGGAAGGGAAGCAGGCTCCCCACTGAGCAGAGAGCCCGATGCGGGACTCGATCCCAGGACCCTGAGATCATGACCTGAGCCGAAAGCGGAGGCTTTAACCCACTGAGCCACCCAGGTGCCCCGGGGATGATAACTTCTGAAGGATACTGGAAAGCTTCAATTAAGTATTGATTATAAAGCTCTTAGCCTCTGGCCACAGTACTTGTTCGCTCGTTACATTAGCTCTTCTCATTCTGGTGGAAATGTGCCATGGACAGCTGAAATTAAGGGTCTAGAGTTTAAGAGGAGTCTTAGTATATACATACTTGGGGTTTATCAATATACAGAGCTGGAACTCTGGCCTTGGGTGCACCCCCTGTAGAACCGCATGTGGCATGAGAAGAGGGCCAAAGACACAGGTGGAATGATCAGTGACAAGATACCAAAGAGGTCAAGGCCAGGAAGACCTTTGATCTCTACCAAAGCAGCGACCCCAGACGCAACGAAGGGAAGTCCAGTACCAGATCACCTGAAAATATGGTCACCAGTCACCGATGGCTGGCAGCGTTACAGTCCTGAAACAATTCCTACAAAGAATAAAAGTACAAAGGACAATCATCCTTGGCGAAACCAAGAAAAACTCAAAGTTTCTAGGGCAAGTGCTGGGAATGGGCCTCTGTGATCATACATGTGAAATCAGTGTTTATCTTCTTGAATCTGGAAGTTTCAGCTTCTTGAAAAGTAACACTATCACATTCTACTTTTGGGGGATGCTCTCAGGTTCCAGTATTCAACTAGAATATGACGTAATTCTTTGAAAAGCTAGTAAAAATACCAGAAAGATAAAAAGGCCAGGCAAATACCTAAAATTTTGGGAATATATTATATTTTAAAATAAAGGAAAGAAAACAGATTTTTAAAAATCTAATGACGCCAAAGTTGCCTGGACTGCTGTGTTGAGAAGGATTCTGAGGCTGACTCCGGCTTTAGCAAGGAAGTGTTAAATGACTGGTTACTAGTATCTCTCTTGGATGACAATACAGAGAGTGGTGGGATCAGAACACTGACTGCTGGCTCTGTTTCAAAGTCTCTGAAAGTCGGCATGCTGTCTTATTTCTTCTGAAACTCTACATACATCTCGTGCTGCACAAGGCAGGACCATAATATTTCTTAATAAAATACAATGAATATCTATTTATTTGTAATAGTAATTCTCCTGTCTATAGTTTTTTTTTTTAAGTAGAATGTCTTTTACGTAAGAGGTAAATGTAAGCCCAAGAACTCCAAACACATAGAAACTATTCCATTGTCCTTACACTTAGTGAAGATCACTAGAAATCACATTTCTTTTTTTTTTATTTTTTATATTTTTTATTTTTTAAAGATTTTATTTAATTTGACAGACAGAGATCACAGGTAGGCAGAGAGGCAGGCAGAGAGGGAGGAAGGGAAGCAGGCTTGCGGCTGAGCAGCGAGCCCGATGTGGGACTCGATCCCAGGATCCTGGGATCATGACCTGAGCTGAAGACAGAGGCTTTAACCCACTGAGCCACCCAGGCACCCTAGAAATCACATTTCTAAACTTCAAGGCTGAAGTATGAAATGCCTGGCCCCCAGTCTTTATGAAAAAATGACCAAGGAAGTGGGAGATAACATCCCCACCGGAATCCCTTTATCCTGAGCTCTTGTATCGTGAGTGTGTGTGTGTGTGTGTTTGGTTTTGTGAGTGGCTGGGAATTTACGCAGGAAGCCAGGCTACCGGAGTGCACAGTGGGCCAAGCTGCATGAGAAACAGTTCACCACACGTCATGTGAGCTCTTTGGTCCCTACACAGAATGCACAAACACAGCACCAAGCCACAGGTTACCGTGACTCTTACTTCGTATACAGAGATTGCAGAACACACCTCCCAGGTTTCTTCCTGGCAAAGAACTTCATACAATCACACCCAGGGACCACGGTTCTAAAGGGCCATATGTATAAATAATAGGAAAACAATTTTTTTTTTTTTTTGCACACAATACCTCTTTCTAATAAGATTCTTCTTTACTCTTCAGATCATGGTATTGGGCTCTAAAGAAGTCAGGATGTTTGGGTTGGAGAACTGAGGGGAGGAGGGAATTTTGAAAGTCATCCTGCTGTGAATATTACTTACCTGTCTCTTAAGTCCTAATTATTACAACTGGTTTCTCTGCTTCCAGTCTTTATTTTTATTTATTTAGCTACTTATTATTTAATTATTGTTATTAAAGTAGAGTTGATGTGAAATGCTCCATTAGCTCTGGGTGTATAAGACAGTGATTCAACAATTACGTCCATCACAAAATACTCACTGTGGTCAGTGTGGTCACCATCTGTCACCAAAATGATTACAATATTATTGACTGTACCTCCTACGTTGTACATTTCATTCCTATGACTTCTTTGTCTTGTAACCTGAAGTCTGTACTCCCCAGTCCCCTTCGCCTATTTTGGTCATCCCTGCACTGCCACCCTCCTCTGGCAACCTTAGGTTTGTTCTCTGCACTTGTGAGTCAATTTCTGTTTTTGTTTGTTCGTTTTGTCTTTTATGGTTTCCCCATAGACGTGAAATCACACGATGTTTGTCTTTTGCTGTCTGTCTGCCTCCACTCTTGACTTCCTTCGATGCATCTCCAACCTGCTGCGGGTCCTTTGGTTAAAACTCTTCTCCACAGATTCTCTACACTCTAGGCTGATAATGTCTTTCAGCTTCTCCGACCAGCCACTCATTGCCCCCTGTATTCAGGTCCTTCTAGGCACTGTTTCCTCTTCTTCCTTCCCAGTCACCTTCATTAGGCTACCAGGTTCCTGTCATCTTTCCCAGAAGTCCTGCCTAACCCCAGTCTGCATGGGGCTCTTCTCCAACGGGCTCTCACAGGACTCTGTCCCTTTGCCCAGGACAGTCTTTGTCACACTGTGGTGGAACCAACTGACTACTTGTCTGATCCCAGACCAGATTTTAAATTCAGTAGGGCCAAGGGCCAGGGGCCATGTCTGTCCTCCTCATTCCCTTCTAGCCAATGCCTGCCATGTAGCAGGTGCTTCACCAAGGAAAGACCGTATGGCTCTTGACTACCATCCTCAGCATCTCCTCCTCCTCAACATCCCTCCAGAACAGCGATCAGCTCTCTGCATATGGTATCGGGTCGAAGAGCATTTGATTAAACTTAAATGCCACCAAGGTGCAACTCAGGCCCTGACAAGAATAAAAACTCTAAGCCAGGCCTCTGCATAAAGATAAATAGCTAAAGGCTAAGACAGCAAAGAAGCTGTGGGATCCTTCTAACCAGTATTCCGTAGCCGTTAAAGCTTCATCTGTGGTTTTATAGCACCTTGGACTTGGGACAGGCTCTGATTCCAGGAGTGAGAAGAGGAGGTGGGTCACTTTCCCAGAGGAGGGAGAGAAAGTTAAAAGGTGGGGGCAGAGAACAGAGCATTAGAGTACTGTAACTTCAGTGACCCCGAATGATTGCTAGCTCGGCACCCACAACCAGCAAGGGCGCCAACATCTGAACCACAAGGACCAGCACGCGAGGGTGGGCTTTTCTCCTCCAGCACGCTGTTACTCTGCAGCACAGAACGCCAAGGGTTCTGCACCCCTGCCATTTCCTCCAGCCCACTTCCCTTCTTTCTTCCTGTTCAACTCCTACGGATTCCTCAAGCACCAGTTCAGGTACTGCCTCTTTTCCCGAACTCCTATCATATGGTCTAATAATATCTTCTTCTAGTATTTGTCTCTTCCTGTAGATCATGAGCTCCTTCCTAAAGGATGTGGGCAGAGACTATGTTTCCTATTCACCGTCCATCTACTGTGACCCACTCTCTCTCCTCTCAAGAACAGAGAAGGCATTCAGTGACAACAATGATGATGACGATGACGATAACGGCAGCTAGTTATGTGTCACCTTCCTCCTGTGTGCCAAGCACTGTAATAGGAGTTTTTCATCTGGTATAATCTGCTTCTGTGCGGGACGCATTCCTGAAATGAATGTATTACAGTTTAGAGTTTCAGGTTTTGTGGGGTGAGAGAACAGTTCTACTTCCAAAATACTACCTAATTACCATAAAAGCCACCAAAATGAAAAAGACAGATAATACCAAGTGCTGGTGAGGATGGGGAGCAAGGAGAACCCTTAAACACTGCTGATAGGAGTAAACTGATAAAACCATTCTGGGAAATTTCTGGGTTAATATCTACTAAAATTGAACATGTGCACACTCTATGACCCAGCAATATACCCAGGAAAAAAACATATCCTTATCAAAAGCCACATATAAAAGACATTCCCAGAGGCACTAGTTGCAATCGCCCTACACTGGAAGCTAGCTACATGTCCACCACCAGTAGAATGAAAAAAACGAAACGTGGGATACTCACGAAGTGGAGTATCAGGTATCCATGGGAATGAATGGTCTAGTTATGCGGGTCTGCTCCGTTTATAAAATGTGATCTGTACGTTGAGGCTATGTGGCTTTTTGGTTATTTATTATGTTTTAACTTCAATAAAAAGTTTCAAAAAGAAATGATCAAAATACAAACAACTGCCCTACAAATGCTCAGTGTCAGCAGACGGAAGCTCCGCCTTCCCCCGTCCAAGGCTCGCACAGGCTGGCTGGGGTCAGAGGCCAGGGGCCTACTCTCCCCAGACTACAAAGGACTGAATCTGCCATAGAAAAGTAGGTGCAGAGGTATGAACCTACCATGTGCAACAGCTCTGGCTGGGACCAGCTCAAGGCACACAGATGAACACCAGTGGAACACCGCCCGAATTCCATCTAACCCTCACGTTACTCTCATCTGCCACAGTGGGATTATTTTCCCGACAGAGAAACTGGCCTGCAGGAATTAAATTGTGGAAGTCAAATAATTAGTGGAGAAATCTGGATTGAAAAATCTCAGCTAAGGCCAAGCCACATGTTCCTTCTAGCAGGTGATGCTGCCTCTCTTCCTTACTCCTTGTGTGTGCAGTTTGCAAACCATTTTTCCATGAAATACCTCCGCGGACTTTCACGGTAACCCGGGGAATGAGGCACTGCTACTGGCTACCAGGATGCAGAAACCTGAGCACAAAAAGCTTAAAAGACCTCCCTGGGCTAATTAAGTGACACGGCTAACAGAATCTTTCATCTTCCTATCTCCTCTATCATGCAGTCTTCCAGTGGCTGCACTGTTGGCTACGGTCGGCTGCCGAGGGAGGGAACTTCTGACCCTTGTCCTTGGCTTTGAGGAGACGGAGGAATGAAATTATGTAATCACCACCTCCTTCCCTAAGGTGACCTTTCACGATGTCAAAAACCATGAGCCAGGCACCAGGGAGGGGAATGTGGACATGATGTAACTTAGTCCTTGCCCTCCAGGAGTTCCCAGGCTGATGGACATCCCCATTAGCAGTAAGTGTGCTATTACAACACAGTAAGAAAACTGCCCTGACCGGGTTAATACAAAATACAGGAGGTGTAGGACAGCACAAACCCCTGTCTGCATCTGATAACCGGGGGTGGGGCTCCACAGAGAGGTGGTTTCCAAGCTGAGATCAGAAGAAGGGGGACCGTCATGGGGTGCCTGGGAGGGCAGGAAATATGATTTTGACAGAAGTAGCAAGCACGAAGGCATGGAGCCATGGGAGAAGTTAAGTATTATAGAAACTACAAATAATTCTATCGTTATCCCATTCTTCATAGTATGCCCCTGTACAGACGGCATATTTTACAGGTAAGTCACAAGGTGGAAACAAACCGAGGCACGGAGGGTTTAAATGTAGTCTTAAGGGAGTGCCTGGGCCCATAAGGCAGGAAACCAGTACTTTCCTGCAATGTCAGCCACTGACTAGCTCTTATCTCAAACACAGGACTTCAATAAGTGTGCCTGTTATCCCATTTTACCCATCAAAAACAGAGTAAAAACTTCCTACCTCCCAGGGAGTGTTTCAACCATTAACTGCCTGAAAATGCAGGAGCGCTTTGAAAACAGAAATTGCTTTTCATATATCCAAGTGCATACCAAGTATATTAAATACATATTCATATAATATAGTATGTTAAGTACATGATGATCCTTAAGTGACTTTCTAATGTGAAAGTCAAGTCAATGAGAGAGATCAGTACCTAACTTCCATATCTAAGGTTTGATCTCTTTAGTGAATGGGGACTCAGAATGGATATAACCATGTATAAGGGTGTTTTGTTTTGTTTTGTTTTTTTAACCCAAGAAAGGCACACTTAGTATTAATTGCATACATTCTTTGGGCTCTCCTTTATAGTACGTCTATTGCAAAGGACTTAAAGAATTACTTTACAAGCATGAGGATTTCATACTCCAAGGCTTCTCTGTTTATGGTACATATGAAAATCAGCTTAACATTCCCATAAGTACACATTTCTGATGGGAATTGGGAAAGTTTTCTGTACTAGAACGGAAAGAGGGAGATTAATGGACTTTGAACAATGATGAATCAGGAAAGAACAGACTGAATCTAAATTCTTTTACACTATATGATTCTATTTTCTTTTCATTTTTTTAAAAAAAAGATTATATTTATTTATTTGACAGAGAGAGACAGCAGGAAAGGGAATACAAGCAGGGGGAGTGAAAGAGGGAGAAGCAGGCTTCCCGCTGAGCAAGGAGCCTGATGCCAGACTCGATCCCAGAGTCCTGGGATCAGGACCTGAGCCAAACGCAGAGGCTTAATGATGGAGCCACCCAGGTGCCCCTGCTTCTGTTTTCTTATCTGAAAGCATGACCAGTAATAATGGACTAAACCAATAACCAATAGCCAGGTTCAAAAATTAGAAGCTATGATGGTTGGACAACCCTGTGAATATACTAAAAAATGCTGAAAAGTACACTTAACTGGGTGAATTGTATGGTATATGAATTAAACTTCAATAAAGTCATTAAAATTTAGAAGCCAGACCTCAATCTTTATTTTACTGCCTAAACTGCCTCTCAACAGACACAGGATAGTGAAAGTAGGAACCCTAATTGTAGAGTCATGTTACACAGCATTCTAGGTTCAAATATGCTCTAAAATGATTGCTATGTTATTATGATTACACTGAACTGGTTCTGAAGAAAAATCTTTAGCACTTTCCTTATCCACTCCATGTCTCATCTATTAAATCTTTTTTTTTTTTTTAAAGATTTTATTTATTTATTTAACAGAGATCTCAAGTAGGCAGAGAGACAGAGAGAGAGAGGGGGAAGCAGGCTCCCTGCTGAGCAGAGAGCCCGATGCGGGGCTCGATCCCAGGACCCTGAGATCATGACCTGAGCCAAAGGCAGCGGCTTTAACCCACTGAGCCACCCAGGCGCCCCTCATCTATTAAATCTTAATAACAATATTGCCATGTATTGGAAGCAATTTAGTTTAGGGTCTGACACAAAGTAAGCCCCAAAGATGTTTGCTGAATCTGAATGCAGAAAAAGAATCACTGAGGAGAAAAGCAAGCCCATCTTAATTAGTTTTTAACTGAAGAGGGTTAGGCCAATTTCTTGAATTTTGAATTAGCATGTAGCATTATGTACAAAGAAGGAATCCCAAAATAAAAGACAGTAAAACTCTGGTTTCGATTTCATTTCTTTCAAAAACATTTCAATTAAAATTACTTATTTTTTTTTAAGATTTTATTTTTAAGTCATCTCTATACCCAACATGGGGCTCAAACGTACAACCCTGAGATTAAGAGTTACACACTCCACCAAGAGAGCAAGCCAGGTGCCCCCCAACGAAATTACTTCCATTAGGAGGTGGCAAAGTTTGATGCCAAAGAGACCTGGATTCAAATCTTGGTTTTTGCTCTTGTTCTTTAGCAGTGTAAATGGGAAACTTAGTGTTCGTTGGAAAACTTATATTAAGGAGATTATTATTAGCATACAGCAAAATCCTAGCATCAAAACAGAAAAATATGGCCACCTATTTTAAAACTTTAAAAATTGATTCCATCTGCACAAGAAGACCTTCACTACCCCTATTAAAAGGAAGACAAATGGCTTGGAAGTGTTACTTAATGAAAAGAATTTAGTATATGAAATAGCAAAGAGCTTGATTAATCAATCTAATACATATACTTTTTTTTTAATGATTTTTTTTTTAAGATTTATTTATTTATTTATTTGACAGACAGAGATTACAAGTAGGCAGAGAGGCAGGCAGAGAGAGAGGAGGAAGCAGGCTCTCAGCGGAGCAGAGAGCCCGATGCGGGGCTCGATCCCAGAACGCTGGGATCATGACCTGAGCTGAAGGCAGAGGCTTTAACCCCCTGAGCCACTCTGGCGCCCCTAATACATATACTTTTCACATAGGTATGAGTTCCTTACCCAATCAAATACGAATGTTCATTTTCTTTCTACTGCATTCTGTGAAAAACCGGCCAGTTTTCTTGGCCAAACTGGGCAGATTGGGTAAACACTGGTGAGGATCAAATCCTCAAATCCTTCAGTGAAATAAGTCAAAGCAGAACAAGTTAAAGTTCATAAAGAAGTAATGAGCTATATCATCACTACCAGTAACCCTTCTTCAACATTCAATGTACATTTGAACATATGTACACACGTGTTCAGGAACACACACACATGCCACACCCAATTCAGACATGAAAAACTCCTACAATTAAAGAAAATAAATGCTTCAGATGTAAAATGAGAGAGAAGGAATGCTTCAGTGTTTTCAAACAGAGCTCTGTATGACTGATATTATATGAGTATTAACTGTTACAGATGTTATGTTACTAATTTTTTTTGAAAAATTAAAAATTCCTTAATTTTTTATTCCTGGTACCACAACCACAATTTACAGGGCAAAATACCTGATGTAATGAAAAGAAAACGAAAAAGAAAAAGACAAAACTACAATAGATAAAGACCTTAGGAATGTACATCTAACTGACACTACATTGCATTGATCAATAGCCATACTTTTTGCAAACTGTGGCTATGACAGTCCTGAACAAGAAGGGTTTCCTGTTTAAGCTGCAGTAACTTTTCTGACTATGGATCATCGTTCCTTCTGTGGTAGATTTTTACACTTCCTCTAATGCATTTGGGACTGTCTCAAAGTAACCTGCAGCTTTCCTGACAAATCCTTGCTCTTCTCAGCTGCTAAGAACTGTAGCCCTTTTCTTCTGCTACCATATCCACTGCTTCCACCACCAAATCCATAACCACCATCATAGGGACTGCCCGACGTTCTTCCACCAAAACTGCCCCCCCTTCATGGGTCCATTATTTGATTGCTGTTATCCACTATAATTTCCAAAATCATTATAGTTCCCATCACCACCATAGTTACCACCTCCCAAATTTCCTCCTTCATTGTAACCATCATATCCTCCACCACCACCTCCATATCTACCTCCTTGGTTTCCATACCCTGGTCCACCACCACCATAGCCTCCTCTACTACTGTAACCAGGACCACCACTGTAGTTGCCACCATCATCTCCAAATCCATTATATTCACCATCACCTTTTCCATAACTACCTCTCCTGCCACCACCTCCACCACCATACCTTCCTCTTGCACCAAAGTTTCCATCACGGCCAAAGTTACCACCACCTCCAAAGTTTCCTCTACAACCCGTGAAGTTGCCAGACCCACCTCCACGACCTCTTTGTGATCCAGCAGACTGCATTTCTTGTTTAGAAAGGGCCTTTTTCACTTCGCAATTATGCCCATTAATAGCGTGGTATGTCTAAACAACAATTTTATCAACTGTATCGTGATCATCAAAAGTTACAAAAACAAATCCTGGCTTTTTTCCACTCTGCCTGTCTTCCATAACTTCTATGGTTTCAATCTTGCCATACTTTTCAAAGTAGTCTCTCAAATTATATTCTTCTGTATCTTCTTTAATACCACCAACAAAAATTTTCTTTACTGTTAGATGGGCACCAGGCTTTACAGAATTCTCTCTAGAAACATCTCTCTTTGGTTCCACTACACGCCCATCAACCTTGTGTGGTCAGGCACACATTGCTGCATCCACCTCTTCAACACAGGAGTAAGTCCAAAACCAAAACCCCTGGAATGTTTTGTTTGGGGGTCTCTCATCACCACACAGTCTGTAAGTATACCCCATTTTTCAAAACGTTCTCTTAAACTATCATCTGTAGTTTCAAAGCTCAAACCACCAACAAACAGTTTTCTCAACTGCTCTGGTTCCTTTGGATCATGGCCCTCCTCACCCTGGCAGCAGCGGCGGCAATGGTCGGAGTTGGGCTGGGGGGTGACCAGGTGGCGGTTTTACCTCCATTTTGAGACTGGACTTGCCATTATGTTATTAATTAATACATATTGTTATGGATATTATAATTATGCAAAATACTTTAGCTAATATAATTCCATATACAAATACAACAACTCAGTGTTACTCATTCTCAAAAAGATTGTAAGAAATTTTCTTTTATTTATTTTTTTAAGAAGGGGGGGCAGAGGAGAGGGACAGAATGTTAATCAGGCTCCACGTCCAGTACAGAGCCCAAAGTGGGGCTCAATCTCATGATCCTGAGATCATGACCTGAGCCGAAATCAAGAGTTGGATACTCAACCAACTGAGCCACCCAGGTGCCCTGAAATTTTCTTTTAAAAGTTGTTTTCTATTTTAAAGAATAGAATTTTATTTCTATTTTCTCAGCCGATAGAGCATGGGACTCTCAATCTTGGGGTTATAAGTTCGAGCCCCATGTTGCATGTAAAGATGAAAAATAAAATCTTTAAAAAATAATTTTCCTCTAACACTACTTTGGTCTAGATACCTCAAAAATAACTGAGAAAAAATGTTTAGGGACTTGTCCCTTGAGAATTTACAAACCACATGGCTATCTAAAACCTACTAAACACTTGGAAACTAAAGACCACCTTGCTTAAGAATGTTTGGATCAACCAGGAAATCAAAGAAGAACTTAAATAATTCATGGAAACCAATGAGAATGAAGACATTTTGGTCCAAAACCTATGGGATACAGCAAAGGCAGTCCTAAGGGGGAAATACATAGCCCTCCAAGCCTCCCCCACAAAAATTTAAAAATCCAGAATACACCAGCTATCCTTACACCTTAAAGAACTGGACAATCAACAACAAATTAACCCAACCCCACACATAAGAAGGGAAATAATCAAGATTAGAGCAGAGATCAATGAGATAGAAACTAGAGACACAGAAGAACACATCAACAGAACTAGAAGCTGGTTTTTGGAAAGAATCGATAAGATCAATAAACCACTGGCCAAACTAATCCAAAAGACAAGTTTGAAGGCCCAAATTAATAACATTATGAATGAAAAGGGAGAGATCACAACTAACACCAAGGAAATAGAAACAATCATCAGAAATTATTATCAACAGTTATATGCCAATAAGTTAAGCAACCTAGATGAAATGGATGCATTTCTGGAAACCTACAAACTTCTAAAACTGAATCAAGAAGAAACTGACAACCTGAATAGACCAGTATCTAGTAACGAGATTTAAGCAGTGATCATAAACCTCCCAAAAAACAAGAGCCCAGGACCTGACAGATTCCCTGGAGAATTCTACCAAACATTCAAACAAGAAATAATACCTATTCTCCTGAAGCTGTTTCAAAAAATAGAAACAGAAGGAAAACTTCCAGACTCTTTTTATGAAGCAAGCATTACCCTGATCCCCAAACCAGGCAAAGATCCCACCAAAAAGGAGAATTTCAGACCAATATCCCTGATGAATATGGATGCCAAGATGCTCAACAAGATCCTAGCTAATAGGATCCAATAGTACATTAAAAACATTATCCACCATGACCAGGTAGGATTTATCCATGGGATGCAAGGGTGGTTCAACATCCACAAATCAATCAGTGTGATAGAACAAATCAGTAAGAGAAGAGAGAAGAACCACATGGTCCTCTCAACTGATGCAGAAAAAGCATTTGACAAGATATAGCACCCATTCCTGATTAAAATGATTCTAAGTACACGGATAGAGGGAACATTCCTCAACTTCATAAAATCCATTTCTGAAAAACCCACAGTGAATATCATCCTCAAAGGGGAAAAGCAGACAGCCTTCCCTTTGAGATCAGAAACATGACAAGGATGCCCACTCTCACCACTCTTGTTCAACATAGTACTAGAAGTCCTAGCAACAGCAATCAGACAACAAAAAGAAATAAAAGGTATTCAAATTGGCAAAAAGAAGTCAAACTCTCTCTCTTCACAGATGACATACTTTATATGGAAAACCCAAAAGACTCCACCCCCAAACTACTAGAACTCATTCAGCAATTCAGTAACGTGGCAGGATACAAAGTCAATGTACAGAAATCAGTTGCTTTCTCATACACTAACAATGAAAATACAGATAGGGAAATTAGAGAATCGATTCCATTTACTATAGCACCAAGAACCATAAGATACCTGGGAATAAACCTAACCAAAGAGGTAAAGGATCTGTACTCAAGGAACTACAGAACACTCATGAAAGAAACTGAAGAAATCACAAAAAGATGGAAGACCATTCCATACTCATGGATTGGAAAAATAAACATTGTTACAATGTCTATACTGCCTAGAGCAATCTATACTTTCAATGTCATCCTGATCAAAATTCCACCAGTATTTTTCAAAGAGCTGGAAAAAACAATCCTAAAATTTGTATGCAATCAGAAGAGACCCTGAATTGCTAAGGAAATATTGAAAAGGAAAAACAAAATTGGGGGCATCACGCTGCCTGATTTCAAGCTTTACTACAAAGCCGTGATCACCAAGACGGCATGGTACTGGCACAAAAACAGACACATAGACCAGTGGAACAGAGTAGAGAGCCCAGATATGGACCCTCAACTCTATGATCAAATAATCTTCGACAAAGCAGGAAAAAATATACAGTGGAAAAAAGATAGTCTCTTCAATAAATGGTGTTGGGAAAATTGGACAGCTATGTATAGAAGAATGAAACTTGACAATTCTCTTACACCGTACACAAAGATAAACTCGAAATGGATAAAAGACCTAAATGTGAGGCAGGAATCTATCAAAATCCTAGAGAACATAGGCAGTAACCTCTTCAACATCAGCCACAGCAACTTCTTTGAAGATATGTCTCCAAAGGCAAAGGAAACAAAAGCAAAAATGAACTTTGGGATTTCATCAAGATCAAAAGCTTCTGCATAGCAAAGGAAACAGTCAATAAAACAAAGAGGTGACCCACAGAATGGGAGAAGATATTTGCAAATGACACTACAGACAAAGGGCTGATATCCAGGATCTATAAAGAACTCCTCAAACTCAACACACACAAACCAGATAATCACGTCAAAAAATGGGCAGAAGATATGAACAGACACTTCTCCAAAGAAGACATAGCTAATAGACACGTGAAAAAATGTTCATCATCACTAGCCATCAGGGAGATTCAAATCAAAACCACATTGAGATACCACCCTACACCAGTCAGAATGGCCAAAATTAACAGGACAGTAAACAACAAGTGTTGGAGAGGATGTAGAGAAAGGGGAACCCTTACACTGATGGAGGGAATGCAAGCTGGTGCAGCCACTTTGGAAAAGAATGTGGAGATTCCTTAAGAAATTAAGAATAGAGCTTCCCTATGACCTTGCAATTGCAGTGCTGGGTATTTACCCCAAAGATACAGATGTAGTGAAGAGAAGGGCTATCTGTATTCCAATGTTCATAGCAGCAACAGCCACAGTTGGCAAACTGTGGAAAGAACCAAGATGCCCTTCAACGGACGAATGGATAAAGAAGATACGGTCCATATATACAATGGAGTATTATGCCTCCATCAGAAAGGATGAATACCCAACTTTTGTATCAACATGGATGGGACTGAAGGAGATTATGCTGAGTGAAATCAGTCAAGCGAGAGAGTCAATTATCATATGGTTTCACTTACTTGTGGAGCAGAAGGAATAACACGGAGGACATTGAGAGATGGAGAGAAGTGAGCTGGCGGGGGGTAACTGGGGGAAATTGGAGGGGGAGACAAACCATGAGAGAATGTGGACTCTGAGAAACAAACTGAGGGTTTTGGAGGGGAGGAGATTGGGGGGTTGGGTGAGCCTGGTGGTGGGTATTAAGAAGAACACATTGCATGGAGCACTGGGTGTGGTGCATAAACAATGAAATCTGGAATACCGAAAAGAAAAAAAAAAGGACCTTAAGAAAAATAAAGAAATAAAACCTACTAAAATCAGATTTCACAGAATTCACCCATTTTGCTACCTCCAAAAGTTTTTGTTTTTTTGTTTTTTTGTTTTTTTTTTTTTTTAAGTGGGTCAGGGGCAGAGCGATCTTATGACCCTGAGGTCACAGCCAAAATCAAGATCCAGACTTTTAACTGAACTGGGCCACCCAGGTACCCTTCCAAAAGCTTTTTATGAATCCACTTAACACCTGAAAGAAAAGGACTTGAGAAAATCCAGAATTTGTGAGCTACAAAAACAAAGTATATTTTAGCACCTACTTGGACTTTCTCTCTAGAGCAGTGCTATTCACAAAGAAAATCCACTTCAAAGCTAAGGAATAGAATTCTCAATACATTTTAGAAAATCTAAGACAAAATATCTCAGGAATTAACAAAAATGTTTTAATATACCACTGTGTATTTTCTTACCTTTTCTACTAGCTTTTAAACTTTTCTTTTTTAAAAGATTTTATTTATTTATTTATCAGAGAGAGAGAGAGAGAGCGTGTGCACAAGCAGGCAGAGTGGCAGGCAGAGGCAGAGAGAGAAGCAGGCTCCCCATCAAGCAAGGAGCCCGATGCGGGACTCGATTCCAGGACCTAGGATCATGACCTGAGCCGAAGGCAGCAGCTTAACCCACTGAGCCACTCAGGCGTCCCTGCTAGCTTTTAATTCTAAAAGTCAAGGCCCATGTTTGAAAGCTAGAAAATGAGATCTCATTCACGGAACAAAAGAACGTCTAAATCAATGGCTTCCACATTTCATTTCGTGCAAACATCAGAGTTTTCTTTCACAAATTATCACCAGCATTGCCTTGACCAGGAACTCAGGCCAAGAGAACTTCACAAATCCTTTAGTACCTACAGGCATCGCTTAGGCACCTTCTACTAGAAACTACATTTCATTCAACAAACATTTACAGAGTGCTAGATACAGGAGCTGGGGATAAAAAGGGAAATAATAATAAGAAAAATTAGTAGCTGTCCCTACTGAAAAAGCAGCCTAGAGGAAACACAAATAGAGAAAGAGGTATGGAGATGGTCTGATCAGCCCTGCCAAAAGGGGCCTTAATAAAGGCTCTAGAGAAAGCCATCCCAGGTTCAGAGAGAAATGTCTGGTCAAAGTCTTTTAATCCTAACTTCATCTAGTTTACAAGGCAGCCAGTGGGATTGTTAAGGGTATTTGCATTTCTAAATTCTTCCCAACTGTAAGAAAAGACATCTTAGACCAAAACTGACCATTCTCTTTTCATGTTTACTCACCTTTAATATTGCTACTCCAGAGTATGACTGGCACATGCCTGAGACTGGACTAAGGAAAGTGAGCCAGAATGGAGATATCTGACCCCCTCAGGACCTTTCCATGATCCTGGGAAGTCTTGCCACATTCTGTTCCAGTTGTCTTTGGGACAGAAAGCCCCTCTCATCACAAACCCATGTGTATCTGCTCTGGATACAGACAGCTGGGAGCCTACCAGTCCTTGTTCCTGATTTAGTCCAGGTTGCTAGAAAGCACCTGAGTGCCTTGCCTGGTGTTCATCTTACTAACCCTGAGAAAACTTCTCAAAGTTAGTAAAAGATACTCAGATATGGCTATCCCATTGGTGGTTCATTAAAAAAGCCCAGCCATTAGGACTAGAAATGAACACAGACGCAGACCATAGCTGCTCATGACCCTTGCTCAACTGGGAGTTCCATCAATCTGTCTGTCTCCTTCTCTCCCTTCACCTAGGTTTGAATTCCCACCCTAAAGGAGGTGAGTTTCTTTTATCTGCATGTACCCAGAGCATGACACAGGAAAAAAAGAAAAACAAAAACAAAAATGTAATAAAGGTCTGAACCAGACCAAAACGAATCCTGGTGACCTGTAACAGCATTCTAGGAGCGGGCGTAGAAGGCACTGAACCTGTGAGCCAAACGCTGTCGCTGTTCATTACAGGGACAGCTGAGGTCACTGTTAATTGTGCCAAAGTTTAAAAGGATCAGCGCTGACACGAATTCTTCAATGTCCAGATGGACAGTACCATACAACTCTTTTTAACAGGTTATTCTGAAGGTGACTCACAGGGATAGACCATCTGCATGCAGTTTGGCTTAGAAGTCAACATTCTACGGGAAAACAAAAAGACAAAGGTAAGTGTGGGCACACCCTCACTAGGAGATAAGACCAAGGTCTGATTCTTGATTGCAGGCAGGTGATAAGCCAATGTGAACTCCTGGACTGAGGCAAAAGAGCCCCATTTTAGCACACAGCCAAGCAATATAAAAAGACAAGCAGGAAGGAGCTCCAGAGAGGCAGACTCCGGGAAACGAGGAATCTGCTGGAACCTCAGAAGTTCGTCTTCCTTGTCCTCATGGCGTTTTCCGCCCTTCCGCACACGTACTGGAAGCCGGGGTTCTGACCGCCTCTAACCGCGTGTGCACAGTTTGCTGGAGTCCATAAACACTTAAATCAGAATACCGTACCAAAGTGCTGAGTCAGTACCCAGAGCCCTAGGAAGTGCTCGGTGAAAGCTGCTGTCGTTATTCACTGTGTTGTATGAGGCATTTTATATAAAGAGCTCTATAAAAATTCTTTACTACCAGGTACGAAGACGAGAGTTTCCCTTTCACAATGTAGTGATACAAGAGCAATGGAATCTGGGTGTTCTCCACTTAGCTGTAGCTTCCAAGAAAGCCAGCTACATTTTATAAAGGCATTATAAGCATTAACCCTTAACCTGAATCTTTGTTTACTTATTCACTCCCTCATCCCTCCATCCATGAAACATATCCGTGTACTCAAGTGTTAACATGATGCAAATTCCTGGAGCAACTCTGGTGGGCAAAGACATGTTTCCTTTCTCATGGAGTGCACAGTCTAGGAGAGAGAACTATTCATGATTGAAGATGTAATACGGTCAACCGAGAAGCGCTACCAAGAAGAGGACCATTCAGGAAGATTTTACTTTGCAGGGAGGGCAGCATAAGCTTCAGGAACCCTTGCCCTCACAGGACCCTTTCAAGGCCCAGCATCTACTTTTAATGCCTCTAACTTTGTGTTCTTTTCCTAAAAGAGAGTCCCCCCATGTCAGGATACGGGAAGATCTTGACCTTCCCCTGCTTGCACGCATCATGAAGGCGGGCAACAGCGCCTTTTCCTCCAGGTGGCAGGATCAGGGAAGAAGTCCCAACTGGGGCAGGATGCGAAGCAAGAGGGGCTGGGCCAGAAGGTCCAAAGGTCCTGCGTTGTAACGGCGAGGAAAGAGCATGTGAGGAACGGAAGGGTCCCCAGCCTGGAGCTCAGGGAGGAAGAGCATGTGGTGTGAGGGGATTTGGTCCTGTGAGCCACGTGGAAGTTTCTGATGTCACAGAACCAAGGGCAGCAGGGAGCCACCGATGTGTTTGGAGCTTGAGATGGGAGGCACATGACAAGTGGGGAGTGGGGTGTCTCTTCCAAGATCGCTGTGGGCGGTGGGGTGGGGACACTAGTGGGGTTAAGATGGGAGATTAGGAGAGCAGCTACTGGTTATTCTGGGCAAGAGATGAAGGTGAAGATTGGGCTCTGAGTGGAGAAGGGAGGGAGCAGGTAAAACGGACGATTGAGGAGCTAAAAGGCCCAAGAACTAACAACCAGACTTAATGGACTGGATGAGGAAGGCGAAGGAGAGAAAGGTGTCAAGGGCTAACCCCCCGGTTTCCTTTAATGCTCTACTTTATCGGTCCATAGCTTTGTTCTTTTTATTTATTTTTTATTTATTTATCTGACAGACAGATATCACAAGTAGGCAGAGAGGCTGGCAGAGAGAGAGGAGGAAGCAGGCTCCCCGCTGAGCAGAGAGCCCAATGTGGGGCTCGATCCCAGGACTCTGGGATCATGACCTGAGCTGAAAGCAGAGGCTTTAACACACGGAGCCACCCAGGTACCCCTACCCTTGTTCTTTTATGTCCATTTACAGGATTTCATTGTAACTGAATCTTTTTTCCTAAGCCCTTCAAATCCTTCCCCCACCCCCGCACACACATCTTCCAGAATTCTTTATACCATTTTTCCCCCGAAACCCTTTTAAAAAAGTAAGCAGCAGATTATATACAATAATCTGCTTTTTAAAAGGGTTTGGGGGAAAAAGAGGAAAAAAAGGAAAAGAAACATAAGTCCTCACAGGTTAGGGCATGAAATCTATAAGCTTAATATAGTTTGAAAAACATGACTTTAGTATTATCAACACACAGATGATGGGTAACTATCTTTTTACAGCACTTCTGGGGTGAAGCACAATTTTAAAACCCAAAACAGGGCGCCTGGGTTAAGCTTCCGCCTTCGGCTCAGGTCATGATCTCGGGGTCCTGGGATCAAGTCCCGCAACGGGCTCTCTGCTCAACAGGGAGCCTGCTTCCCCCTCTCTCTCTGCCTGCCTCTCTGCCTACTTGTGATCTCTCTCTGTCAAATAAATTAATTAAATCTTAAAAAAAAAACAAAACCCAAACAGTTCCGCTTTCATCCATACTTAGAGAATGCATACATATGATGCATTGCACTGTACAATATCATATGCAATATAATCAAAAGAAAGCCGGCAGGTAACACTGTAAGAATCCTACACACAGTCAAAGTCTGTGATTTTTCATGCTAATAAAACCTGGTTTCTGGAATAAACTAACATGGAAACTAGTGAAAACCCAAACCTTCCTTAGCTCTTTCAGGGGAGACAGGGAAAGGCAGCACAGTTTTGTTCTTTCCTATGTTTTCTTTAGGTATTAAAATGAGTTAATTTTTAATAGGTACAAAACAGCCAAGCAGTAGGGTAGCAGTGAAGATGGGGCAAAGATACAAGGGGTAACAGTATGAGAATACAATGAAATTCTTTAAAGCTGTACAAAAATAACATAAAAATGGCATAATTTATGTACAAATAATCTAGAGTCTCCTTTCACTGAGCTAAAAATTTAAAACAGCACTTTAATTCTTACACGTTGGTAGCATAATGGGTAAGAAAGTGGCTTAAGGAGTTGGCCTGCCTGAGTGTCCATCCCGTCCATCTCCACCTCTTTTATCTTGTCCATTTTATCTGTAAAATGGACACACAATTAATATCTCACATCACTAGCTATGTAAACTTGGGCCTTCACTGTCCTCATCCGTGGAGCGGGGATAAAATACCACTGCGACAGGATACACAAGACATCCAGTATAATGCTGAACCACAGCAGCCATGCTCACCAAATGTTCCCACACCAACCTCTCTCCAAAACTGGCTCGAGATGTCCAGAAAACATTAAGGAAGGTGGGAGCCGCTAAAGAAAACCCTGAAGATGAGGGTGGTAATAGAAAAAAGGATCATCAAGGATTTGGGTGGGGAGGAGAACAGTGAGGAAAAAAGAGAACAGGAAAAAACCCAAAACAACAAGATAAGAAGGAGGGGACTTCAAGGTAATAAAGGTGTAAATCAAATACCGTGAAGATGAAAAACAATCAAAACTCTTAAAAGTCATTAATGACAGTTGACAAAATAATCTCTGTTAAAGTGGAATTCATTAATGATATTAGAAGCCATCTGAGGTTTAACCAAAACTTCTCCCGAAGGGTCACCCTTCTAAAGTAATACGAAGCCTCATTTTGGAATTATTGATAAAATGGTAAACTTGGGGACGCCTGGGTGGCTCAGTTGGTTAAGCAGCTGCCTTCGGCTCAGGTCATGATCCCAGCGTCCTGGGATCGAGTCCCACATCAGGCTCCTTGCTCCGCGGGGAGCCTGCTTCTCCCTCTGCCTCTGCCTACCACTCTGTCTGCCTGTGCTCGCTCGCTCTCTCTCTAACAAATAAATAAAAAATTTAAAAAAAAAAAAAAAAAAAAAAAAAAATGGTAAACTTGGCTGACTATCACTTTTGTCCTATTTCAAAGGATTTGATAAAAGAAAGGACTGTTTTATTCACAATTTACTTCTTGTTTCTTGGCGCTTAACATGTATCTGTGTAGCCCTTGCTTTTTTTTTTTTTTTTTTAAGATTTTATTTATTTGACAGAGATCACAAGTAGGCAGAGAGGCAGGCGGGGTGGGGGAAGCAGGCTCCCTGCTGAGCAGAGAGTGATTCCCAGGACCCTGAGATCACAACCTGAGCCGAAGGCATACGCTTAACCCATGGAGCCACCCAGGTGCCCCTGTGTAGCCCTTGTAAAAACTACACATCGCCTCTAGAAAAGCGGGTCTGATAGGGTATTTGACTGGAAGCCCTTCACTAGCTACAGTGTGCATGGTGTTAATGGTATTTTCCCTCTTCCCAAATTATGATGAATTAGCGGATTTTTAATAAAGAGAGCCACAATCATGATGATCTAATTGATAACATTTCTCCTGATTATAAAGTATTTATAATCGCCTGATTATAAAACTAAGGCACAACTGAAGAGCCCAGAGTGTGTAAAAACTCCTAAACCTTTCTGTACTGGCAGGGTACAAAGACCTTACCAAATGCGCATGCTTACTTTACACATAAGCGGCTAACTCAGTACGCTGCTACTGATTTTAGATGAAGCTGCTTCTTGGAACGCTACATGAAGATTCTTGAATTTAAAAAACAGGGTATTTACTTTCTAACAAAGCATGATATCGATTCAACCCTGAAAAAATGATTCAAGATAACATTTTTGAAAAAAAAAAAAAGTGTTACATACGCAAGTGCCAACGTATTTATTTAAGCATCTGCTATGTTAACTGTAGAGATCATTAACAGTGTTCCTCAACCCATGTCACGGTCCACAGAGAAAAGGGCATTTTTACAAGCCCTTGGGCAAACTGAAGAGATTTGAACACAATCAGGCCCTGATTTCAGCCATCTGGTACCCATCCCTGGCACAGAATGGGAATTCCACACTGAAGTATAAGATATTGGATGTAAATTAAGAGCTAAAATCTTCTAAGTGATAGAATTTATCCATCTGAGATGTGATCATTTTTGGAGTGATTAAATGTTATTTTCCTTTCTTCCTCGTGAGCCAAAACCCCAGTAAAAACAGATCATTATAACCAAGAAACAGTTTGCTCATTTGTGTCATTTTACATGCAACACATCAGAACTATAATAATGATGATGTGTACTGTTTTGACGGACCAGTATCATTAGGTGGATGCTGCTAATGCTAAGACGGAGAGTGGCCGTTTAATCACCCCGATTCATTGTCAAGCACTGCATTCTGTGTGAAGGTAGGAAGTATTTGTAGTTGAAGATAACTTATCTGGCCCATCCTAGACTTCAGAAAACCTTTACTGTCCAAGAAGGCATCAGGCTCACCTCATGACACATTATCAGCAAATATTTGGCTTAGGTAACTCAGTAGGGGCTGAGAATACATATATAATAGGAGCAAGATACATACAGCCCTTGCTCTCCCACAGCTTAAAGATCTGCCGATGCTCACTTTACGTACTCTGGAGAAGATGACGTATGAACCACTACCACTATTCTGCCCAGAATTACTTACAGTAAACAGTCCTAACTCATCCTAATCTAAAATGACAACAAAATAAGTATATGACTGTTAGGAAATCTGTGAGAGCTGAGACCAATAAAAGTGAAAACACAGTTCACCTTCTGAACTGGAAAACTTTTGAGAGTGACGAGTGCTAAAGGGGAAGCCAGGAGGAGCTAGAACTGGGACTCTCCATGAAAACCAGGACTTATTGTCACCCTTAGAGCCCACATGAGCTAGAAATATTTGAGGCCATCATGCAAGGCTCATGTGTAAACACAAGTCTTGATTTTTTTTTTTTTAAGACAAATAATCTGCAGACACAACCTATCCTATCCTTTCCTTCCTCCCTCTCTCCCTCCCTCCCTCTGTTCCTTCTTTTTTCTTCCTTCCTTTTTCTTTTTTTTTTCTTTTCAAGATTTTATTTGTCACAGAGAGAGAGCAAGAGCACAAGCAGGGGGAGCAGCATGCAGAGGGAGAAGCAGGCTCCCCGCTGAGCAAGAAGCCCGACGTGGGACTCAGTCCCAGGATGCTGGGATCATGTCCTGAGCTGAAGGCAGATGCTTAACCGACTGAGCCACCCAGGGGTCCCTGGACGCATCCTATCTTAAATATTTCACTCTGTAGCAGCTGATTCAAAGTAGCTGATGTCCCAAAGTAGTCTTTACTACTTTGTGAATGGGGACTGACCTTTCATCATGGTAGTATGCTGCATAATTACAATTATTTTCTAGTAAGAAATCTAAAATTTTTAAAAAGATGAAACATACACCATCTAACCAGCACTTCCTACCCACCAAAATATATGCAGAAAATGATAATAATATTTGTACTGTACACAGCAGAACACCACTGAAGCCGTTCCTAACTGGAGTGCCCTGCAATGTGGGCTGAGAACACCCATATTTTGGCAAACGTGTGTGTAAGTCTGTTATGCGTGTGCCACAGCACACTTCCTGAGAAGGTGACCCAAACGATGCAGCACATGGTCGGATGTTGTCTGTTTATACATCTGACAATGAGGAATACAAGAGGGCAGGATGAATGATGATTTCCCTTAGAAAGAGAGTATGTCAACATTACCTTCTGGCCAGTGCTCTGAAGATGGAGATGAAATGCTACCAGCAGTTGGACTCAATGTGAAAATAGTGAGTGCTGAGACCAAAGTTGGAGGGAAACTCCATGCTAACCATGCTCCTGGGTCTGGTGTCAACAACTTTCACCGCAAAGCATTAGTTGAGAATGAGAGCTACACACTACCCTTTTCATGTATATGCCCTTAACCATGGAAGACATACTTTTTTGGAAGCAGAAGGAAATAAATAAGAGAGTTGAATCCTATTACCAACATATGGTAACTGCTAAATCTTCCAGGGAAGGTCCAGATGGGTTAAAAATAAATTCACAAATTTTCTCCCAGTTTGACTTTTCCCCCCCAGATTTTATTTATTTCCTTGTGAGAGAAAGCAAGTAAGAGAGAGAGCACAAGTGGGGGAGAGGGGCAGAGGAAGAGGAAGAAGTAGGCGCCCAGTTGAGTAGAGAGTCTGACGCAGGACTTGATCCCAGGACCCTGGGGCCATGACCTAAGCGGAAGGCAGATGCTTAACCCACTGAGCCACCCAGGTGCCCCTTCCCAGTTTCACTTTTAATCAACATACTTTTTTGTTCCTGTGATAAAGGCAAGTAAGTATCCTCCAGATACCATTCTCCCTTTCTCTTTTTTGGTCATCTGCTACCGTCACCACTCAGTTGAGCTGGGTAGAGACTGCTGGCCCAGCTAGAGGTAATATTCCCTAGCCATATTTGCAATTAGGTATGGCGCTGTAACTTAGCTGGGCAAATAGGATGTGAGAAGCGATTGCTCACTTCCTGGTAAGCTCCATAAAGACAAATCTACCTACTTTGGCCTTTCTTTTTCCTTTTTCCTGCTGGCTAGAAAATGGGGAAGAAGGCACAACCTCAGAAGCCACGTGCAAGGCACAGCAAAGCAGTCCCGCAGCCATAGGCTGCTCGCATCAGGACTGCTGTGTGAGAAGGAAACGCCTTATAAGGCATTCTATTAACAGCAGTTCAGCTGGTTCCAAAATTAACAAAATTCGGAACTACTCAAAAATGCCTCTTAAATACAAGGATCCAGAAATAGAAAGATTTGGATAGACTCATTTGTGAGTACTTCTTTGTGGTTTCCGGGAACACAAAAGAGTGGAGGCTTTTCCAAGAGGAGGGCTCAGGGAAAGCACGACATCGTCAGATCCAAGTTAGAAAAAGGGCAATAAGGAACCCTTGAAAGGTTTGAACGGGGAAGCGGGCGATGAGAGCAGCACTCTGATCTAGAAAGAATCCTATCCAGAGTATGGAAGTGGGACTGGAGGTAGGAAAGGCTAGAGGAGGGGAAGCGAGTGTCCAAGTTACACTGGACAAGGTGACTTCCAGGTAAACTCAGTATTTCAGCTTGAATAGCTAGGATCTGTGTGTAATACTTTCAAGTAGAGATTACTAGGAATCACTTGACCTAAATCTCAGGGGAAGGATCCAAAATGGAATTATTCATTTGTGACTAATCAGCATATGGAAGATGAGAGTACCCAAGGGGAGTACCTACGGAGAAAAAGGTCAAGGAATCCTGGGGCTCTCTACCATTTAGGGAACAAGTGGGAGAAAAGGATTCAGTGAGGGTGCGTGGGTCTGTGGGGGTGGTGGTCAGAGAGACGTGGAAAACTGTTCTGGAAGCCAAAGGGAGCAAGTCAAGGAGGTTAAGGGTAAAGACTGAGTGCTGGGTCAGGCAGTTCAGTGCCTAAGCACTGTTCACAAATCTGTATGGCTCACTGAGGGTGAGGAGTAAGTGGGAAAGGGAATGTCGGCTTCTTGAACGTCAGCTGGGGAGAAAGACAAAAGGCTGGGACAACAGCAAGAAGGGTAAACAGGTTAGATGGAAGGGTTTACTTTTTAGGATGGGAAAAAGTAGGCAGAGCGTTAGAAGTTAAAAAGAACAGGGTGACGAATGTTTCTAGCAGCAATGTCCACAACAGTCAAACTATGGAAAGAACCTAGATTCCCATCAACAGATGAATGGATAAAGAAGATGTGGTATATATATATATATATACAATGGAATACTATGCAGCCATCAAAAGAAATGAAATCTTGCCTTTTGCAACGACATGGATGGAACTAGAGGGTATTATGCTGAGCGAAATAAGTCAATCAGAGAAAGACAATTATCATATGATCTCCCTGATATGAAGAATTTGAGAGGCAACGTGGGGAGTTTGAGGGGTAGGGAAGGAAAAAATGAAATAAGATGGGATCGGGAGGGAGACAAACCATAAGAGACTCTTAATCTCACGAAACAAACTGAGGGTTGGTGGGGGTGGGGGGGTATAGAGAGGGTGGTTGGGTTATGGACATTGGGGAGGCTATGTGCTATGGTGAGTGCTGCGAAGTGTGTAAACCTGGTGATTCACAAACCTGTACCCCTGGGACTAATAATACATTATATGTTAATAAAAAATAAATTAAAAGAAATAAGAACAGGGTGAGAAGGTACAGAGATTTTTTTTTTTATGGCTGTCTTATTAGGAACATCAAGTTAAAACAGATGCAGTAAACACATTTCTACAAGGAGCTCTAGCTCAAGTATGTAGCATGCTGTTATGACTAAATAAAGGTGTCAAGATTAAAGAATTCATAATTCCACAGAAATTCTTAAACAAACAGAGTTTGAACCTATATTGTTTGCTTTTCTTTCCAGTAAGCCAGTAAACATTAACCTTGCTATCTGCCATATTACTTATCAAGTTGGAAAACTTTAAAGATTCCTTTCTGGGGAAAGTCGAAAGAGGGAAAAAAATTAAAAAAGAATTCCACAACTCCTATAACTTTGGAAAGAAAAGAGCAGCTCTGTGTATTTCAAGTCATCTAAACAGTATCAGGCACTCTCGCGCACTGAAACTCCCTGCTAAGGTCAGGCGATTAAAAGAATTCAATTCAGACTACACTGAAAAGTAGAAGGTGGTTAAAGAAATATTTATTATTCCTAAGGAGAGTGTTAGTGACCTAAATCAGATTGATTTACTTCTCATTTCCTTGTCCGCAGTATGCAGGGTATGGAGGGGAAGATGGGGTGAGGAGGAGGTGGGGTGTGCTGCTGGAGTCTGGGCGTGATCAGCTTGGCCATGAGACACCACCACAGAACACGGAGACCACTGCACACATACGGGAGACAGGAAGAAAACCCTGATACAGAATCAACACACACTTGAGTTCATGAAATTGTCACACTTCCCACCCCCCCGACCCCATTGCCCTCCAAGCAGTGACATTCCTGTTCTAGTTTTTTGGAGAAAAAACTGAGGTTTTGAAAGTTTGCAATGACCAAGATCATGCAGCTAAAATTCAAACCCAGATCTGACTGACCCCTCCCAAGTCCAGACCTGTGCCTCTTGAGCTTGTTTTAGAAATTAGCTCTAAGTCAATTAAAATTTCCCCCCAGGGGCACTCGGGTGGCTCAGTCCATTAAGTAGCTGCCTCCAGCTCATGTCCTGATCACAGGGTCCTGGGACTGAGCCCCACATCGGGCTCCCTGCTCAGTGGGGAGCCTGCTTCTCCCTCTGCTTGTTGCTTCCCCTGCTTGTGCTCTCTCTTTCTCTCTCTCTCAAATAAATTAATAAAATCTAAAAAAAATTCCTCCCAAATTTATGAATTATTAGAAGGAATGCTTGAGTAAAGGAGACACAACCCCAGTATTCAAAGGCTGCCTCAGGACACAAGGAGCAAAGTCTGAAAAGTGAAATGACAATTTACTACCCGACTGCCATTTAATAACAGGATTACCTCATGTCTTTATCATCATCTCAGCTTTTAAAACCATTTGCATGGATTCCGACCAATCTGATCCTTACAAACTGCTAGGAGACACGGAAATAGTGTTAGCTTCATTTTTTAGCCAAGAAACGGCTGCAATAAGGCAGTGGCCATCTGAGACTGGACGTGGAGATCCCTGGAATTGTCCAGCGGCCAGTGGCATACTTACTAGAACAGGCTCCCACACAGGTGATGGTCTCACAATTTTACGTATCTTCAGAAGGAATGGTTAACAACGTCAGACCAAATGGTCTCTGTAAACCCTTCTGGAAATGCAGCTTATGAAGCTTTCCTTTTTATTCTGAATTCATTTACTATAAACTGTAACTGTACTTCTTTAAGAGTAAATAACTCACTTGGGCCAGCCAGTTCTTGGTGCAAAATTCGTACTGATTACCCAGTGTGAACAGAGTACTGCTATAGCTGTGACTGTAGGAATACTACAGGAAGGGTAAGGGACTTCAATCAGAGCTAACATTCTTACTCGGTAGGGGGGACTGCCTGCATCTACTATATTCTTATAATTCTACTTTGCTAAATAAAAATTTCCTTTAGTGCTTCTGGAAAAATGCACTGTTGGCGCCCCTATGACATCCTCAGTCACTTACATTGGGCAATGAAAAAAACTGGTATTAGAGAAAATATTTCTACCTATTACTTTTAACTCAATGAGAACACAATCAAACCCAGCAAGTGACATCCTAATAATCTACACCTAGTGGCTACTTTCCATAAACTACGGTGCATGAGCAAGAAGTATGTTTCTTAGATAACTTGGGTCTTTATTCACTAATAACACAACCACTAGAAGAAAAACCAGACCCGACTGCACAGGCATATCCGAGAGATGGTAATATCACCGATACAAATTACAGGCCTCCTCTGAATCAGACACCACCCTCAATCTCACAGAGCGCTTCCTGCTCAGTAAAATCTGCCTTAATTGGTTTTCTTTCTGTTGTTGCTGTTGAAAAACAGAGAGTGAGCCAGCCCAGGCAGCATCATGGGAATTTCACACACACACACACACACACACACACACACACGCACGCACACACCCTTTAAAGACCAAGTGAGTACATCTAGTTTTTAAGGAAATATTACTAACAAGGAACAGGTTGAGGGTATTTTCCACTGGTTTAAAAATAAAGCATTCTACCCTTTAAAAAAAAAAAAATCTTAGAATTATAGAAACAGGAAGCAGCAGCTGGATTTATCATCCTTCATTTCCTCTGAGAGTCAGAGTAAGGAACTCCCCATCGAGACAAAAGCCACAGAGGGGCAGCCTCCGCCTGCTCCCCCGCACGACCACATGCCGGGGCTGCCTGTCAGAACTCTGGTTGGCCACTTCAAACTCCAACTGCTCACTGTATCTTCGAAAGCTTTCCATGGCCAGGCCCTACATTTTGACAAAATGAAAAAAAATGACCAGAATGGAAATACACATACATAATGTCCCCGTGCTGGAAGAGCCCGGCTCCCCGTCTCCCGCAGGTCTCTCTCCAGGGCCCGCTCCGCGAGGGCCTCTGCAGCCTAGTCCTGGTGGCTTGTGTTGGAGAGAGCAGGAGAGCCGGGCTCAGCTGCCCTCAGCCACGTGTGGCTGTGGCTGACATTCTCTCACGTGTGAAACGGCCACAAGGCCACCCAATTTCACACGGTAGTAATGGGCGGTCCGCGGGATGATGAATGCCTCAATACCTTGCAAATCACACGTAAATCACAACACCCAGAGTAACAGCCATATACATGTTCGGGAGAAGGGGTTACCAGTTCCGAAGCTTTCACAAATAGTATCTTCTCGTTTGATCCTCAAAACGATGCTGTGGCTTAGGTGCCAGTGGCGGTGGCGGCAGCCGCATCTGCACCGACACGGTTATTAGTAGGGTTTTGTAAGTGAGCTAGCCGAGAAGCGCGTAATAGGAAAACTGCATCTTAACTCCTTAGCAGCATCCAGATCACTGGAACACATTTCTGGCAGTACATGAGAGGTAAGTACTAAGGCTGGGAGTTACGAAAGCTGTTCCCATCTCAGGTCTGCTACCCTGGGCAAGTCCCTTAACCTCTCCAGGCAACATGATTCATCCATCTGTCACCAGGCTGGTGGGAGACAAAAATAAAAGGAGACCCGATTCCAGCTCTTCAGGAACTCACTTGGAGGCAAGGGTGGGGGATGGAAAGAAGTGACACATAAACAGATTAATTATAAAATGGTATTTACTTAAAATATGGAGTTGGACAAAGTGCCTTGGGATCACAAAGCAGGAAATGACTAACTTTGGGGGACTCATGGAAGAATTCCTCTCATTTGGAAACTGGGAAAAGAAGGAAATTAGACTGCACATTTACCCATGTCTCTTTTGGGGCTAAAGCTCTCAGAAAACTAGGCTGAGAGAGATCACTGGCACTATCAATATGCAGCACAAGGCCTCTTATTCACCTGTTATGTCCCCAACAAATCATTTAAAAAATAATGCAGGTCTCTTATGTGCTAGAAAAGTGTACTTCAGAAATCTCTAAGCAACAAGATTTTTCAGAATATTACTCAAATAGGGGCACCTGGGTGGCTCAGTTGGTTAAGCATCTGCCTTCAGCTCAGGTCATGATCTTAGAGTCCCAGGACAGCCCCACATCAGGCTCCTTGCAGCGAGGAGTCTGCGTCTCCCTCTGACCTCTCCCCCTCATGCTCTCTCTCTCTCAAATAAATATATAAAATCTTAAAAAAAAAAAAAGAATATTACTCAAATACAAATCATACTTGGAAGTTCGTGTAAGTCAATGGGAGCTGGGTCTATAGTTAGCCCTATTCGTACTAATGACAGGACTTAGATCCTAGAACCAGATTATCTGGGTTAAACTCGACTTTACTAGTTACTAGCTGTGTAACTAGCTAAGTTACTCGATCTCTTTGTGCTTCAGATTCCTCATATATGAAATGGTGGTAGTGGGGTGGGGTTTGGGAGGGCCTAGTGGTAGGGATCATTGTAACACCATCACCTACTTCACAGGGTTGTTATGAGAATTAAAAGTACTATATACGAGTACTTAGAGCAGTTCTTGGCACACGATAAAGGCTGAGTTAGCTACTGTCGTGATTTGCAAAAGTACAATAACAGGCATTTTGGGACAATTCTACAGATACTCTCTTATGCCTGCGAGTTTCCAATTTAGTCTTGATCCACAATTTTCATTTTTCAGAAATTTATGGAAAGTTCAGTTTATCAATAATGAAATGTTGGTTAGCTGCTTCAGAAATACATTCCCCCAGATCTGCTTAAGTGAAACATACAAAGTATGATTTTAAAAACTCATTTCTAATGACGGATCTGAAACTAACACAGGCAATACAGGTTTATGGTGATAGAGATGTTTGCATTTCACAAAACTGTTCATCTTTAAAGTGACTACACAGGAGTTTTGGATGACATTTTGGAATTACTGAAAAGCAGAAAATGAAAGAGGAAGGATGCCTATATTATCACAAATTTTTTCTATTTAGTTTTATATTTAAATCATTTATAATGCCTTAAAATCATAAACATTCAAAGTAATACTAAATATGTAAATTTAACTACCCACTGAAAAATATAAGCATTTAAATAACAAAGTTTTTTTTTCATTTTTCTCACTGAATTCACACAAAATTTCAGGAAATTACTTGGGCTGGTAACAGTATTTTATCATTATTTATGGTAACCATCAGCTGAAATGGATCGAAAGCAGATAAAATTAAACTTCTATAAATCAAACTGCCATGTTTTAATTGGCAGCATTAGCAACACTCACCAAACCAGAAGACTGCATTTAATATTTAATATATTAAACATTATTATCTCATTGGCTCTCAACCAACATCAATACTTACTGACTCTTGGGGCCTGTGGTTTTCATCTTAGTCAATAATACTTAGGTTCAGGCCTCAAAATTAATCATTAAAACCTGCTGCTACAAAAAGTGTTCACTAGAACCCCAAAAGAATAAAAAGAGAGGCATGGTATTTATCATACTCTTATGTTCTAGAAAGAATGGGATACTTTTTCTCAATACAAAATAGGTTTATTCTGTGACTCTACTTAATGCTTTAAAACATATCCATAGAAAATGAAGTGAGATACTTCAAACTATAATTTACTCGGATTCAAGTCTGCGTTAGGCACATTTGGGGAAGGGTTTTATGAAGAGTAATTGGTACAATTTCTTGAGACAAGCTGAGGAAAATTATTTCCCTAATTTTATAGGTTAAAATAAAAAAGCTTAGAAATGAGAAATGTTAGGTAACATCCTCATAAAGTCACTGAACTAAAAACTGTTAGACCAGGGGGTGTCTGGGTGGCTTAGTCAGTTTGGCTTGGGTCATGATCCTGGGGTGCAGGGATAGAGCCCTGCATCGTGCTCCCTGCTCAACGGGAAGTCTGCTTCTCCCTCTTCCTCTGCCACTCCTCCCTGCTTGTGCTCTCTCTCTTACAAATAAATAAAATCTTTAAGAAAAAAGATAGCATTCAACATTCAAATAATTCAGTGTCATGTATTAAGTTTCACTTTTATACCAGGAGTATGCTCAGAAAATAGATGAAGAAGATTCTTTCATCCTTTTCTTTTATCTGCCTAATTACATTGTGTGACATTCTTGTATATTTGGTGCAATGATTTAGAACTTCTAGATTACCTGAGGGCCACAAACTACTCCAATTAGGGAGTGTCCAGACTGCCCTGCCTTTTACTGTTTTGTAATATTAAAATAATGTAACTAGTTTATGTACCAGGACAGCTGTTACTGTAGGCTCAGACAAAAGATAATTTAACAGTTCATCAACCCTTCTGAGACAGCTTTATGATAAAGGTGACTCTAAAAATACCAGGTTGTTCTAAGGGAAACTATATTCAAAGTTGATCCCATTTTCCTAAAACAGTGAATGCTCTGGGTACCCCAAGTTCTATTTCTAGAAATGATAGGAAAGTTCTGGTAGGACTCTAGTTCCGGCACTGACCAGCTATTGGATCCTAGCAATCTCTAGGTCTTAGGTTCTTCACCTGTACAATAGACTGTATTAGATTATCCCTTCCTTCCTGACATAAAAATTTAAGATTCAGTTCACACTTAAAATCCAAACTCAAATACATCCTTCCACAAAAGCCATCTGCCTCCCATCCTCACCCCGAGGCACAGTCAGCTGCTCAGAGTAGCTGAGTCCCCACACGACTTTATTCACTGTTCATTAGGGTAGTCATTAGGATATAATTATTTGCTTATCCAACAGAGTCTAAGTTATTCCAGAGGAGAAAATACGTCTTATTAACCTTTGTGTTTCTGTCATATACACAAAGGTATGAAACAAATATTTTAAAAACAAGTTCTTCGAATCATGGTATCAAGCAAGCATTCATGTGGTACCCCGATTGTCGGGGCTCTAGACCACATTCTGGAGATGAACCAAAGTTCCCACCCATAAAGTATTTGCAGCTTAGAAATAGGACAATCATGAGTTAGGATGATTAATAATACAAGTTTTGTACATTTTAAGACACAAGTTTAGGTGAGTTCTGTAGAAAAAAACATGCTCTTGGAGTTTAAGATATCTAAGACTCTTTGATGCTTTAACTTTTTATGACCCACCTTGCAAGCGCTTATAATTTTTCCCTCCTCCACTCTTCCTCTATATAATGGGCATGAATCCATGTCATGCTCATTTTTTTTTTAAAAGATTTTATTTATTTATCTGAGAGAGAGAGAGAGCAGGAGCAGGGGGGGGGGTTTAGAGGGAGAAGCAGACTCCCCACTGAGCAGGAAGCTGGACATGGGACTCGATCCCAGGACTCTGGGATCATGACCTGAGCTGAAGGCACACGCTTAACCGACGGAGCCACCCAGGCGCCCTGTCAAGCTCATTTTTAATGATTCGACTGTTCAGGAGAAAAAGCGATCTCCAAAGAGTAGCAGCTTATTCAGAGCTGGAAAAGACTTAGACACTTGAAGATAAGCAGAAGAAAAAAAGTTTAGGAAAGATTAATAAACAATTTTAATGGGGTGGTGTGAGTTAAAGTGTGAGGTTACCTCAGGCCAGGGCATGGAAAAGAAAAGAAGTAAAAATATATGTTTTTTGGCCTGGAAGTGTTTAGCTTTCAAGTTCCCAAACAAAATTTTATGTAGTACTTGTCGGTTCTCCGGTATTTATTTTTCTTGCTCATGCACATCCCGGCGGTTAGCAACAAAAGGGAGTGAAGGCTGCTGGCACTGGTGCATAGAGGCTCGGGAGAAGACAGGAAACCAGCACCTGAAGGATGGCCAAGAAGCCCTTCGGGACCCTTTGCTGGCAGCTCACAGTAACCTCCCTGCAGGAATAAACGCTGACAGGTTTGCACGGAGGAGAATGAGTGACCCACTCTTTCGTGTTTTTTTCCTCAAGTAACATCCAAATCGAGATGAGCTGGGGTACGTATCACAAACCCAGATTCCTGGGCTCCATGAAGACCTACCCCTTTCTACATGAGCCCCCCAATCTGTGAAAGAGCCTCTGACAGGCTGAAACACAATGAGAAGTAAAGCAAACTCAATGCAGCCCGGGAACTCCGGCCAGCAAGGCAGAGCTGAGATGACTCAGCAGGTTAGAGCCCTGACCCTTTACTTCTGGACTCATTATTCTGGTTCTTATCCAGTGGCTACTACACATGCACAGGCACGGATTGGTCTTACTCCAGAGCCCATCTGAGAACAACATGGAACGGCTAACACAGCTCCGCACGACACATGGGCGGGTTTCCCCTAAGAAAGCCAGCCCAGGGTCCTGGTTGACAGCCAGCTCCGAAAGTTTAGCTGAGAACACTAACAAAAAAGTCATGGTCAACCTTAAATTCTGCAAAATTCTATTCTACAGAATGGCCCAGAAGTTGGGGAAAGTAGAAAAGAGAAGTTGGGTGGGAGGTGGAATTGTGGGGTTCTGTCAGTGACATGCTGCAAATCAATTTCCAAAGCTATGAAATTAATCATGGTAGTAATAATAATAATAATAATAGGGGCACCTGGGTGGCTCAGTGGGTTAATGCCTCTGCCTTCAGCTCAGGTCATGATCCCAGGGTCCTGGGATTGAGCCCTGCATCGGGCTCTCTGCTCAGCGGGGAGTCTGCATTCCCCCGCCCCCCTTCCCCGCCTGTCTCTCTGCCTACTTGTGATCTTTGTCTGTCAAATAAATAAAATCAAATCTTAAAGAAAAATAATAATAACAGTAAAATTCCTTCCATTGACTTTTTTTCCCTATGCTTCAGCAGCTTCAATGCACCTGCTGCTATCTGCGCTGAGTGCTGTTGCACAAGGTACTTTGTCTCCTGCTTATTCACATCTGGGCTAAGTTATACATACCACTAGATGTATGTAAGGCAATACAGTTTGGCTCTTTATGAAAAGGAATGAGTCCTCTCATAATTTTTTTTTTTGTCAAGTAAGAATTATTTTTTAAAGCCTGAACGTGCTCTTGAAAGCAGTTTTAGGTGTAGGAAGGGCTCAGAAGTAAAAAGGGATGGGGGCCACATAAAATGTGCTCGACTCCACATTTAAAGCTTTAGCTAAAGGGTGAAGAAGCCTCAGGAAGGGCAATCTCAGGTTCAATCACACTGACAGATGCCTTATCTCCCTTCTTCACCAAGTGTCCCTAGGGAGCAAGGCCAGGTCTAATCTACCCTTGGAGACGCCAGGGCAGGTATCCTAAGAGGACTTTTATTTATTCTCCTCATGTTATCTCCTGCACAAAATTCCCCACAATAACAGATGTGGCCTCTCCACCTTCTCCTTCCCCTTTCTTCCCTTTGGGATCTGCCTGCCTGCAGAAACGATGCATTCTGGACTCCTCTCCTGCTGGGTGGTAGAGGGCTTGACCTGCTGGCTGCCAGCTTCCGCTGTCTTGCTCTGCATGGGAAAGAGTGGATAGTCTATCTAATTCAAGGAGGAAACTTCAGAAGGCCCATTTGGCTGCAGACTCAAAGCCACGTTCTCCAAAAAGCATTTTCAGTAATAAAGATGACATCTTGCTGTCCATCAGTCTGGCTCCTTTATCTTTCTCAATGGCTTTTTTTTTTTTTTTTAAAGATTTTATGTATTTAGTGCTCGCTTCAGCAGCACATACACTAAAAAAAAAAGATTTTATTTATTTATTTGACAGAAATCACAAGTAGGCAGAGAAGGCGGCAGAGAGAGGGGGAAGCAGGCTCCCCGCCGAGCAGAGACGTGGGGCTCGATCCCAGGATCCTGAGATTATGACCTGAGCCGAAGGCAGAGGCTTAACCCACCGAGCCACCCAGGAGTCCCTCTCAATTTTAATTTGGGCAATGGAGGAAGGGTTATTTTGGGGGCCCCTCAAACCTCGAGAGTGGGTAGGTCACCTTGGTTTGTCTATGGTATAGTTTTTAGCAACTATTTATTGAAGATGTATATACAAACTTGCGGTGAGAAGGAAATGAAAATAATCTATCTGGTCTTATTTGTTCATGGGTGGTTCCGTGACCATATCCTATCACACCAAGTTTCTCGGGAAGGCAGTCCAAATCATGGTATCCAAATTTGTGTGAAATCTTACAGGGAAACAATTCACCTAAACTATATTCAAAAGAGAAACAGCTTTATCAAATGTATTATTGGTGACTTAGCACATGGGAATAGGATTTTGACCTAGGGGGAACATGAACCACCTGGAAACTTTCTTCCAAGTATTTTACAAGCCAAATGACAAAGGTGAAAACTTAACCCTTAGTATGAGTTCTAGAACCATGACAAGCAGAGATACCAGACAGCTAACAAAGTGATTTTTAACATGTGTCATGATTACAATGCATCTCGCACAACCACCTGTGAAATAAGGATTCTTCACAACCTCAAATTAGGGGAGAAAACTATGCTATGGTTCTCTCTCTTGCCATGATTACTCAGCTTATTAATGGTGGCAGCCTTGAGACCCAAACCCAGGCCTCCTGATGGTAAAACCCAAGTGCTTTCTATGACGTCATGATGCTGGAACCTGGATGCTAAGGTGTCTACACCCTCCTGTGCCATGTTCTAGAGACCTGGGCAGCAAAAAACAAAAGTAACCTGCCGCAGACAGAAGAGCAAGCTAGCTCACCAAGGTTAGCTTCCCCTGACCTTCTGTATTCCTTCTCAGTCCTTTTAAGGAAGAAAAGTACGTGAACTCATTTCATTTTATTTCCTTCCTTCCCTTCCCTAGGCCTGACCCACAAAGGCACAGCCGAGGAACCAGACCAGTGGGAAGCTGAGATCTCTAAAAACAGTTTCACATCTGTGAAATTATAGGATGCTCCATTAATTCCAAAGACAAGCCGAGGGTCCAACTTTCTCGAATTCTCCAGGGGTCAGATGGTCATTACAGCTGGGACAAAAACTGCAGCGGAGCCTGGGGACTCTTGAAAGAGCCGAGCTAATGGTGCAATGCTTTTGGCTTTGACGGAAGCATGGGGGAGGATAAGAGAGTTCCTTCGAGGGCGCCCAAAGACATCTCTGTTTTCATTCTGTCCCCTCACTTGAATTCTCAAGACCCCACCTCCTCTGGTCTCTTCTTAGAAAAACAGCACAGCCTTGAGTCCTGAGAAGAGGGAAGTTGGGTGGCCTCGGGCTAAACTGGGAATGCCAGGATGATACTCTTAGGGACAAAAACAATGAGTAACAGGAGCCTCCCAAGCCACTAAATAAATGAGTGACTAGTGGATGTCAGATACAGAGTTATTAAGATGATCTTAAAAGTATACTTATGTTGGGAAGAAATCAATTTCAGAGGCAACTATAAAATTTGTGGGCTCATCTGAGGCATCAAATTAGTCTTCAGGGGCGCCTGAGTGGCTCAGTCAAGGTTGAGCATCTGCCTTCGGCTCAGGTCATGATCCTTGGACCCCAGGATCACAACCCAAGCCGAAGGTAGACCTGTAACAGACTGAGCCACCCAGGTGCCCTGGAAACCCTCTTTTTTTTAAAAAAAAATTAGTCAACACCACCAGAATACTAAAAAGACACATTTCAATGTGTGTAACTGTGCTTGTGTGAAGAGTGAGAGGTAAGATACCTAATAACCAGCTTTTCTGGCTTAATCCTGCCTGTTTCCCTCAGTGGTGAGAACAGTGTCACCTGAGTGGAAATTATACTTGGCAATGTGATACTGTGTACCTCATTGAAAAGGCATCCCTACCAGACAACTTTTATTGTGATCTGATACAGCGTAAAAAATAAACCAAACACGAAGAGGAGAATGAAAAAAGATGGCATTGCAGAGAAAAGATACTATCTAATATATTTAAGAGGAAGCTCTTTCTTGTCCACAATTCAAACCACCTCCATCTTGATGGAAAGAAACTCAGTACCAGTCTTTCCTCTCCTCAAACACAAAGCACTACCACTTTCCCCATGCTGTTTCCAGCCTACTAGACCTCCCCAGCTCCTCTTCCTTTGAACACTTAATACAGTGTCATGGTTATGAGCAGGGCTCAGAAAAATCCCACCACGAGAGTAAAAATTCTGGCTCCACCATTTATTAGCTGTCTGACCTTCAGGTTGGTTACTTAACATCTCTGTCCCTCCTTTTCTCTTGTCAGTAAAATGGAAAAAAACAGCACTCATCTGAGGCTATGGTGAGGCACTAACGAATCCGGACAGGTGCACCGGAGCACGGTGCCTGGCACGCTGAAGCACTCTATACAGCCAACTTTGAGGGATGGCGACGATACCAACAAGGACATGTGCTTCACCAGACTGTGCTGAAAACAAGGACCTGGGACCCCATACGTCCCCCAGGCAACCACACGGAGAGTCCACTAGAAAACAAGCCTCTCTTATTCTGAGCCCCAGGGGACTCGACTTGACTCTTCTCAGTGGCTCCAGTGACTTATCAGAAGGGGCAGGCTCTAAGGACCAAAGCCAGGGCAGGAGAGATATGGAGAACAGAGACAGAGTGCTTGAGTCTGGAAGAAACTAGTCTGGGGCAGCTCTGAGAAGCAGCGGCCAATAGTTGACAATCATGGGATTTAGAACTTAGAAAGAAAGTAACAGGCCAGTCAGATAGGCACATTTTGTTAATAGGCAAAACTCTCCACCACCTTTCCTTCAAGGTCCCCTCGGCGGGAAGCATCTTCTAGAAAATCCATCGCCTCTTAAGTTCCTATAGCACTCCTTCACATTTTTATGGCTACTTTTTGCATCTAATTGTTCTCAAGAATAACTGATGTCTTGATTTGATTTTAATTTCTGGAAGGAGGTATGTGTGGGCTTATACTCCTGCATCCTTCTTCCTGGCCTACCTCTGTCCTGAGGCTGAACCCCCACCATGGACATTTTCACCTGGAAAGTACACAGTGTGGTGGAAGGCTCTGAGAGAGCCAGGGCTACAGAGAAACCTGTTACAATAGTAAAATAAGCACACAGGTGGCTAGGTCTAGAGAAGAGGGCACAGACCAAAGCAGTGTGCTTGCTTTTATCTCTCTGAGGCTTTTGTGAAAACGCTGAGTCCCAGAAGTTCACAGGTAAAAGATGAAGCCTTCAGTGATCCTAAATACTGAAAAGATTATACAGTTCCCCCCAAACAGAACTTAAAATGACAAACCATAAAATACTAAGGAAGTCCAGTAAAAGTCTGCTTTTCTCCCATGATGGTCACTTTTTTTTTTCTTTTTTAAAGCAGTGAATATTAGATTCTTTTGAAAACGTTTTCTAGTGGTGTATTTGCTTTGCAGGTGTCCTAAACACATGTTTCACTTGCCTACCTGGTAATCTAGCCCTACTTGGGCACCACAGGACTCGCTCCACACACTGGGAAGCAGGCCTGAGACAAGGGGGTCAGGCAAGGGCAGGAGGGTGGAGAGGGAAGAGTGAAGAAGGCAGTAGCAACCGAGGAGACGGCAGCTGGAAACAGGGCAACGACCCAATTCGAGGGAGATTTGTGACTTCGATATCTGCCAGCTTCAATCTAGAGAGAACTGCAGAGAACCTTCTGCTTTTACGGGAGAGAAGTTACAACCCATTGGTGACAACTTACTCAAGGCCAAAGCTGCCAGTGTGAGGCAGAGCAGCGACCGGAAGACAAGTCTCCCACTGCCTCCTGGGAGCCCTTCCCACTTAGTCCACCCCCTCCTCTGTTCGCTCAAAGGCGTCGGGGATCAGGGCTCAGACTGGCAGCTCAGAACACGAGCTGCCATGAGAAAGCGCTGTGGTCTCCCCCTGCCTCAACGCCACGTGTTGAAAGTCAATAGAAGAGGCAAAAGAGACTAGGCCCCTGGTTATCCCATTTTTCTGATGAAGCCGTTTGCCCTTCTGAAAGGATTCACTGGACTAGAAATGCCTAGGCACAATCTGTTCCCAGGCCAGGAGGAAGTCTGGCTGGATGTGGCCCGGCCTTGACAACGGGTGGCATGAAAGCGCACAGCGCCAGAATTACGCACCATTTACATTCCTGGCGCCCCTCCCGCCTCCACCGGTCGTTGCCGAAGAAATGAAATCACCACTGGATACGGGGCTTTGTGGTTTCCTGATTCCTGAGGGAGTATGACTGTGAAGGATGCTGGGTGAGGACAGGACATGGAAACCCAATGAGACGGCTGCTTTAAGAACAGCCTTGAAAGGGACAGTGTTGTGGTTTTGCGGGTTATAAAACTGGGGCAGACACAGAAAATTACTGTGAGGCTCAACAGAGGCTCCTGCTAAGTGCTCTGCATGGGTTGTGGACCCTCTCTCGTTCTAATTACAATTGAGACCTCTTGAGTGATAAAAGCTTTCTTGATGAAAACTTGCCTCTTCCTTGGAGAGTGACTTTCTCTAAGCACCACTGTGCTGCAGTGCCCACCTCAAGTGGGAAACACATACATGGCACCTAACCTGGACCAAGCATCCCTTTTAATCTTGGGGTTTTGCTGATGTACATAAATCCCACAGCCTCGTTCCTGTCCCAGATCCCAAACACCTCCACAAAATCAGGCAAATGAAGAGGAAAACAGATGACTACATCTCATGCCTTCTTTCTTCCTTTGAATCCTCTCAAAGCACTCTATGTAATAAAAAGGTCATTTCTCCCAAGGAAAAGCACGTGAGCCCTGCATAAAACACTTAGGAGCATTAGCATCACAACACCCCCCTTTTGGTCCCCATCTACATGCCTCTGCCACTCTGTTCCCTCTGCCGGGAATATCCAGCTTTCTCGGACTCACCTTGACTTCCCCTTTTGATGCCCATCAGTGCCTGTGGGAAGCCTTCCCAAAATCACTATGCCAGTAACCTACTCCTTCTAATCCTTCATTGAGGATCTCAGAGTGTCCTGTGCATTTTGGAACCTGCACACCCTTTTACAATTACCTGGCTCTGCATCTGTCTTCTTAACTGAGCTGTAAGGTTCTCCAGAGCAGGGACCATTACTTATTCATGTCTGTTTCCCCAAGGACGAGTCGCAGCACCTGGCACACAGGAAGCATGCAACACGCAACCGTTGCGGGGCATTCTTACACACGGTCATTAACTGGATTCTTAAAGTGACACATAGGCGGGAATTGCTAGTCTCATTTTACAAAGAAACTGAAGTGCAGAAGGGTTTCAGAGGCTCCCCAAGGCCACCATTTCTAGTACCTTCTGGCCCTAGGCCAGATCAGTTAACCATACAAGCTCTCTAGAGCAGATAAAAGAGAAAGCACTGATCCTCTGCTGTAGGCATCTATGTAGTGACCTGCACATTTGAAGAAGAGATACAAAACGTTCAAATATGGATAAAATCGTTGTTCTGCAAGCAAGAACACTGATCAGATCTGGAGATGGAATTCACACTTATTCTTTTCTCGAGGACCCTTATGTCCTCAAGCTCTGCATTAACGTCTGGTGGATGTGAATTAGAGACAGACAAAAAAGTTCATCTGATTAAAGAGTCATGAGACAAACCATCTCTGGTTAAACCGCCCAGGGGGCCTCCGGCACCTTGAGAGAGCTGGCGGCAGCTAGAAGGTGCTTGGATGGGGCTGAGTCGCCATGAGGGCTCAGAGAAGCGACGCTACGTGGGAACTGTGGCTGCTGGCAGGACAGGGCTGCTTTGGGTTTCTGACCCTTCGTAACTCTCTTAAGTGCACTTGAAACTCCTCAGCTGAGGAGAGCAGTTTTTAGCACAGCTGTACCCTTGAAAAATGGGAGGGAGCTGACATGGCTGGCCTGGCATGTGGGCGGCATATCTGCACCAGAAGGATTGAAAGGCTCCTCGGCAGGGCTGCCTGAGTGGCTCAGTCGGTTAAGCATCTGACTCTCAGTTTTGGCTCAGGTCCTGATCTCAGGGTCAAGAAATGTGACCTCAGGGTTATGAGATTGAGCTCTGTGTTGGGCTCTGCGCTCAGGGCAGAGTTTGCCTAAAACTCTCTCTCCCTCTCCTTCTGCCCCCCCTGCCACAAATTCACTCTCTAAAAATAAAGAAAGTAATACACCTTAAGGACTGTGGACTCTGAGAAACAAACTGAGGGTTTTGGAGGGGAGGGGGGCAGGGGGATAAGTGAGCCTTGTGGTGGGTATTAAGGAGGGCACATATTGCATGGAGCACTGGGTGTGGTGCATAAACAATGAATCTTGGAAAACTGGAAAAATAAAATTAAAAAAAAAAAAAAAAAAGCTCCTGGGTAATTCTAGTGCACAGAGTGAAGATGACGAGCCCAGCGAAAAGGTCTTCTGGGCCCTTCCTTTTTTGTGTCCACCAAAGTTTAAAACACTGAAGTGAAGAGCTAGATGCTCAACACTCTGGGGCCATTAAAACCATTTTTGCATTACTTGAAATCAACACAACAATCCTCTACTATATCCCAGACTGGGAAATTTCCCAGTTTCTTCTACTCAAACACTTTCAATGATAGGAAACTTACTACCTTAAAAGGCAATTTGGACTTATAGGCTTAGAACAGGTGAATGTTACAGGGTGCAAATTACAGATCTTCCTCCATTTATGATGGGGTTGTAGCCCATAAGCCCACTGTGAGTTGAAAATATTCTAAGTAAAAAACGCATTGAATAGGGGCATCTGGGTGGCTCAGGCGGTTAAGTGTCTGATTTTTTTATTTTGGCTCAGATCATGATCTCAGGGTTGTGAGACATCCCCACATCAGGCTCTGTGTTGGGTATGGTACCTGCTACGGATCCTCTCTCTCCCTCTGCCCATCCCTACCTCTAAAAAATAATTAAATAAATGAGATGTTTAAAATACGCCTAACCTACTAAACATCACAGTTTAGTCTACCTTAATCATGCTCACATTAGACTATGTCTGGGCAAAATCAACCAACAGCAAGCCTATCTTATTATAATAAGTACTGGAGAGTACATGTAATTTACTCAATACTGTACTGAGAGTGAAGGGCTGTATGGGCATGGTATGGTTGTCAGTACATGGTTGTGTACCTTCGTGATCCCTGTGGCTGACTGGGAACTCAGCCTGCTGCTCGGCATTGTTAAGAGAACATTATACCAAGTACTGCTAGCCTGGGAAAGATCTAAATTCACAATCTGACACATGTTTCCTACTGAACGTGTATCACTTCTGCACCAATATAAAGTCAAAAAACATACGCTGAATCATCATAAGTCAGGGGTTGTCTTTGTATCTCAGAAAAACTGTGGTGTGTGTGTAAGTGGCCCACAGCCGATGATCTCTAAACTTCAATTTCCTGGGGCGTCTGGGTGGCTAAGATGGTTAAGCGTCTGCCTTCAGCCAAGGTCATGACTTTAGGATCCTGGGATCGAGTCCCGCATCAGGCCCCCTGCTCAGTGGGGAGTCTGCTTCTCCCTTTGCCTGCCGCTCCCCTTGCTTGTGCTCACACTCTCTGACAAGTAAGTAAATAAAAATCTTTAAAAAATAAAATAAACTTCAATTTTCTGATCCATAGCAAGTGAGTGTATCTCCTTTGTAGGATGTGTCAGGATTGGAAAGTACCTAGTATCTGGAACACTGTGCTTCCCTTTCTCTCCCTATAAAAGTGGAGTGGAAGTCTTCCCCAACAGCCCTTTTCTGGGCTAAACTTCGATGACACTTAGAATCCACGGATACTTAATGACTCTTCATCAGGCTGTGGTTCTTCCATTCACCATCTCAGTTCTCCTGCTCCGAAATCCTTAGATTTGGTTTTGTTTCTCATTTCTTTTTAAAGATTTTATTTATTTGACAGAGAGAGACACAGTGAGAGACAGAACACAAGCAGGGGGAGTGGGAGAGGGAGAAGCAGGCTTCCCGCCGAGCAGGGAACCCGATGTGGGGCTCGTTCCCAGAACCCTGGGAGCATGACCTGAGCTGAAGGCAGACGCTTAATGACTGAGCCACCCAGGCACACTTATTTTTCATTTTTTTAAAAGTAAGCTCTATGTCCAAGGTGGGCTTTGAACTCATGACCCTGAGATCAAGAGCTGCATGTTCCACTGACTGAGCCAGCCAGGTGCCCCTGAAATCCTAAGATTTGACAAATGTTTGTGGTGGCATCACTTCCAGAGCATCAGTGGATTTTGGTACGTGCACATACTATCAGCTGCTTACTCATGTTAAATATCTTACAAGTTTTAGGAGCCCAAGACTCCCCCCCACCCACATACCCGGTATCAGCTGCCTATAGGCGCTCTACCATATACGTAGGCTCCCCAACATTTCGGAGAGATAATGTGTCACCTTTATTTAGCTCCTCGGGAGTAAGTACAGGGATGAGCTGGGAATTCCTTCTGTTACCTGCTGCATGAGGCAAGGTGCCCTCCAATTATACCCTGACTGTGCTGTTCCCTCACTGTAAGCCTCTAGGACCAGACACCCTGCTGCCCCTTACCCTGTCTCCCCACCTCTGATGCTGTCACATCTGTCCAGCCCTATAGCCAGATCTATGGCTCTGGCTAGGCAGCATAATGCTGCAGAAATCAAAATAATGTGGCTAAGACATGTTCAAATCATGGCACTCCCTCACAGCAAGCCACATGGTTTAAATTTTATTCTGAGCAAGCCGTGTAACTCTGAGTATCAGCACCCTCCTCTGAAAAATGCAAACACAGCACCTTTCTACCAGGATTACTATGAAAATTGGTATGTTACAACAGAACATACAGCCCAATGCCTAGTACTTAACAGGTATCCAACAAGCAGAAGGGTAATTGTTATCATCAGCACTGTGGTATGGCAAGTTCTCATTTTTACACTGGACTCTGTCCTGAATGCTAATCCATTTTGCTAGGACCCTGACCTCTCTGCTCAGTTCTTGCCATTTCTGTCCTCCAGGGGAGATAAAACCTGGTCCCCACAAAGGAGCTTCCCCCACCCTCCATCCTTTCTCACAGTCCCTCTCCCCACAGGCCCCAAATGTGGACTTGTGAGCTCTTATCAGTACCTGCTGATCTATAAATTGAGCTGGGAATCAGGAGACCTGGACCCTACCTAGGTCCTGCCCAGCCACTAGCTATGTAACCTTAGGCCAGCAACATAAATTTCCTGGATCTCTGTTTCCCCTTCCGTAAGATGATGGCATTAGACAACATGATCTCCAAGGCCTCTTCCTGATGCCCCACCATCCCCTCCCTCTGGGCCTCTCCCCAGCTATATCCCAATTCACCCCTCTGTCTTCCCACCCACCAAAGGGGAGTCCTCGAATAATGACTCTCTCCCTGTGCTCTGACTTCTGCCCAAGCCCTGGAAACGCACTATTACTGGCAAAGAATTTATAACAAGCCACTTACTTAAGACAACGATTTTTGGAGGCTAGTCTGGAAACTAAAACTTATGTATCACATTACGTTTATTAGAGAATGTATTCAAAAACTACATTGTTTATATTAAGATTATAATCTCTACTAATGATTCCAACAATTGCCTGGTAAAAGAAAATGTAGTGTACATATATATATATATATATATATATATACTATATAAAATTTTTCTGGAATTTTCTGGAACACTTTTCTTTTCCTGGTATTTCCCATGGAAACACTGTCCACCCCCTCACTTCCCCTGCCCCAGGTCTGGAGATGATACTGTGCAGTGTGAAACTCAGAGACATTCTATCCTGGTCTCACAAATTACACACTGATGTAAATTGCTTTAAGAAAATACAATAAAGAGATCACTAAGATCACAGAAAAATTTAGAGGTGATTATTCCTTTCTTTTTAAAGAGCTCTTTCAGGGGTGTCTGGGTGGCTCAGCTGGTTAAGCATCTGACTTTTTAAAATTTTATTTTATGATTTTATTTATTTATTTGAGAGAGAGAGAGAGAGCGCGTGCGCGCAAGCGCGCACGCACACACACAGCAGGGGGTAGGGGCATGGGGAGAGGCAGAGGGAGAAGCAGACTCCCCGCTCAGAGCTTAATCCCAGGACCCCAAAGATCATGACCTGAGCCAAGTCAGATGCTTAACTGAGCCACCCAGGTGCCCCAAACATCTGACTCTCGGTTTCAGCTCAGGTCATAATCTCAGGATCTTGAGATGGAGCCCCAAGGCTCCAAGCTCAGGAGTCTGTTTAAGGCATCCTCTCCCTCTGCTCCTCCCCCCAACCCATGTACTATCTTTCTCTCTCAAATAAATAAATAAATAAATAAATAAATAAATGTTTGTCACTTCCCCCACTAAGTAAATAAATAAAGAGCTCTTTCAGGACAACTAAAAATAATTTTACTTTCAAAAGTTCAAGGCCTCAACAACTTTTCAGAAGCTCAACTGCTCTATAAAATGGAACAGATCATATATGAATAGAAACTTGTAGATACAAAGATATTTTAAATAATTTTTAAAGTTATGTAAGTCACCTGTTCACATATGAATTTAGAAACTAAAGATAAACCAGAAAAATGAAAAGCTACATCTTTACATATAGAAGTTTTTCAAACCAACGTATATGTTACCAATAAGATACATGCACTACACAGAAAAAATTTCACTACATGCATATTTATATACAGTTTCTGAGCTTGCTAAGGGCTAACTCCAGCTGCCTTTAAAATTTAAGCCGACATTTGGGATAAAATAACCTACCTGTGAATTTTTCCAAGCTGTCAGCCTGTTTACAATGATAGCTTGAGAAAACATTCCAAGTCGGCCAAGTTTGTAAATACACAGAGGTTTAAAACTTTTGTCAAATTAAGAGAAACAAAGAAATTTGAATGCCATCTAACAAATGTTTACAATGTACTCTATGAATATAGAAGGCTTATCTTTTGGGGGGAAGTAATGGAAAAGGCCTCATATGCTCCTAGTGTGCTCAGTTATCTATTTAAGAATATGTAATAGTTCTGCTTCTCAAAAATCTTCACGGTTATCACACATGTTGTTACTAATTTCCCAGCATACCTATCCATCCTCAGATAAGCAAGTACAGGAGTTAGTCAGCCCTGCTCACAGGAGCTACTGAGGTACCAGCCTGTCTGCTGAGCGATGGGGTGGGTGGGCAGAGGACCAGTCTGGCTCCTGGGGATAACAATGAAAGGACATGAGAATGGTGCAGGGAATACAGCTTTTTCGTCTTTTAAACGCATGGTTCTTTCTGAAGTTGGTAGAACTTTCCATAACGTGTAAGCCAAGAGCTTCTTCACCTACATGGGATAGCTCGTATCCTGAGGGAAGGAAGGAGACAACTCTTTAAATCGTTATTTATCTTGCCTTTAGAGAAATATACTTATGTCGTTCACATCCAAGTAAGGGTAAGTATCAATTATTTTTCTACACCTCAGCTTACTTAATATTGTGCTGCTACTGCACCCAAACTTTGTTGGCATCATAAATAAGAATAAACAGGTGATTAACGAGAGCCTGGGATGTTCTCTCATGCCAACCTTGAAAGCCTTGAATGCCCATGCACAGGGCTCTCTGTCCTGTTCCTGTCCAGGCCTACATTTAAATCAGTGATATTGCTGCAGAAAAAGTTTTGATTGCAGAAAACTGTAAGAATAGAGCAAAAGAGGATCAGCAATAAAAACTCCTCAACAGGCTGAAAGAGGGGCCCAAACAAAACATAAATATAAATACTTGTATTTAGTAGGAATCAAGTCAAATGATTTAATTCAAAAAATTTCAAGAGCAGAGATCTGGGTAAAAGAACAGTCTTTTTTTTTTTTAAGATTTTTTAAAGTTTATTTATTCGAGAGAGAGAGGGAAAGAGATATCACAAGTGGGCAGAAAGGCAGGCAGAGAGAGTGGGAAACAGGCTCCCCGCTGTACAGAGAGCCTGATGTGGGGCTCGATCCCAGGACCCTGAGACTATGACCTGAGCCAAAGGCAGAGGCTTAACCCACTGAGCCACCCAGGTGCCCCTAAAAGAACTGTCTTAACAGTTACCATGTTTATGAGAAAAAGACTTTGACGTTCTCTTAGATTGGGAGCCTAACGGGAGACAAAAATGCGACTAGCCAGCAATCAAACATTACCAGACAGACAATGACCGGGACGGGAGAGGGGGTGGTCCCATTAATCTTTGTGCTTGTCAGAGAGTGCCTGCCATTCTGTGTTCAGTTTAGTTCTGGGCATCAAAATCCAAACGTGACACAGCTATTAGATGAACCAGGGTTGTGAAGGGTCTAGAAAGATTAACTCGAAAGCATTTAGTGAGTACTATAATTCGTACAAGGTATGATAAAGTGTGCTAGTACCCAGGGGTGATAATGAATGAAAATAATAACAACGAAAATAATTAGCTTATCTTATCCCAAGCGTTGCTCAAAGCACTTTCTAGGTGTTAATTCATTTAACCAGACAATGGACTTTGCTTCTTGGTGATCTTCCAGATCACTGAGGTTTCCCCATTTCTGCCCAAGTGAACAGCCCCTAAATTCATGTTGTATTTGATCACTTATTCTTTCCTATTTTATACCATGTTTCCCCCATTTCCTTTTGTTAAAAATAACATTTAAAAAAATTTTTTTTAAAAATAACATTTAAGGGGCGCCTGGGTGGCTCAGTGGTTTAGGCCGCTGCCTTCAGCTCGGGTCATGATCTCAGGGTCCTGGGATCGAGTCCCGCATCGGGCTCTCTGCTCGGGCAGGGAGCCTGCTTCCCTCTCACTCTCTCTGCCTGCCTCTCTGCCTACTTGTGATCTCTCTCTGTCAAATAAATAAATAAAAATCTTTAAAAAAAAAAAAAAAAAAAAAATAACATTTAAGGGCACCTGGGTGGCTCAGTGGGTTAAGCCGCTGCCTTCGGCTTGGGTCATGATCTCAGGGTCCTGGGATCGAGTCCCACGTCGGGCTCTCTGCTCAGTGGGGAGCCTGCTTCCCTCTCTCTCTCTCTGTCTGCCTCTCTGCCTACTTGTGATCTCTGTCAAATAAATAAAATCTTTAAAAAAATTTTTTTTAAATAAGCACCAAACTGATATACACCCATCATCGTCTAATTTTTTAAAAGTGACGTTTTGGTTATAAAGTTGATAACAATGAGCAAAGAAAAGTCAGAGAACACAGACACAGAGAGAGAAGTAAAAAAAACAAATCAGATGATTTTCCGACCTTTGTTACCACTTGTGGAGTTCCCCTCCACTTTCTGCTGTGAATACATTTGTGGTTTTCATTTTACATTGAAGTTATCATCCTGCGCATGCATATTTGTATTTGACCTGCTTAACCTGACAAGTATTCTTCCCTTTTACTCAACAGGCTGTTACTGCCAACTTACAGGCTGTGAATATACCATATGTTTGGAGATAAAAAGCAAGGAAAAATGTTCCCTCATTCGCCCCACTTTAAGTCTCTCATTATTAAGTGCTTTAAGGTTTCTGAAAAGATGTCCTTGTCCTTGGAAATGAATGCTAATAGAAAAAGAGAAGTAGTCTCTTAATTGCTACTGTGATTTAATGAGCAGTTACTGGATAAGGAGAAATTTTACTGAGTGACCAGATCCTTTTTCCACTACTTAAACCACTAAGAAAAATCTTAGGTAAAAAAGAAAATCCTAAATGTAACTGTTAACTCTTAGGCAGTGACAAATCACTACCCCGTCTTGAAGCTCTTGCGAAGAGAGTCCCCCTGTCCTAAGGCAGTCTCTCCTACTCTTCAATGAATTGGCAGAAGGAGGAATCTTAGGCTACTGACGTTCCTACTTCTTGCCAGGGATAAGGGGCTATATACCTTAGACAATGGGAGCGAGAACTTCAAAGGCTGATGAAATTCATCACGGATGATATATGACAGGGAACAGATTGTCTCATTAATAATCCCTCTCTCCATGCCCGCACCTCCTCTTATGGAGATAAAGGGACAGAAGGAAAAATGCAAGTCAGTCTATACGTCCAAAAAATATCTGGTTACACCTGAAGAAAAATAATGGGAAGGAGTCTGGGGAGTGAACTGAAACGCCTTTTTGACTGTTCTGCTTCCACACCTTGACAGCTCCAGTCATGGTTCGTGGTACTGAGGTTGCCGGCACTCTTCCCATGAAGGGCTCTGCACGCCAGGTTTTCACTAACGCCTGAGCCCGAGTGGCTTATTCCATGGAAGTAAAAGGTTAAGGAATGGCCGTCAATCCAGCAATAGTAAAACAGGATTCTCTGGGAGGTTTAGGAAACGTTTCTTAGTGCCATAAACAGGAAACTGATTATTGCCTTCTTGCTCTTTCCAAATCCCCTAAATTCAGAAACATCTTCCCCTGGGCAGTTTAATACTCTGGTACTAACCTTCCTAGGATGTCCTGATGCCATTATGAAGGTAATATATCCCAAACCCGTCAGAAAATTAATGATCAAGGCAGAAACGAAATGGAAAACAGAGGGCTATGTGACAAGGTATTAAGCTCCTCATCATTTTTTTGAAGAAAGACTTTATTTGTGGGCCCTCATGTTTCCTTTATGACTAATGATGCATGCATATTTTAAAATATAAACAATGCTGTGTGTGCATTTTAGGTCGAAGCAACAACATAAGCAAAGGCACAGAGGTAGGCCCGAGTTCATTATACGCCTAAGGTTAACATGCCTGTGTGTCTGGAGCAAAACTGTACTGAGTCATACAAAATGAAGTCAAAGGGTTAAGGTTTCACTAGATTTCAGAGGACAATGAAATTCAAGGGAGTTTGGTTTTATTTAGTAGGGCAACAGAGAGACCGTGCAAATTCATAATAACACGGAACAGAGCTTTGGAAAGCAGAGTGACCCCATGATACATGAGATAACAAGGTCGCAGCAATGAAGGGGGTGGTTAGAGCTGCTGGAGCCTGGCTGGGGGGTTGTTACATTGTGTGGTTGGTGATGAGGTCAAATCTGCTATCAGTGGGACCAAGAAAGAAGAACAGGGCACCTGGGTGGCTCAGTCAGTTAAGCATCTGCCTTTGGCTCAGTCAGGATCCCAAGGTTCTGTGATTGGGCCCCACATTGGGCTCCCTGCTCAGTGGCGAGCCTGCATCTCCCTCTCTTCCCTGCTCGTGTTCTACATCTTTCTCTCAAATAAATAAAATCTTAACAACAACAATAAAAAAGAGCAAAGTGCGGTCTCAACAGCAGGAACACAGGTGGGAAGTGTGATAGTGTGGCCAGAGGAACAGAGGTGAGGACGGTTCAGTGATGCCAGGATCTGCCAGCGTATCACCAAGTGAGCCATCCTGGCTCAGCATTATTGGCCGCCGTGCACCTCTCTGCTTCAGGCCGCGCCTGACAAGTTCTGTGAAGCCCATTTCTTTCTGTCGTCACATCAGCTCCAAGAGGAATCACCATCCACTTTACAAGGAGGAAGCCTGGACTTAAAGACACTGAGGGCCTGCCGAAGGCCACCGGCTGGAAGAGCTGGGATCTGAACATCTGTCGGCCTACTCTGGCTCTCACTCACTCCATTGCTTCTCCCCCCACCCCCACACCCCACCCCCACCCCGTCACGGCTTCCAGAAACAGAAGCCACCTGCCCTTCACCACAAATCCTTACCTAACTGCGCACAGTCTCCTATATGTTCAACAGCTATAATTATTTTGCTTTCACCAGTTTACGGTGTAACACCACGTACATGATTGCTGATACTTGGTTGTGAATGTATATGGCATTTGGGAGCTCCAAAGTGCTGAACAGATGTTAGGTATTATTTTTAATATTATGTGGGCGTTTTCCTTCAGTGACTAATGTCAGGAAATAGAAAGGGCTCCATTACACACAGAGTCTACCTCATCTACAGCCCACCCCAAAGATCACCTTATTAAGGCTCACTGTGAGGTCATTTTCCTTTACACCGAGGCGTACAGAACAAACGAGGCATCTGTGTTCACGTGCTCGGGATTCTCACAGAAGGGCCCATCTGCAATTTGAGGTGCAGGCTGGAGCACGAGCAGATGCTGTTCAAACAACATGTCCTACTTTCTTCGGCGATGACAAAGGGAAAAGAGGTTAACGTGAAGCACTCGCAACTAGCTGGTTTGTTTTCCTATAAACTCTACCAACAAAGTATTAATAATGAGTAAGCAAGTAATGCTGGATCAAAGCTGCCAGACTGTGCGGGGCTTAGATGCCCCTCCCCGCCTCCCCGCCCCCCCCTACTTCGGTGCTGGTAGAGCAGGGCTGGCCGGGCTTTCAGAAAGCACCCCGCTTTTCTCCAGTCCCTCCTGTCTCCACTGACAGAGTCACAGGCTGCCAGTGCTGAGCAGGATCTGAAGAGTGCTGACAAAGAAGGTCATTAAGGCCCTGAGAGATGAATGGACAACATTCCCCATTTTGTGCTCCACTGTCAATGTTCCAGTTACACCACTGAACAGCATGTTAGAGGCGACGGAACAGAGAAGGGGTGGAAGGATTAGCCTCTTCTCGTTTCCTTTCCTGTCCCCCTGCCCAGCTGAAACCCCACAGTTAGCCGTTTTAAGTGTGGCCTCAGAATCCGCAGCCTGGGCCAGCTCCTCTGAGAGCATCTCTCTCTGGAGGCAGGGCTGGGGGAGTTGGTGGGGCGGGGAAGCTTGGCTGAGGGTGTCCTGCACCTGGGCTGACAGGGCCCTTCCAAGGCATTCTGCTCATCTTACCCTCCTTGGGTACCTCAGAGTGACCCTGTACCTTAGAAAACCCTCCTTCTCCCCCGAGGCCCTTCTCAGCCTCCAGTCATGCCTGCTTCCCCCCCACCAAAAAGGCAACCCTCTTTTGATCCTGCAGCCCCTCCAATTTACCCATCAAATTGCCACCAAGGGTAGTTTCTGAGAGTACCCTCTGGAGCAACACATGAAAAACTCTATGGCTTACTAAATGAAATCTAAACTCACTTGACTGGCTGCGATGTCCCACCGTCACCTGCCCCTGTCCTTTCTCATCTCTCCACCTTTCCCCATATGCCCTGTGCTCATCACCAAACAGAACCCCTATTGTTTCCTGGGCTTAATGAGTGGCTCCTGCCATTTCTGATGTTTGGAACACACCTTGGGGCACCTCCTCTCTTCTCCTGTGGAACTGCCACCTATCTTCCCAGGCCCGGCTCAAGTGTCCCTCCTTCTGAGAGAATGGCTCTCTATTATAGCAACAAGTTAATTTCTGTCTTGCAAAGCATACTTATTGATTCATTAATTCAATCAACACTTACAAAGCACTTGGGCACCCGGTACATTGCTGGGAATAAAAAGACACTTAGAAACAGAAATGCAAATTGTCAAGTAGCCAAACGAGCTTCTGGGGGGACTGTGGCTTCCCTTCTTCCCACTAGACCATATAGTCTCTGATGATGGGGAATGAACCCTCTCCTTCAGTATCTCCCACAGCACTTACGACCATCTGTGGACTCACAAAACTCTCAAACTCTCTCAGTCACAGAATGTAAATATATTGCCACTTACCTGCTGATCCCTGAGCAGACGGACAGTAATTTCTGTACATTCCCAGCAGCCCCTCCAATGCATGCCATGTAGCAGTCTCTTGGTAATTGTGAGGAATGAATGAAAAGAGGGAAGGGGGCAAGAAGCAAGCCACCATGACCACAGGGATGTCTGCCTTGTTCATACTTGTGTCCCTGGGGCCGAGTACAGGGCCTGGCACATACGGAAAATCACAAACAGTTAGCAAATAACTACAGCCACTGTCCATGAAGAACTTGTCTCTCAACCAACTGTCAGGTCTCTAGTCTCCTCTCCAAGCTCTCAGCCAGAGGAAGCTCTTTGGCAAGTTTCTAACAAACAGAAGTCCTGGGTCCATTTCTCATGGGAGTGAGCTCTTAGCTTTGTGACACCTTCCCCGGCCGCTGCTCTGCTGGGCAAGGCTTTAGCACGCGACCCTCCCGAGATATCACCCAGGCAGAGGTGTGGAGGAACTGCCTCCAGACTGAGGCCCGTGAGCAGCTTCTAGAAAGGTATAAAGCGACCAGGGCCAATTCCATCTCTTAGCTCATGGCCAGGGATACCTCCTCAGTGTGGCCTTGCCATTCTGGGCCAATGCTTCTTCATTCGGTTATCAATTTGGAAATGAAAAGCAGAAGCTAAAAATAAAGTTCAGTGAAACCGTTCAAGGTTAATGGGATGGAAACCACAAAGAATTCAGTCCTGAGGGCAAGGCCCGTGGTTCTGGGAGATAGCACATAATCAGCAGGGTGCTGGCCAGAGCTTCCTAACCTCTCACGGGGCCCCTTCTCAGAACTGATCTCCATGTGTGGCCTGGACCACACAACTCAGCATCCCGTTTGCCTCTACCTCATGTGGCTTCAAATTCTGTTTCAAGATGAAGCATAGATGTAGCTTCATGTATACAGAGGTTATTTACTGGACAGGATGTTCTCAAGGGGAAAAATGGTCTGGGGTCTAAATACATCTCACCACTGTTTAGCTAAGAAAAGGTAGTCCGCATTTGTGAGCTGAGAGATTGTACAAGAAAAACCCGACTCCCTGAGATCCACACACTCCACAGTAATAACCATAGCCGGGCTGTCCCCTCTCGGACGGACCACATGCCTGCCCGTTTACAACAGTCCCTAACCACCCTTGTTTTCTGACAGTCAGCTCAAGCCAAAGTCTTAATACCGTCCCTGACTTCACTCTTTTCCTCACGAGTACTACTCATCTTTTAAACATTTCTGAAACTTTGTTTTCCAATTCACTCCCTCTGGCATTCACTCTAATAATCCGTCAATCCCGCTGGGACTAAACTCCACGATCTTCTACTTTCTCAATGTCACTCAGCCTCCTCTCTTTCCTCAGGATTATAAGCCACACCTTCCACCTCAGCTCCCCCACCTTTCCTTCCCTCTTCATCCTACTGATCTAGCAAACCATAGTACTTGTTCCAAACAGAAGTCTCTGCTTACTCGGCACCTGTGCCCGAGCTGCAGAATACAGCCGGAGAGAAACAGGTAATCGTGCTGACTGATGAGATCTATTTTAAATTCATGACCACTGATCTCTGGAGGGTTCTTAGTGTAGCCTCAGCAACCCAACTGTCTTTCCCTCCTCCATGACTCTCCCTCTCTCCTAGGTGACTATTTCACACAGTCTTTTCTCTTTAGAAGTCTCCCTAACTGCAGCTGCAAAACCCATGCTCTGTCTCTCACTGAGAAAACAGAAGCAATGGAAGAATCTCCACACACTCCCATTTCTACCTTTACCAACCTTCCCACATTTAGACAACCACACTCCATCTTCCTTTCTGTTTCCACAGATGAATGGTCTGCCTATCTGAAGTAACTCCTGCCCTTGTATTCTAGACCCCAACTTCTCCGTCTTCCACACCACCATTCCTCCAGAAATCTTTTTTTTAGCTAAGAAAAAAAAAGGAAGTCAGCATTTTTAAAGTTGAGAGATGGTACATGAAAAACCTGACTCTCTGGGATCCACACACTCAACGGTAATAACAACCATATCTTCTTAACAACCGTATTTCCTTAGGTGAGGTTTTCAGAATGGCTGTTCTCCTATTTCTAATGTTAAAAATAACAGCAGAACCATGAGATGGAATCATCCCGATCTTCCCCTTGCCACTGGGTTGAACCCATCGACAAGGTGTGTGTTACAATTTCCCCCATTTTAAAAACTGCCCCTTTTACCTCACCTCCTCCTCCAGGTTCTCTTTTACTCCTCTGCTCCCCTTTAAAAGGCAATTCCTCAAGAGATGTCTACGTTCATTCCCATTCTCTTTATTTTTTATTATCTTAAGATTTTTTAAAAAAGATTTTATTTATTTGACAGAGAGAGCGAGATCACAAGTAGGCAGAGAGGCAGGCAGAGGGGAAAGGGGAAGCAGGCTCCTCGCCGAGCAGAGAACCCAATGCGGGGCTCGATCCCAGGACCCTGAGATCATCACCCGAGCCAAAGGCAGAGGTTTAACCCGCTGAGCCATCCAGGTACCCCTAAGATTTTATTTTTAAGTAATCTTTATACCCAACATGGGCTTGGAACTTACAACCCTGAGATCAAGAGTCACATGCTCCACCGACTGAGTCAGCCAGGTCCCCCTTTTCCCTTCTCTTGAAAAGCCGTGGAACCGGGCTTTCATCCCTCCCACTCCACCAGAACATTCTATGCCAGTTACTGAAGCTCCTCGCTCGCTGCTCCTTGGATGCACCAAGCATTCTTCTGTCTTGGAGCCCTTGCCCAGGCTGGCCTTCTGCTTGACACACTCTGAGACCCTGAGGTCTCTCCAGGCGGCTCCTGCCATTACCACCCCCGGGCTTCCCCGACCACCACCTTCTCACACTCACATCTTGACAGTGCTGAGCCTCCACTCTGGGTTTCATTATTCTCCACTGTCCTTACTGACACGTGTCCTTACTGCCATGTGACCTATTGTAAATGTACTCACTTCTTATCCATCTCTCTCCCCTCTCATTGGCTTTCTCATTACTCACTTCTGAATATGATAATGTGGGTGGGTTTTTTGTTCTATATGACCTGTGGATATTCTAAGATCACAGAATATTCCTTGGATTATCATTTGACACATATAATTTGCACTCTCTAGCAGTTTCCTTTCTGCAGGGAGACACGTTTGCAACTCTCTCACCCAACTCCCGATGGGTGGCTGGGAAGGCTGCTAGGAAGCATATTAGGTGTGTCATTCGGATAGGGTCAACACTTGTGACTCAGTGCAAGTCTTCAGGCATCCCAATGTGATGGATTACATGTAAACTTGCCACTTACTATGCCACATGAAAGTATGTACTGAGCATGAAACTCCACAATCAACCAGATGCTTGTCAACAATGTCTGCAACGCTATTTCTTTTTGTCCCCCCAAGGTTATTTCTGAAGCATTCAAATCCTGAAGTCACCTGGTGGACACAGACATAAAATCTCTTTTAACCAAGTCACTCGAAGCTGTGGTCAATTTAATATATTCAAACCACTGTTTGGTTAAAATGGTGCCATCATTTCTTCATCTATCATGCAGGGAGGTGATAAGTAAAACAAGTCCTGTATTTTGGAAAAAAAAAAAATGATTCTATCTCATGGTTCTACTGTTATTTTTAACATTAGAAAGAGGAGAAGAGCCATTCTGAAAACCTCACCTAAAGAAGTATGTCAAAACCTGAGAAAGACTATAAACACATGATAACCAGCATTACAGGTTGTAGCATTTTGCATGACAGTGAAGCACTTATCTTCCCACCACATAAAATCATGGTATGCCACGAAATGGAATATTATATAGTCATATAACAATGATAGTTAAATGTAAATAGGAAAAAAGGGAGTATCTCAAATGTTCTGTGTACTACAGAACAGAAAACCAAAAACCAAAAGAAATTTAAACTTTAAATTTTTAGAGACATAGAATGGAGAGAGATTAAAATGTTTCTTATAATAACTACATGTAGGTACTTTTTTCTTTTCTCTATTTGCCAAAATGTATCATACTGCTTTTATAATTATAATTATTGCTTTTATAATTATTGTTTTGCTTTTATAATTTAAATGTGTAACTAAATTTTAAAAGTAAGAAAATGGACAACTTTGACACGTACGTATTAACAGGAAAAGGTTCAACTGCACGTGTTATTTTGTGAACTACTGGGTCTTAAGATTTGAGTCCACATCCTGTTCCAAGTCTGCACTCATTCCTAACTTCCTCTTTCAATGGTTTCAGACAATCTTCTCTATGTGGTACATGGTTTTGATTCCCAACTAGTTTAGATTTCTGTGAAAACTTAAAAACATATACAGAAAAAAAATATATACCCAAGGTACAGACACTTTAAAATCTTCCTTCTTTCAACAGACTAAATTACATGCAAATACCTATCAATATCACTTTTTGTGTGAAGAGTCCAGAGAACAGCTATTTCTTTTACTGCCCGTGTTTTTAATTATAAACAATGATGTACTCATTTTGTAAAGGCAAAGACTGACAGAGTGTTCACTGTCTCACTAAAAATCCCAGGGTATCCAGAATTTTAGGCAAGAAATTGGAATCATTTTGTTAAACTAACTTAAATTCAATCATTTACTCAATAAAATTTATACATCGCTAATGTGATATTCCTAGAGCTATATAGAAATATATAAATACATAGCTTTAATCTGCAGGGAGCTTGTGGCCTGGAAGCAGTGGTACGATGTGTTCACCAGCATATATCATCCGGTGACTCAAATAGGGATGTGACTCTTATCTTATCACCTGTGTGTCTTCACCACTGGGCAGAGTTTGGGACACGTATCAGATGCCCAATAAAGGTTGGTTGAACAGATAATTGAATGAAAATGTTGAAAGATATAAAAAGCAATAAAGAAAGGCAAAATTAGCTTGGACTAGGGGAATGAGAAATGGAAATGGAGCTGGAAATGAGAAGAGGCCAAAGATAGGCAAGGGAGAAAGAGAGATTCATGCTGGAATGGTTGGAACCAGTAGGTAAGAACCTGTTTTTCATTCTGCAGGAGATGAAACCCGACTGCAGGTCTCTGAACGGGGCAATAAAGTGACATATGTTATACCTGAAAAAGTTACTCTGACACTTTACATTTAGGAGAGCAAGTGTGTAAATTGGTTCAGAGATGATTTTAATAGTCTATGTAAGAAAAAATAAGGTGCTAAGCCCAAGAGGTTGAAAGGGGACAGAAAGGAAATCTATTTAGGGTATCTGGCTGGCTGGTCAGGAGCTGCGGCTTTAAATCCCATTTTCTGACTTAGATCCAACTGATATTTTATTAAGTCCTCCACAGTATGTATGTCTGATGCCAAGCCGGGACCTGTCACATGTTCATGGAGCAGTATTATTGATCCTCACATTTTGGATGGAAAGACAAATTCTTGGGGCGCCTGGGTGGCTCAGTGGGTTAAGGCCTCTGCCTTCGGCTCAGGTCATAATCCCAGGGTCCTGGGATCGAGCCCCGCATCGGGGCTCTCTGCTCCGTGGAGAGCCTGCCTTCTCCTCTCTCTCTGCCTGCCTCTCTGCCTACTTGTAATCTCTGTCAAATAAATAAATAAAATATTTTAAAAAAAAATTAAAAAAAAAAAAGAAAGACAAATTCTCTGCAGTACACTCAGCAAGCAAGTGATAGGGAAAAAAAGGAAAAAAAAAATCAAGCTCAGGTCTTCTGGGTGTTCTTTCTGGTCATGACAGATGTTCCACCTAATGAGATCTCTCTGTATTACAGTCTAGAACTGATACCATTTAAAAAAAATTTATTTATTTAACACATAGAGAGAGATATCACAAGTAGGCAGAGAAAGAGGCAGAGAGAGAGGGGGAAGCAGGCTCCCTGCCAGAGCAGAGAGCCCGATGCGGGGCTCGATCCCAGGACCCTGAGATCATGACCTGAGCCGAAGGCAGAGGCTTAACCCACTGAGCCACCCAGGTGCCCTAGAACTGATATCTAAAGCTCATCATGCCAACACCCATGTATTTTGCAGGGAACACTCTGCTTGTGATGGTCCTAGAAGTGAGTCTGGAAAAGTCAACTTTTTCATTTGGATTGATAATTTGCCTATAGTATACATTTCCCTTCTTACCCAGTTCTCTGTCTCCACAAACCCTGCATTCAGGCAACCAGACTCCCAACATTCCTTTCCTCACATATCTTGACCACATTCTCTTTGACACAACCCATTTTCTGATCTGTACAATGGAGATAACAGTGCCAAACCTCTGAGACACACAAAACACACATAAAAAAGTCTCACAAATAGCAGAACCAAAATATATGTGAATTATTATACCTGCCCCTCCAACCTTATTTGACTTTTAAAGTTCAGTCCACATCAACTCTTTGGGTTGAGTTTTTCTCTTTGGAAGAATTATATGGCTCCCTCTTTGCTCTTTTTGCAATTTGATTTTACTGTTTTTTTATAGTCTCCTTTATATTCTGGCTAAAAAAGCACATGTCAATTTCTCCAATTAGAACACTAAGACACTACCTTATTTATAGTTTTATCCTCCATAAGGCTGGCATAGTGTGAAGGGTACAGTAGGTCCCAAATAAATAATTGCTGAATTCATCCATGTATACTTTAATTAGTAAGTTCCTAATTAATCTTAAAATGAATTTGCAGGGAAGATGATTATACCACACACATCATTAGAACGAATGTATCTACTAGAGCGTCACATTGAAAAAGTTAGTCTCACAACTGAGCTGAAAAGAAGTAACTCCTTTTATACAACACTTTAAGGTAACAGCACAGATTTCACTGGAAAATATTTGTTTGTATTCTAGTATCTTTGGTGGGTACAATATCACAGCAAACAACATCACCTCGTCCGGCTTGCTATCCATTCCCATATCCCTCACAGAATGGCATGACTGAGCACATCCAAGATCTGTTAATAGCAGATTGCTGGCCGGCTCCGGTGCTTAACAAATGTTTCCTTATACTGCGCTTAAGTCAGCCTTCTCAGAACTTCCACTCATTAATTCCAGCTCTGCAATTTATATTAATAAGGTTTCTACCCCCAAGGAAATTTATAATTGAAGCCACAGTCCTCCAAACTGCAAACTGCCTCCCCGCTCTACAGTTCAAACAAAAAGAGAGGAAAAAATATTGAATTTATGGCAGGAGAAAAGTTTTTATTGCTTACTCTCTTTCGACCTGAAGTGATGCAAATGGGTGTCAGTGGGCTGTAGAGAAATGTGCTAGAAGAGCCTACATAATGTCCAACAGGCAAATGCGGTGGGGTGATACGGAGCAGGGAGGTGCACAGAAGTGCCCACAAAAACAGAGCCTCCACGTCAAACAGCCCTGCTCATGGCGCTGCCTCACCCATGCGGGCCACATCCCAGCAGACACCTTGATGCTTCCATCTCCTCCCTCCCTAAGATGACCAAAGGGTCAGGCTGCACACAATTTCGAGCTGGAGGATATGAATAGTTGTCTATTTTCTCACTCACTTTCTGCTCTATGCAAAATGAGCCCATGAACACTTTCAGCAGGTTCAGTGTATCTCAGATACATTCAAGCACAATCTAGAATTTGAGCACCATCTAGAACTTGAAAACAGAAAACCAACAGGACACCAGGGCCTAAACGACGGGATCACTATTTGCACAACGAAACAGTGCCTGCCATCTGGGCAAGGGTTTCTCCTTATATTATTTGCTTATCGAGGAGTGTTGCAACACGGTTTTACAGATCAAAAAGGCAGCCTTGGAGAGCAACTGCTGGGTACAATAGTATCTGCTGACACTGTTGCTCCAGCCTTGGAGAACAGATCTAAGGGCTGAAAAGTACTGTTGTATCATCGCTATCTCAGAAAGCCGAACAGATTTCCAAGAGGCTGCCTTCACTGGCTTCTGGAAAGCCTTTTAAAGTGGTATTATTTAGCCATGGCAAGTATAGACACTGGATTATTAGGAGGTAATACCGAAGATGAGAAAGTTATCAAATCATCAATGTAAAAAACCCATAGGTTGTATTCTGAATTTTTTTTCACTTTTGGGTTTCTACTACTATTACCATTTACACAAACGATTGCCAATCACCCCCTCCCCATATGTTCCTGATGCCCCTGCTCATGCTTCTGTAACAGGGAAGTCATCAAACTTATTCATGTTAGGAGAGTTTGTCATGTCTCCAGATAAAACAGAAACATACTTCCTTTCAAATATTACAAGGAATTCTTCAGCTTAGGAACAAGCACTGACATTAAGAAACATTCTGCTTCTAGCTAAAGAGGCCTAATTTATTTGTGAAGAGTCTCTGCAAAATCATCTGGTCATCTATCAATGTTTACAGTCACCCATCAGTAAAACTCAGACAATAACCACATATGTCACCTGCTGGACCCACCGTGGTTACCTTTAATGAACCTACATGGAAGGATATGAAGCAGAGGTGGTCTCCAAATTAGAAACAAGACTACATTAGCCAGATTAGTGTATGAATTATTCTGGAATTCAGAATTCACTTCCCTTTAAAAAAAAAAAAAAAAAAGGAGAGGGGGGAAATGATGATTATTTTCCTAAACTAGGCCACAAAAAACTTACAAAATAATGACAAAGGATAACAAACACTTATAAAGTGTTTACCATGTGCAAGACACTGTTTAAGCACTCAAAGTTCATGGCAGTCTTATAAGGTAGGTACTATTACTATCTCTTTTACAGATGAGAAAACTGATGCAGAGAGAAGCTAAGTAACTTGACCACAGCCAAAAAGCTGGCAAATGGCAGAGGTGGATCCTGACATAAGTAGCTCATATTTATTTGTTTGTTTATTTAAAGATTTTATTTATTTGAGAAAGAGAGCATGAGAGAGAGCAGGAAGTGGGGGGGGGGACCAGGGAGGGGGCAGAGGGAAAAGCAGGCTCCCTGCTCTGTGAGACTGTACCCCAGGACCCTGGGATCATGATCTGAGCTGAAAGCTGACTGAGCCATCCAGGAGCCTCTAAATTTATATTAGTTTTTTTTTTTTTTACATTGAATCAATTAAAACTAGATAAAATAAAAACTTCAGTTACTCAGTCACATTACTCACTCTTCAAGTGTTCAATACCCAAAGTGCAAGAGTCACTGGCTGGCAGACTGAGGAGAGCAGAGAGAAATACTTCCGCCTTTATACAAAGTTCTACCGGATAGCTCAGCTGCCTGACAAAGTTCTTCTGGAAAGGGCCAAATAGTAAATATTTCAGGCAGGATCCCCCACACTCTGTGGAGAGGAACTTGGGTCACAGAACTCTCTGTTTCATCTCTTTCCGCTCACAAGGGTAAGGACACACCTTCTGACCCAGTACCTTTTTTTTTTTTTTTTTTAAATCTATTTGAGAGATATTTATCTCTATTTGAGAGAGACGGAGAGCATGAGTTGGGGAGGGGTGGTGGGAGGGGCAGAGACAGAGAGAGAGAGAGAAACAGGCAGACTCCCTGCTGAGTGGGGAGCCCGATGGGGATCCATCCCAGGACCCCAGATCATGACCTGAGCTGAAGGCAGACGCTTAACCGACTGAGCCACCCAGGCGCTCCTGACCCACTAGCTCTTAAGAAGCCTAAAATACAGATCTGGGGGCCCTATATGCACAGGTGGACTCAGTGGCTCTGAGGGGGAGCTGAGGAAGCTGCACGTTAGATGTGTTATTCTAGGTACTCTGTGCCCCACAGCATGAAGTATGCTGCCAGCCTTTTAAACACTGGGTGGGAGAAGAGACAGAGAGTTAGGTGGTAAGATCCCCTCTGGAAGGTGTAATCCCCAAACTGCAGAGAGAAGCTAACACTTATCCCCAGCAGACCCAGGAAGTCCAAGTGTCAACTGAGGAGAGCTGAGGAGAGGAGGCAACAAACAAGCCTCCCAGTGGGCCAGCAGGAAAGAGCTCTGGGTGGAAGGAAGCCTGGGTAGAGTGGAGTCAGCCTGGCAGGGGTGGTGGGGGACAACGAATCTTTCCCACAGGACCTCAGGAGTGGGCATGCTCCCTAGCATGTGGACTCCCACCCTGTCTGCTGTCCCTGGAGCTCAGCAGCAGCACAAAGAATTTTCGAGAGTCTGTCTTTACATTATCTTTTTTCTTTGTAAATGGCTTCATTATTACCTGTGACCTTCTACAAGTCCCTCAATATCTTGGAGCCTCAGTTTCCTCCTAAAATGAAACAAAGTGTATAGAAGGTTCATGAAAAATCAAATCAATGAGTATGTACAATGGGCTTAGATCAGCAGCTGAGAGTAAGTGCTCCAGAGATGTCTGTTAAATAAAAATTGCCATTTAACATTTAATAACCACCTCCTACCAGTCAGGTACAGTGTGAGATGCAAAGATACAGAAATAAAGAGAACCTGGAAGGAGATGGAAATTGAAACACTGCTGGATATGCTATGTGTATAAATAAGGGAGTGCTGTGAAAACACAAAGGATGCAATTCTAGAGATATGTTCCTCTGCGATGTGCATATGAACACGACTGCGCTGTACCCTGAAAAATGGTTAAGATGGCAACTTTCATGTTATGTGCTTTTTACCGCAAAAAAAAAAAAAAAAAAAAAATCACAAATGAAAATGAGAGGGAGGGCGTGAGGAGAAAGGGGAAGAAAAGTTGATCGGGGTAATCCGGGACTGGACAGAAACAGGAGGGATGCACGGGGGATGGAAGGAAAGACCCAGTTCCTAAACGGAAGACTAGATTTCCAGATAGACTAGGGACGGAGCTCAGAGGTGCCACATGGGAAAGACAGGAGTAAGGTAATTGTCTGAGATGGTGGTTAGTCTGTTCATTACTAAAAACCTAGCAATTAAAAAAAAAAAAAATACAAAACAAAAACAAACCCACAATAAATCCCGAATATCATTTACTGGGATTTAATATTTTTATCAATCAGAAAACAGGGGCTTTAAAAAAAAAAGGAAATTCACTATTTGACTCTCACGTTTTAGACTAGTCGTTCTGCTTCCATGATATGATGTTCCATGAAGACTCTTCAGCAATGACTTTCATTGTGGATTTATGTGGCTGGTGTTTTATGATATGTGGTATTATCTTCCTAGATAAGGATTTGTCAACTTACTGAAAAGCAAAAATTGTACTGCTATTCTAAAAAACAAATACACAAGGGGCGCCTGGGTGGCTCAATCAGTTAAGCCTCAGCCTTCGGCTTAGGTCACGATCTCAGGGTCTTGGGATCAAGCCCCACATTGGGCTCTCCGCTCGGCGGGGAGCCTGCTTCTCCCTCTTCCTCTGCCCCCGCCCCAACTCATGCTCGCTCTCACGCTCTCTCTCTCAAATAAGTAAAAAGATTAAAAAAAGAGAAAAAAAGAATCAAAAAACAAATATACAGGTCCATTTCTTTATCAGTTAGGAAGAACGTTAGGTTTGAGGTTGGTGTTGAGGAGAATAACTACCATGACTTCCAGGGCTTTGACGAAACCTCAGATGCGAGGCTTTCTGGCCAAGCGCCTGTGATTTCATGTTGTTGGGGCCTTCGTTGTATGCCTGGGGGTTGCAGCTTTCTGTAAGTTTCTGTGGCCGAACCAAGAAAGAAGGCATATGCAGATTTCTACAGAAATTATGATTCCATAAAAGATTTTGAGGAGATGAAGGAAGCTGGTATCTTTCAGAGTGCAAAGTGATTCTGGAATGTAAATAATTTCTTTGGGTTGAGTTCCACTGAAGTTTGTCACTGACCTGCGTTCCTGAACTATGAAGCATGAATACTGGGTTATGGAATAGTTTGTCTTGATAAACAACTAACAAATACGCTGGACAGTAAAATATATATATATATAAAACTACAGGGGTGCCTGGGTGGCTCGGTGGGTTAAAGCCTCTGCCTTCGGCTCAGGTCATGATCTCAGGGTCCTGGGATCACATCAGGCTCTCTGCTCAGCAGGGAGCCTGCTTCCTCCTCTCTCTCTGCCTGCTGCTCTGCTTACTTGTGATCTCTCTCATTCATAAATAAATAAATAAATAAATAAATAAATAAATAAAATCTTTAACTAAATAAAATCTTTTTTAAAAAACCTGCTGAAATGAGTCATGACAGTCTTAGAACTGAGACGTAAATGGCTATCTGAATAGACATTCTCCTTACCCATTCAGCCAGCCTCCTCCTCTACAAGTCAAATTAAATATCTATACTTCAGATTATTGCATACTTTTCCACCACTAGATTCTACTGGCATTCCCATGTCAATACATACTGAGTGGAGAGGAAGGCAGGGCGCACTGACAAATGGCAACATGTGACCCCGATCCTTAGTGAATTTTTTTTTTTTTCTTTACAAAGTCATCACAGTATAACAACGATCCTCATTACTCCTGAAATAATGAGAAACATCCAAGTATAATATCTCTCATTAAAAAAACAGTTTCATAGTTGAAGGAACAGTGAAGGAAAACAGATTCATCACTTAGAGGTCATAGAGTCCAACTCTATCTTGTTACAGCTGAGAAAATTGCGACCCAAATAAGCTAAAAGATTTGTTGAAAGTCGCACAACTAGTTTTTGCAAGAGCCAGAGCTAAAGCCCTGGCCTCCCGCCTCCCAATTTAGAGTTTTTCATTTACAAACTTGACAATCCACATAAACTGGGATCTTTTCCTCCTCGTTTTTCCCTCTGTTTTCCGTTTTGTGTAGAGAAAAATAAGTCATTAAACAAAGTACCCACGGACCTTTTGAACATTAAACGCTCCATAAATATTGGAGTGAACCAAACTGAATCTGGACACAACTCATCCCCACAAGAAGCAGAATGCTTAATACGTAAGACTACCCCATTTGTGATTTTTTTGTTTCCATAGTGATACATAACATTTACTGCTACATGTGGTCTGGCTTACATCTATGAACAAGCACTTCCTGATGAATGGCAACTCCCACAAGATATAATTTCCCAAATATTTTAGACAGCTGATGAAGAAAAAGCATTCTCCATAGAGAAGATTAATAACCTATTAGGTCATTCAGCACTGAAAGGCATTCTGAGTTTGCCATGATATAGCTGATATTCTACCCTTATAAATCTGTTTTAGGCACATAAGGGTAGACATTTAGGCTGCATTAACTAACTTAACGGACAGGATTATAAAATTTATGATTTTAAGAACCATGTCATATATAAGTTTGATTCAATAGTCTAAATCAAGATAATTCCCAATCCTACACAATGACAAGGATATACTTCTATTTTAATTCTTTAATGACTACCGTCAGCCTTATAGAGGGTCCTATTTTATAGGATAGTGAGTCCCCTCCTCTACTGTATCCAGCATATCTAATACACAGCAATGCTGTCACTTCATTCTGGACATAAATATGGAGCAAGGTACAAAGGAGAAGCTGCAGAAAAGAGCCATGAGCTTCAACAACCACCTAGTCCTTCACTGCCTCCAGCTGCTTGCTGTGGGGTTGTGGCGGGGTGTGTGTGTGGGGGTATAGTTCAGAGTTTCTGTAAGAATGAAACTTATCAACAATGTTCAAGGTTAGGTCACTGAAAATATAAGAGGAACCTAAGAAGGGTATACATGAAATGATATATTTAGAAATATATTTATTTTTTTCTCCTAGCATCCTCTTCCCAGAAAACTGTACAGAAACTGGTTTTGATCTCCTTCCTATTTTGCAACTTTGTGATGATAGCTTTGAGGAGTTGTTCAGTTAGAGGGAAGGGGTCAAATATTGTTCAAAAAGGACAGGTTGAGTTAGTATCTTGATGCTCCCTGGATCTCTATCTCTCCCCTGAATGATTACAGAAGCCTATACACATTGTTTCTAAGGACATTTCAACAAAATTTCCTTTAGTGAGAACAAGACAACTGTTCACAGTCTGGACACAGTAAGTAAATCATCGGTACTAGAAGCCTAGCTGTAATATGGCTTTAAAAATCCATCTTCATTCCTCTTAGGTTGTAAACTCTTTCCACCTAAAATCCCCAAGATTCTACCCCAATTTTGACTCCAACTAATCCTCTCCCAAACCTGGGGAAATTAAGCAAAACATTGTTAATGAAGAGGTAAACCTCTTAAAAGCAGTCACTCAGGGGCGCCTGGGTGGCTCAGTGGGTTAAGCCTCTGCCTTCGGCTCAGGTCATGATCTCGGGGTCCTGGGATCGAGCCCCGCGTCGGGCTCTCTGCTCAGGAGGGAGCCTGCTTCCCTCTCTCTCTCTCTGCCTGCCTCTCTGCCTACTTGTGCTCTCTCTCTCTGTGTCAAATAAATAAAATCTTAAAAAAAAAAAAGTCACTCATGCAAGCTTTGAACAAACATCACAAGCACTTATTAGACACCTGGCACTGAGCAGAAGCAAAGTGGGGAACGCCTTACTGTTAGCACTTTCACCTCAGAGGGTTGGGGCTAAGCTGCGAAGGGAATACACACACACACACACACACACACACACACACACACACACAAGTGTTGACCACAGGGAAATGGGGTTGTATTAAGTCAGCAAGACAGAACACACAGCAATGTGAAAATAGGGAAATACAGATGCTGCCTGGTTTCTCCAAAGGACAGCACAGGGGCTGCTCTTCACCATCAACAGGCCAGATTTTTCACAACTGCTATCCTTAGGGTAATTCTCTTGGACATGTGGGCGGAAGAAAACAGGAGCTAGGGAAAGCAGAATGGACCGCTAATGTCTTCGTACAGAATATCATTGGACCCGTTCACGTCTGGCTTGCTCCGTAACAGAGTCGACCAAAGTCCTGATCGCTAGAGTGGAAGAACCCCCATAATGAGTAAGGAAAACCTGGACAGCTGACTGACTGCCTCTGCTCCCCCCACCCTCCCCTCAACCCAGCAATTTCAGGCTTCATGTCTTGGCAGTGAGTGGTTTGGCTTGGAATGGACATGCAATGCCTCTGAAACCTCTGAAACCTAGAACACCCTATGTTCAGCTTCCAGATAACACAGCTGTCTATCAGGCACCCAAGGCAGCTCATTTTCATCAGCACTTACCCTGAAAGCACCATGTAGTTAGCTCCGCAGGAAGTTTCTGTCAGTAGCTAATTTACAAGTAAACTATAGTACTTGCCCCAATAAACAAACAAACAAACAAACAAACTGTAGTATTTGTCCCACAAGAACTTGCATTTAAGTTGGAGACAGAATATATTCTCAGGAAAGCCATCTTCCAAATTCTAAATTTGAAATTCTGCAAGATACTGCCAGCTAGTGAGGAGGAAATCACTAAGGGACTGAGCTATATCTACCAGGTTAAGAGAAATATGCCAAATGACAGCAAAAGCCACAGATGCCCAGAAGGAAAACTGGAGAAATATAAGGCAGCACCTGAAAGCAAATGATCACAAATAAAGACAACAAAATAAAAGTACATACATACAAAACCACTGCACAATATTTTCAATGGAGTTTTACTAGGGAAAGGAGTGACTGAAGGTATTGAAATAAATCTGTCTATCATGTGTACCAAACCAAACCAGATACTACATGTCACCAACATTTTCCAAGTGCAAATCACCAGGATGTTTTATAATGAAGTTGACTGACATAAATCATTAACTCTGGAGATACTTAGGGTATCTTGTTAGTATTCCTGTAAGCAGCAGAAGTAAACAAGTGTTAATGAAAAAGGCAGAATTCTCTGGCTATCAGAGACTTAAGAGTAATTATGCCCTAAATAAATTAATGCAAAAGCAAACAGTCCAAGAACTCTAAGCTTTCAAATCTGTTCAAATGTATTTTAAGTCTACGAGTAAACACACTTCTTAGGAGGGGTAAGAATATTTGAATATTTGAACCCCCGGGACCGTTATATACAGGTACTCAAAAAAAAAGCACTTCTGTATGTTTTCAAATAATCATTAATGAGGCTCCAAATACCAACTCAACCTCAGGTAATCATCTACTCACTTTCTTTAACAAAGTACAAACCAGAAACTATGTTACACTGTATTAACCATGAGATTATGACATTGAACCCTAGATATGCATGATATAACTTGACCCTATAAACATCAGACAGCTGCAAGAAAAGGCTGAAGATATTCATCATGCTAACTGCCAGGGGTCTGTACCTTCCAGCAGTGGCAAATGAACTTTTCTTCACTAGCATTTTATCTATCAACAACTTACATAACTTTGCAACCTTGAGGCATGAAAGAAACAACACAGGAAGTAACTGCCTCATCTAGGGTTCAATGCTGTGTTACTAAGTATCTCATCTCGGAAACAGATCTGAAGTAGAATTAGTAAAGCTCAACTCTATGCCCAAATGGAAGGTATGGAGTGTCCTGTAGACATGATCTCAATGTAATTCTTCCCAGAAGAGCAAAATCCTGAGACTACTACTCACTCACTTCCAAATTATCAAACTGGACCGATGTTCACCGAGCTGAATGCCCAGTCCCAGGCGGTCACACTCCCTGTGGGGTCGGCTGCTCTTCAACTAGAGCTCAGTCTTGAGGAATCTCACAGGCAGGGATGGGCTGGATGCTGGGAGCTGCACTGCGAAAGCACCTGCCCCACAGACCGGATTCCTCTGGGGAGCAGCAGAATTCAAACTGTCTCTCATCTCCTAACAAAATGGTATTTGAGTTGCCCCTCTAAACGCTCCTAACTGAAAAGAAAATTTTGAAAAATCATAAGAAAACTGTAGTCAAAGTACTAATAGTTTCAACCCTTTTCTTGCCTTATACAACCATGTGAGGCCAAGAGAAACTTTAGGGCTCATCAAAACCAAAAAGGCAAGCAAACACAATTTAACTTCTTTTATCTTCTAATTAAGTTGACTAAAGCACCAAACTCAAGAGAACCACTAAGGTTCTCAGTCCATCAGAGCAGAGCCTTGAACCTAAGTCTACTGCCTGCTTTGGTATCCCCCATCCCACCTCTTCCTCAAACCTCCAACTCTGCATCGATATAGCCCATTCCCCACGTCCCCCGACTAGAACTGTTGAAGCCATCTTCAAGTCAACTCCTTGTCAACTCTCATATCTAGAAGGTTACTAAGGCCTAATGGTTTCAGCTTAGAAATCGTTCACTCTGGCTCTCCCCTCCCCACTGCCTCAGCCTAGGCTTTCACCCCAAATGGACTCCCTGCCACCCATCTCTACCCAAAATAGCGTATTTTTTTTTTTTTCCAGAAAAGAAAAAGGAACACTAACTGTAACTTTCCCCTCCTGGCTCTGGGATCAAGTCCAATCTTCGCGGGTGTGTACAAAGCTGCAATGACCACATCCCAGAAGCCACATGGCCACACACCCTGGGAGGTTCCTGCCACGCTCACCTGTACCTGCAGTGAGCAGGCCAAGACAGCAGGGACAGCATCGCCATCAGAATAATACTCAGGCGATAATTACACAACGTTCTTGCTCGACATCTTTCCCCAATTCCTGCTGTAAAGACTCAGAGGGGTAAGGAGGGGCTTTTTTGTCCTGAGTGCAGTGGCTGAGAGCATTGGCTGGAAGGCTGGCATCCTCCTGGCCTGCCTCTTTAGAGCTGCTGTAGTCCTGGGCAAGTTACTTAATCCTGCTGAGCTTAAATTTCCTTTTCTGTAGTTTGGGAATAAGAGGAGGACTGACCTTACCTCAAGCCTGTGTCGGTGAAGTGACCCAGGAAGTGGATGCTGCTCAGCACAGTGCCTAGCATTCGGCTGGAGGGCCACAGCTAGCCCCACAACCAGGGGAGTTGCTCTGCTTTCTACGGCGAGGGATGAAGTGAGGTATATTTACATAAATAAACCTCACGGGCATCACGGAACTCACAAATAACCTTCAAGCATGTGCGGTGGTGTGTGCAGTAGTCGTGGGCGAGATGAGGCAGATATTTTTGAAGAAATCTGTGTGTTCTGAGGAGGCCTGTCAGCTTTTAAGAGCTTAACGGAGGGATGTTTTATTTTGCAGCCCCAGCCCCTTTTATTTTTCTAAAGATTTCATTTATTTGACAGAGAGACACACAGTGAGAGAAGGAACACAAGCAGAGGGAGTGGGACAGGGAGAACAGGATTCCCCACCTAGGCACCCCCCACAACCCCTTTTTTAAATGATGTCAAGTTCCCTGAAAGAGACCAATAGTTTGTAATTCTTACATTTTATGATTCTAAACTCTTTTGCCCGCTTCATTACATCTTCTTCAAAACCAAGAATAAATACTTTGTGCCAGACACCAAACAAGGTACTGGGAAATATAAAGATGACTTTTGTATTTTCCCACCATTTAAAGGCCATTCTGTGGCTTGGTTGTGCTGGTAATTTAGCACCATGAAAAGGAAACTCTTACATTTGGGCCCATCTCCCACCTTCTTGGATTTCCTTTGCTTATTACAGGCAAGCTTTCCATTTGATCGGTTCCTGAAGACAAGAGACCACTCAACTGCTTCCACTTAAATTCTAACCCGCCAACTGTCAGACCTCTCAGCGAGGACAGTTATTTTCTCTCAATCGTCCAATCTCTGAAATCACGGGGTCATAATCTGGGTCATAATTTGTTTCTTTTGAGAATTCCCAAAGGATATGTTTCTTAAGAGTATTAGAATTCCTGAGAGCCTAGGAAATCTTCATTTTTTAAAAAAATATTTTATTCATTTATTTACTTGACAGAGAGAGAGCACAAGCAGGGGAGTGGGAGAGGGAGAAGCAGGCCCCCTGCTGAACAGGGGCTCAAGGGGCTCAATTCCAGGGCCCTGAGATCGTGATCTGAACCGCAGGCAGACACTTAACGACTGAGCCATGCAGCTGCCCCGGAAATCCTCATTTTAAGGGAAAAAAATTTAATTAAATATCTTTATGTGGAAAGATGCTCTACTATCATTTAAATGTAAATCACAATGATACCCCATTTCAGCCCTACTAAGATGGCTACAATCAGAAAGACAGATACTGAAAAGCATTGGCCAGAATGTGGGGAAATGGAATCCTTCATACATTGCTAATAGGAGTGCAAAATGAGGCAGCTTCTTCTTAAAGTCTGACAGTTCCTTGGTATGTTAAATACAGAATTACTGTATGACCTATCAATTCCACTCCTAGGAGTATACCAAGAAAAATTAAAATATAACACCCCCACAAAAATGTGTACACAAGGGCGCCTGGGTGGCTCAGTGGGTTAAGCCTCTGCCTTCGGCTCGAGTCACGATCTCAGGGTCCTGGGATCGAGGCCCACATCAGGCTCTCTGCTCAACAGGGAGCATGTTTCACCCTCTCTCTGCCTGCCTCTCTGCCTACTTGTGATTTCTCTCTTGTCAAATAAATAAATAAAATCTTTGAAAAAAAAATGTGTACACAAATGTTCACAGCACAGTACACAACAGCCCAGAAGTGAAAAACGACCCAAATGTCTGTCAACCAATAAGAATGGATAAAATAAAACTTGATATATACAAGTTTCAAATCAGCAAGATGCAAAAGTTCTGAAAATCTGTTTCACCATAATGTGAACATAATAAGACTGAATGGACATTTAACAATTTTTTTGGCATACTTATAAAATGGAATATTATTTGACAATTAAATAAAATGAAATACTGACACTATAGCATGGATGAACCTTGAAAACACTATACTCAGGGAAAGAAGCTAGTCACAAACGTCACGTATTGTAGGATTCCCTTTATATTAAATGTTCAGAACAGGCAAATCTAGAGAAAGTAGATTAGTGGTTGCCAGGGGCTGGGGGAATTGGGGAGTAGGGAGAAGGACTTGTAATGGGTACAGAGTTTTTTTGTTCGTTTGTTTTTTAAAGATTTTATTTATTTATTTGACAGACAGAGATCACAAGTAGGCAGAGAGAGAGGAGGAAGCAGGCTCCCCACTGAGCAGAGAGCCCGATGTGGGGCTCGATCCCAGGACCCTGGGATCATGACCTGAGTGGAAGGCAGAGGCCCTAACCTGCTGAGCCACTCAGGTGCCCCTGCTTGTTTGTTTTTAATATTTTATTTATTTAGGTAATCTCTATACCTAACATGGACTCCTGACCCTTACAGAGTCACATGTTTAGCCAACCAGGAGCCCCAGAGTTTCTTTTTAGTTGATGAAATATAAAATTGATTGTGGGGATTATTGCACAATTCTGTGAAAGTACTAAGCACCACTGAATTGTACACTTTAAATGGGCCAACTGTATGGTATGTGAACTTTATTTCAATAAAGTTGTCAAAAATATATAAGAAAAAAAAACTGAGTGACTTGCTAGGTCCCTTGGCCAAAGCCATGACATTTTGCTTAGCTTAATAAAAGGCTTTCAACTTTGGGGTCTGTAATGTGACATTTGTACCATTTTTTCCCTTTTCATGTTAAGTATAAGGATCTGATACACCTGAAGTCCTCCTGCCCTTCCCTAGCTGCTCTGCTGTGCTCTGACCACACTCCCTCCTCAACAGGTGCTCCTGAGTGACAGGGCTGCAGGGTTACCTGGGGAAATCTTGCTATTTCATTTCATGTCACCCGGGGAAACCAAGCAACAACAACAGAGAGCCTACAGCCCTTCGCAAGAAAGAAAACAAGGCTTTGTAAGATGTAGACATGGTTTAGGAGGCTGGAGAGGAAGAGAACCAAGGGAATGACCCACACGAGCCAGAACACCTTTGGAAATACAATGATACGACACAATGGTTATGTGTGTGTGTGGTCTGCAGTCCATGATGAGTGCTGTAAGCAAGTGTTCTCAAACAGGGCTCTAAGGAGCTCTCGAGGACCAGAGACAGAGTTAAGAGTCTGGGACCTCTCTAAAATAATCTTCCCGTTTTGTTTTCATTTGACTGTTAAACTAGAAGAAACAGATATAATTACACACCACCCCATCTGAATGATCCCCTTACCAATACAGTGCCCAGGTTTGCACGTATGACTGCAGTGGCTTCTAGTGACCCTCACCACTAACAGCGCTTACAATACACAGACAAGCACACGTGGCAATGAAAAAGGTCAATGTAGGACAGTTATTGAATAAGACTCTGATCTCACAATGCCACAAAATAACAAGCTGGAGAGTATTTCACTGTATGGCTATAGGCTAACAGGGAAAGTCCAGAGGTGGACTCGATCCATAACTGATGCAGTCACACTAAGTGAAGGTCAAATGATATTAATGCATTCAAATAATGCCTTCATAATGGCCTGGAAGTATTATAGAACAAAGGTTTTGTTTTAGTAGCGCAAAAATTACAAAGAGGAGGCAATTATCAGAAAAAGAGTCATGTTCAAGTTGTTTTCAAAATAGTGTGAATGAGTCATCTATTATCTATTGACTTCCTTCAGCAGTCTGACGCTTGGCCACATGCTAAAACTTTAAAAATTTTCCACATCTATGAAAACTAAAATTGACAAACATATGCCTGGTTTTAGTAATAACCGAATTAGGTAAATGTTTGGTGTTGATTTCAGTAATGCTAACCTTATCTTTACATGTACAAGAAATTTACAGCACTAGCAACAAAATGAGAAATCATGAAAATCATCAAAATTGTAATTTAAGAAATGCTTACTGACAGATGTGGCCTGATGACGTCTCATGGTTCTGAGATAGTCAGCAAGGCCTTCAAGTCCATAATGTGCTTCCGAATAACATATTTACTACAAACAAGTATTCTCTGCATTACTATCATCAAATCAAAAGACTTACATACATTAAGTAAATATTAGGACCCAAGGCAACAACTTTATGTTATTTTAAAAAACATCAATATGGGGCACCTGGGTGGCTCAATCAGTTAAGCATCTGACTCTTGATTTTGACTCAGGTCCCTGATCTCAGGGTTGTGAGACTGAGCCCTACACTGGGCTCGACACTCGTCTCGGGGTGTGCTTAAGATTCTCTCCCTCTGCCTCACTTCTCCCTCTCCCCTACTTACACACTCTCTCTCTCTTTCTAAAAAAATTAAAAATAAAAAAAATCAATATAGGTGGTTTAGTTTCAGCAGAAGAGGACTCATCATCAAATATTCTTCATTTGAAGTTTAATGGTTTCAAAATATTATTTGCATCTTTTTGTGATTTTTCAAATGTTTCAATAGTTGCCCAGGAGCTATCAGCATAAGGAGAATATATTTTATTTCATATTTGTACATATTTAGTATACATAAGCAAAGCTAATTTAAGTCAATAAAGGGAGTTCGCTAAAAACTCCTTTAAAGAAAAGAAATTCATGCATGGGCTGTTGGATAAGCAATATTAAGTAGTAACATGGGAGTGATTTGGAACATGTTCATTTCATTCAAAGAACATTTGAGATCCTACTGTATGCAAGGCACTAGGATACAGAAGGAAACAACAGACATATCTATGTCCACATAGAACTTGGAAGCTATTAGAAAAGATAAATAAATGCGGAAATGTTGGGAAGACACAAGTTACTACAGAAACAAACATCCAGGGGACCTAATTTAATTTAGGGGTTAAAGAAGGCTTCTTGAAAGATATGACATTTAAGGGAAGATGAAAGGAAGAAAAAGGAGTTAGCTAGACAAAAGTGAGGCAGCAGAGGGGGAAGAAGAGTATTCCAAGCATCAGGCACTCCCTGTAGGTTCGTTTTCAATGAAAGCGTAGCAGATGTGAAGAACAGACAGAAGCTCTCCGAGGCTTTAAATGGAGTGAGTCTGGAGTACGGTAGGGGATGAGGTAAGGCAATGGCTATAGACTGCAGTCTACCTCATGCAAGGGTTTAAAGTCTTCTTAAGGAGTCTGGTTAACTTCTTATGAAGGAGTTCTGAAGGCACGTAGAAGTCACTGGAAGGTTTTATGCAAGTCCCTGAGATATTGTGTTTGGTTCTACAAAAGCCCCTAAGACTTTAATTAGAAGAGAGCACTGGAGGTCAGAGGCAGGGAGGAGGAGCTGGAGGTAGCTTCAACTGTCCTGGCAAGACCTGATGGTGGGGTTGTGTACTCGTGGACACGGTGGAGTTGGGGATTGGAGCAGTACACTGGAGCATCAAGAGATATCAGATAAACTTTAAGAATTCACGTTTAAGATAGAATTGAGACTACTTGGGCAACTCATCGCAGGAGGAGGTTAAATGAGAAGGCTATACCAAGAAAAATGGCCAAAAGGAAACTAGTGGACAGTGGTGTCTTTCCCAAGATGGAGGAAGAACTGCAAATCCTTAGGATTCAAGGACCACCTGCATTCAAAGACAGCTTTGTACAAGCTGTTTGAAAAAAGTATTTTGTTTTTCTTGCAATTTCGTACCTCTAAATCTATTATGAATAGTTTTTCTTTTTTTAAACAAAAATACTACTGACTTGCATAATCACTCACACCCAGGGGCGGCAATATTCAAAACAACTCTGTGTTCTTTTTGGAAAGTCTTGGTTCAAAGACAAAAATCAGAGAACAGACAAATCTTTTGATCCTTACTACTGACACAGCGCTTCAATGCAAACCCAAGCACTACTTACGACCTCTCTTTGATGGGACAAAGGGCAACAGCTCAACACAGCCACTCAGGTTTAAGAGGCTCACTCTACACTTTATGTGATAGAAAGAAGGATTTAAATATCAAAAGAACTGGGAACTCAAGTTCAAGTGACCAATGCACCTGGCAGAATTTAACCCAGCATTAAACCTCTCCATGCAAAATTCACCATTTTCTAGGGACAAACAGCTCTGGGAAAATTTTCCCATGACCCACCTCCTCATGAACATTTTTAATATTTCAAAAATGCTTAAAAACCAGAACAAAGCAATTTTGAAATCTCAAAGGGTCAGAGCAACTGGAATTAGTTTAAGAATGCATTATACATGAAAGACACCAAGGCTCTATAAACAGGGCATCTTCTTCACACCAAAGCACAAGAAAACAAAGGAAGAACTAAACTAACACAGACCGCAGAAAATATCACATGAAAGGAAACCATGTCTGGCCTAGCCTGCAACAGAAAAATCTCAAATAAACACACTTGGTTTTTGTTGCCTTCCTAAAAGCAATGCACAGGGAATGCACAACCAGTTTGAACATCTTGAAAGTGAGAGACAGTAGAATTTCAGTAATATTCCAAGTTATCAGGATTACTAAGGAGACAAACAGAAGCAGAGGATCCAGGGCCCCCCACCCTGTCTGGTTGAGCACAGCTTAGCTCATTGCCCCCTCAACTGCACTGCATGACCTAGCTTCTGGGTCCATCTCCCTGTCTTCCTCCAGGGGCCAGAGCTGAGAAGACTACAGCTGACCCTGAACAACACGGCTTTGACCTTTGCGGAGTCTACTTTTACCCACATAGTCTTCTATAAATGCGGTACAGTATTATAAATGTACTTTCTCTTCCTTATGGTATTAATAACATTTTTCTTTCTCTAGCTTATTCTAAGAACCCAGTACATAATACGAACACAGAGAATATGTGTTACTCGACTTTAGGTTATTGGTAAGGCTTCCGGTCAAGAGTAGGCTATTATAATTAAGTTATGGGGGAATCAACAGTGCCCCTAACCTCCATGTTATTTAAAGGTCAACAGTATTTACAATGGGTGATTATTTATTTATTCATTATTTTACTATGCTTTTTAAAAAAAAGTATGATCCACACCCAGTATGGAGCCCAACACGCGGCTTGAACTTACAATCCTGAGATTAAGACCTAAGCTGAAATCAAGAGCCAGAGGTTTAACCAACTTAGCCACCCAGGGTGATCGCCCCCATGGGAGATCACTTATTTTACTTAATCAACACTTGTGCTGTACTTAATATGTGCCAGACACTGTCCTAAATGCTTCACAAATAAGAGCCCCTACTTAATCCTCCTAACAACTGTATGAGAGAGGCACTATGAACATTTCCGTTTTATATGCAGAGAACTGAGGCATGCAAAGGCAATAGTTTGCCAAGAGTCAAAATGCTAGTGATACTGCTGAGATTTGAACCCACTCTTAATCATCTGACTTTGCGGCACCTGGGTGGTCCAGTTGGTGAAGTGCCTGCCTTCGGCTCAGGTCATTATCCCAAGGTCCTGGGGTTGAGCCCCAAGTCGGGCTCCCTGCTCTTTGGTGAGCCAGCTTTTCCCTTTCCCTCTGCTTGACACTCTCCCTACTTATGCTCTCTCTCTCTCTCTCTGACAAATAATATCAATCAATCAATCAATCAATCAATCATCTGACTGTGGAGCTACAAAGATTATTTTAATTTTCTCCTATATTTTTATATTTTCTTTAAATGAGAATTTATTACTTTCACAATAAGAAAAAGCTAAAAGATCATTTCTACTTTGAAACAGAAAACCAAAAAAAGAAATAAAAACAAGATCTCACATACCTCTTCTATGAAATCATAGGAACAAACACCTCATCTGCTGGAAGCCAAGGGGCTAGGCCAGATGATCTTTGGATTCCTTGCCAGAGATCTTCAATTCTGTACCCTGTTCCCCCCATCACACAAGCAGCAAGGGGAGCAGAAAATGTAGAGAAGAGTAGCAATGAAGAATGTGTTGTCTGGAAAGCTGACCTGGGCTCCAGCTCTCGTTTATAAGCTGTATAAACCTAGAACAAGCAGCTAAAGCCCTGCAAGCCCCAGTTTTCTGATCCGCCAAATGGCCACAGCTACACTTGTCTCCTAGAATTCACTCACATAAAACAGGTAAACACCTAGTAGAGAATAAGAGGCCAAAACACTATTAAGCACAGGAGAACAAAACTGTCCAAATATGCATCTATTTAGATAATTCCTGGGCCACAGCAATCGAACCCCCCAGTATCTCATTAAAAAAAAACCCAAACATGGACAAAAGAAAGAAGCTGAGTAAGAACACGGAAAGGTTCTCAGCCATGCCTTAGTTGGCAATTACTTAGCCGCAGTGCTAACGGCCTGGAGAGCATCTCTGAGCCACAGGGGAATGACTCCTGGGTCTAAAGGCTAGCATCATAGTGCTGCACTGCAGCCTAAGAAAACACCTACAATGTTAGGAGCCATGTTTCCCTGATTTGCCTTTTTTTAATGGGAAGAGCTATGTTTCAAGAACAAGTTACTTCACCTGATTCTCCATTTCATTATTTATTTATACAAGAAAATCATTGACTTGAGTGGTCCCAAAGATTTCTTTCCGCAGCTCTAACAATCTGTATTTCTCTGATGGTATAAACCCGATCTCTTTTAGTCATGAAGTCTGTACTGATGAGATTCTGTTGCATTTCTGCTAAGTGATACCACTCTGTCAGGCAAGTAGGTCTTCAAATAGCCTGTAATGAATAAATTTTTTATGTTGCCCACGCAGTATCTACAGAAGAATCCCCAAAGTTGTGTTGTACATTCTCTCTCTTTTTTTTAATATTTTATTTATTTATTTGACAGACAGAGATCACAAGTAGGCAGAGAGGGAGGCAGAGAGAGAGGGGGAAAAGCAGGCTCCCCGCTGAGCAGAGAGCCCAATGAGGGGCTTGATCCCAGGACCCTGGGATCATGACCTGAGCCGAAGGCAGAGGCTTTAACCCACTGAGCCACCCAGGTGCCCCTGTATGTTCTCTCTTAAAATAGTGCCTCTGCGGGCACCTGGGTGGCTCAGTGGGTTAAAGCCTCTGCCTTCAGCTCAGGTCATGATCCCAGGGTCCTGGGATCAAGCCCCGCATCGGGCTCTCTGCTCAGCAGGGAGCCTGCTTCCTCCTCTCTCCCTCTGCCTGCCTCTCTGCCTACTTGTGATCTCTGTCAAATAAATAAATAAAATATTAAAAAAAAATAGTGCTTCTGCCCCTTCTGGATTTGATATTCTTCTCTCTCAAATACAACATCTGCCATCAGGAACCTTGCTCCGAAAAAAGCAACTTAAATAGATGAAAAATTAAATGTTACTGTCACAGATTTCTATGTCCATAAACGGTTCTCTATCCATATGTAACTGCCCCTTAGTGCTTTCGTTACTAGTAACAATGAAGCAGAAAGTGTCATAGTAAGAACTCACAGGAAAGCTAAAACAGCAATGGATCTTGGCTTTATCAAGGGTTTTAGAGCTATCCCTTGTGCCAAATCCAAAGGACGCCGAAGATGGGTGGCTGTGAACTGATTTGTCCAGGTATCAGTCACTGACAGTGACGCTACCCAGGGAGCTCAGGGCATCCCTGGGCACCAGTGGTAGAACCTAAGGCACAGGTATAGAAAGAAGGATGAAAAAAGAAGAGAAAATAATTAAAAGCTTTAAGAGGGATGCCTGGGTGGCTCAGTAGTTAAGCATCTGACTTCGGCTCAGGGCGTGGTCCCTAGGTCATGGGATCGAGCCGCGCGTCGGGCTCCGTGCTCAGTGGGGAGTCTGCTTGTCCTTCTCCCTCTCCCTCTGCTCCTCATCCCGCTTATGCTCTCTCTCTAAATTAAATAAATAAAATCTAAAAAAAAAAATAAAGCTCTAAAAGAGTGAACAGGAGGACAGAAAAGAAAGAACAGAGAAAAATGAAAAGGGGCACAGAGTGAAAAGCTACAGAATCATGTTCAGTTGGAAGGAATAACTACAGCAAGTGCTTTACATACATTAAATTTACATGATAAGCCTCACATCATTTTGCCCTCATTTTGAAGAGGAGAGAACTGAGGCTCAGAGAATTTAACTGAAGATTGACTAGTATGTGTGTAATTTGTGACCTCAGAGGGCTCACTCTGTGACCCTGTGTGTGTGTGTGTGTGTGTGTGTGTGTGCTGGGCTCTCTGCACCTTGACTGGGGACAGCCTCTCCAAGGTGTCCTCAGCGCTGGGACCCTGAACAGCACAGGGCAGTTCAGTACAGCTCTCCAGAGCTTCTAAAGAGATTTCTTCCTCATAGGAAGTCAAGGTCTGTCTCCCTGCAACTTCCACCAGCCTTTGTCCTAAGAGATCAACACACTTGCAGCAACAAGGTTTCCCATCAAAGCCTCCATTATAACTAAAAGGGCGGGGGAGGAAAAATATAAGAAAAAATTCAAGAAAAATCTCAAAAAGTCATACACACACACCTTTTTAAGACTTATAAGAGTTAAGAGCCTTGGGATTGGTAAACTAACTACAGAGAATATTGAAATTGGGTCTGTCTTTGATTGCGTACATCTATTTCTATTAAGAAAGGAATCAGAGTTGGCTTAAGTTTTAGTGTAAAAGATTTAGTTTAAAATATTACTGACTTGAGATTATCATAGAGTGCAGAGATTTTTATTTCTTCCAGAAAAGCTTAAACTGCACATTTCCTTTATCCTGGAATGGTTCAGATAAAAGCCTACCTCAAGAGATTTGTAAGCTTTCTTTCCCAATACTGATGAAAGCTTACTTAAAAATGAAAAGCTCATCTAATGTGTGACCTTCAACTTAAACTACTTGGCTTTTAAGTTCCATCCATAAATTGGGAATACTACGTGGTAAATCGTATTTTAAGCCTGTTGTAAAAATGCTGCCTTTTGGTCTTACTGCCCTCCAAAATATATGAATTACTCATCTATAGTTAAAACTAAAAAAGGAGAGGAAAACTATTTTAACAAATATATAAAATACTTCATATATTTGATATATTTATAAAACAGATATTAATTTTGCAATTATATGAATATTATTTTAATGTTCAGTATTTTTAGAGGGTATTGTCAAAATCATCTTTTTTTCAATTTTTGAATTTTCAGTTCACTGTTTGTAACCACCTCCTGAAGGCACAAAATGGGAGTTAGCCTCTTTGTCAAAGCACTGCTCTAATACCTAGATCTCATACTGGGCATTTGTGGCAGTGCTGATCACAAGCTCACACTTCTTTCAAAGAGCAAATGATTAGGAAACACATATAGAGGAATCACCATGGAATAAATGGGTGATAAGGCAGACCAAAATTAGTGCCTACTCATTTTTTCCTAAGAGTACTTATTAAAGCATTATGGTTTACATTTAGAAAAGCAAAGATAATCTATTATTCTATCAGTTCTTTTGGGGTAAAAGCTCAGGGTTGCAGATAATCCTCTTTCCCCATATTTAAAATAATGAGAGGATTATTTCTTCCTTCCATTCAGAGTTCTTACCCTCAAACCATTTCTCACTTCAGTAATTTTCACAGCTGTACTCCAGGAGCAAAAAGGCAGACAGAATGTTACAACGTAAATGTTGACAAGTTAAAAACTAAAGGGACCAATGGCAGCACAGGTCAAAGGCACCAAAGCCAACACGGGTAACTGGTAATGCTTCAATAAATGGGTAACACAGTAACCCCTAGAATTCTCATCATTGTTTCCTCACTACCATTTCCATGTATCAAGCCTCTCATTCAAAAGTGAGTTTAAAAAAGAATCAAATTACTTACCCCTACTCCCATACCTACTGAAGAGTTTACTGATATGGTTTACACTGCAAATATAAAAATTCATTTCAAGCTTGTCTTAATAAGCATCAGAAATGAGAAACTTGATTTCTGACCTCTCTATTTCTTATAAAATACCCAACATCAAAACAATATAAAGAAAATGCATTAAATTCTACCCATTATCCCTTAAATAACAATATTTATATTTTTGTATTCCTTTCAAAATTTGTATATATCTCAACATAGCTACAAAAATCACTGTGTTGGGAATGAATTTTTTTATGCTTATTTCATAATTTTTCCAATTATTATTATATATACCAAAATGTTTAATTCTATTAGCCTTTTTTAAAAAAAAGATTTTATTTATTTATTTATTTGACAGATAGAGATCACAAGTAGGCAGAGAGACAGGCAGAGAGAGAGAGAGGAGGAAACAGGCTCCCTGCTGAGCAGAGAACCCGATATGGGGCTCGATCCCAGCACCCCGGGATCACGACCCGAGCCGAAGGCAGAAGCTTTAACCCACTGAGCCACCCAGGCGCCCCTAATTCTATTAGCTTTAAGCAGATTATGAAGACTAATTCATTTCTTACCTTAAATGAAATTTCCTAGCTCTAATAAGGTATGTTAAAATGGAGACCTACAATTTTCACCTGGAAATAGAGACATAACTGGTTTGCTTTTTAAAGATTCTCTTCTGAACAGAAGACTAAAAAAAAAAAAAAAAAAAAAAAAAAAGGGCCAGCTTCACTGGTCTTTTACTTACTTGAATGTAGCAGGTAAGCAGCAAAGATAATGAGCCCAATTTTACAGACTAACAAACTACAGTATTTACAAAATTTATGACTTTCTTGGAAACACCTGGCAGGTTAGTTGGTCCTAAAACCATTTTTTTTTTTTAAAGAAAACCCACAATTCATCTGTTTGCATTGAGCTAAGAAACTTTTTTAAACCTTAACCTGGGTTCGGTTTACATGCAAACCCAAATAAAGTCAGAGGATATAACCAACATCGCAAGAACAATGGTAATTTTCTCTAAAACTGTGTGAAGGGGAGTTTTCTGAAATACAGACTGGAATGACCTCATGTTACTTACAAGCTTTTCACCTACTACCCCAGATACCAGCTCCAACAGTCTCACCCCGCCTTGCCCGAGATGACAGCAGGTTTCATACCAGCAAACCAAAGAATTATTACAAGTTTTACAGGGAAAGCTATACTTTAAACTACCTTTCAAGTGTTCTTACTCCTCTGCTCATTATTTTTTGAAAGACAGTGAAGAGCCATAAGGACGTTCCAAGCAGAGGAAAACTTAATTATACTGAAAGAGAGGGGTCTGGTTAATTCTGTATTAGGTGAAAACCCTTTTTATGTCAAACCACATAGTGGATGGATCCTAAGTCCTTCGGAGGGTTCATTCTCACTGTGTAGGCAGAGAGGGTACAGGACAGGAGGTGACAACCTTCCCAATGCAAGCTGAGAAGCGGCCAACCCCTCTTCCTTTTTCCTCCCAGTGCAGTGATGGGGGTTGTGGGGACAATGTGGTTAGCTCAAGCTGGAAGACAAGAGACAGGGTGTAAATTGTACAACCACAGGAGATTTTCAGCTTGCTTTGCTGTGATTTGCCTTCTCCTTTCTCTACAAAATGAAAAGAGCCTTGTTGTTTCTGATTATAAAAGCAATACCTGCTTGCCATTAAAAGAATCAGATAATACAGAAAACTAGAGAAATGAAAGTAAAGATTATCTATAATCTTCCCACCCAGAGATGAACTACTCTTAATGTCTTAATACATATCCTTCCAAGTTTTTTCCTCTGTGTATGCACACAAACATGTTTTTGCTTTTTTATTTTTTTAAGAAAATAAAATCAATTGTAAACTCTAAGTAACCACTAAAAAATTTTTTAAAAAGTATAACTGATAGAAAAGTATAACTGGAGAGAAAATAGAATCACAGACAATGTTCACTTAAAAACCACAGAAGGAGGGGCGCCTGGGTGGCTCAGTCAGTTGAGAGACTGACTGACTCTTGATTTCAGCTCAGGTCATGATCTCAGGGTCCTGAGATTGAGCCCTGCATCAGGCTCCGCACTCAGCAGGCAGTCTGAGGATTCTCTCCCTCCTCTCCCCTTCTGTCCCTCCTGCCCTTGTGTGTAAGCACACACATGTAGAAAGAAATCTTTAAAACAAACACACACACACACAGAAGAAAAGAAAGGGAAAAAAGAAACAGCAAGTACAAAAAATAAAAAACAGTTACAAACATGGTGGATATTAAACAGACTATATCAGTAATCACTTTAAATGTGATTCATGTAAATACACCAATTAAAAGACAGCTTATCAGATTAGAATTAAAAAAAATAGATCCAAATATACATGGTCTATGAGAGACCCACTGTAAACATAACTTAGGTTAAAAATAAAGTAAGAAAGAAACTGAGAATAAAGCTGTATGGTGCTCTGAGATCTGTTTTTCTACCTTTTCTTGAAAGATAAGTATAGGAGAAAAAAAAACTGGTCTATTGAGAAACTCTATACCATTCTCAATGTATATGTAAATATTGGACAAATAATGTCCAATATTTCAAAATGTTGACTTATTTATACTATTTGAGAAATAAAGAATTGCACATTATTTGAACTTCCAAATTAATGACAGCTGAATACTTAAGGCACACATCTCTCCCTAATCTTGCTTATATCTCACAAACAAAAATCTTCTGACCATAACATAATCGATTTCCTTTAAGATGAGCTCTCACTCCTTGTTTCTGGAAGTAAAGAAATATTAATAAATGTTCTTACTCCCACCTGAGAATGTGTGTGTGTGTGCATATTATATATAATTACTATAGCAGATTCCTTTTCCCATGTAATTCAATGACCAATACGAGATGCTAAACTTTCTTACTAGCAAAGCTATGAAATAATTCATGGATCTAGCATATTTAAGTCTAGATGTTATATGTTAACAGAAATTCAGTTGGTCTTTCTCCAATTTTCCTGAATTGAATACCTCAGAAAAGACATTTTCATCGCTGCATGTCTAGCATGCCCACACTGATCAAATACATCTCGGAAGTAGACTCTCTTAGATGGATTAACCAGGGGTTAGGCTATGACAAGTTCACATGTGCCAAAGGAATGTTTCTGAATTTCACGTACATATCCTGGCTCGTGTTAAAAGTGAAAAAGAGAAGCCTTCAATTTGATTTTCTGAGGTTGGAAAAAAAATGACTGCAACTTTCCCATTGTGGGGTGATGCTGGAATCTTTGATCTCTACTACTCTAAGTTCACAGTCAGGCTACTTAGTTTATTTTGAGAAAGCAAATCCTTCCTGTTGTTTCTCAGGAAATGGAAGAACACATTTATAGACTATGTTTTCACTTCACGTTTAAATGGTTTTAATTTTTTAACTATGTTTCACTTTGAAGAACATTTAATTATATGGAGAAATTCAGACTTTCAGAAAGAAACTAGAACAGTGGGGTGAAGAGAATAGTATTCTCAGACTTAAGCTAAAAGGGTGAATTAAAAAATAAAAAAACAGTCTCACGAAAACTGTTACACCCTGTTTCTTCCTGTGAAGAATTTTCCAAGCATTAAGTTGTGTAATAGTTTAATGAGGAAAAAAGGAAATGCCCAAGTTTCTCTCAAATATTTAACAGCACAGAAAAAGATTAGAGACTTAATTTTTAAGAAGAGTGTCTTACTACCTGTTTAGGCTTGTTAAATTGTTGCAGTAATCTCTGGAGCCACTCACCTGATCTGGATTCATTTTTTCATGCTAGCCACACCTCTAGGGTTTTCAGATGTCATCCCTGTTCTTAATAGGAGGCAGAGACAGTTTAAATGGCTTTGAAAAGAAAACCTTCCAGAGGAAGAACACACCCAACTGAGCCTTAAGTGTTAAAATGCTTCAACTGTTTCCAGTTTTTCCACCAGCAAAGCAATCAAGGTGTAGGGAAGGAGATGGAAAGGAGAAAAGAAAGCCTTTTGAGGTTAAGATGCCAGAAATAATGCTTCACCTTCTTCAACTGCTGAATTCTCTCTCCAATGCTATGATTTGGATGAGGAGGGAGAAATAAACCCAGCAAAATTAAAACGCGCTCACAACATGGGAAAGCAGCAGCCCAGACCATGAATGCCAAGAGCACCACCACCTCGATGGAATGACTTGTGACGTCTGGGGAGCCGCCACACACCTCCAGCAAAGCCACCCTGCCAAGCCCTTGCCCAACTCCGGTCACAGCCCAGTGCTACTTCCCTTTCCCGACGGGCTACCCGGTGCGGCCCAGCAGCGGACACTGGGCGTGCTCATCTGACAGCCGGCCTGGCCTCGTGTGGTCAGCTCCCCGACGGCACTGCGGAGAGCTACTGTCCGAGCAACTCATGAATGATAAATGACAGGGATCTAGCTACTCTCACTCTTCTGGCCACTAAGTTTTGTCTACTAATGGACAAGTCTCACAGACATTCTGGGGCTTACAGGAGACTCAGGAGGACACTAACCGTGACTTCCTCCCTGGAAGATGAGGGCAGTGAGGCTCCCTGAGATTAGCTGACTTCCCCAAGGCCATCCCCGGCAAAGGGAGAACTCAGACGAGAACTCGCGTTCCCTAACGTTCAGTCTCTTCACTCCTCCTGTGCTCCTTTTCCTCCCTTCCCCGCACCCTTAAGCATCCTTCAGTCACCATCAAAACCCAACATTGCAGGCAAGGCTTTTGGGTCTTATTTTAGAAGACCAGTTATGGTATTCATTGTACTCTATCAAGAAGAAAAAACCCCACCATAAGCACCTAATGCCGGCTGACAAAGCCCCAACTGGACTCTCAATGATCACACATCCTACCTCCATCAGTGAGCTCCTTTCTCCAAGTTTACTATTAGTAACTTTAAACTGCCTTCTCAAGGCCCCTTCACTCCTGCTTTATTGAGAGAACCCAAACCTTCAGGAACAAACTTCTCAACTTCCTTCTCTACCTGCACACTCATTTTGAGGCACACGTACTTCCCTTCCTCTCCTGCCCCAAAGGAATGAATGTCCCCGTTCCCTCTCAAGACACCTTCTTTGACCATGCTTGCACTCCGGATCTTGGCTAGGCCTGTTTCTTCTGGAGCCTTCCTCCACCAGTTATCCTCTCTTCTACCTTTAGTCACTCTCTCGCCACTCTTCTCAAACAAAATACAAGCTTTAGACAAGACTGCGTGCAAAAAAATATTCCTTCATGGACAAATGTGTACTCCCAACTGGTGCTTTCCTTCTCAATGCCTACTCTCTCCTCACCCACGACAATGCAGGCTTAGACTTTATAACTCTTCTAATTACTAAATACTAACTGAATATCTCATTGCCAAACCCAGGCTCCCACTTTCAATTTTTGCTATATCTGACCCTCCTGTGGCCTCTGACAGACCTGAGAGCTTTTCCCTTTCTGCCACCTGGGTACTTCGGCAAGGTGCTTACCCGGGCTTTGGAGAGCTTATCTGTAAAAGCCAACAACAATTATTTCAGGGGATACTGTTGAAAGGACTTTATAACAATATATAGAAACAAAACAAAAATGCTGGTGCTCGATATTCCCTTCAGTTTTACTTGTATCTTTTCTTGACCTTCTTTCTTTCTCCTCTTCTTTTGCCGGCTTGGTCTTTGGTCATTGGGCTATCCGTGAGTGGTCTCAGCTACATTCGTTGCAATAATCATCAGTTCCAGACACTCCCCAAAACACATGTCCAGCCCTGACTTCTCTCTGGTGGCAAGGCCTCTCAAGATCAACTCAGTGTCCCAGGGGCACCCCAACTCAAGTTCAAGCTGAACGCATTGCTCTCTCTCTCCAAAACTGCTCCTCTCATATTTTCCGTTCTGACTAATGACACCTTCAGACAGTGAATCTTCCCAGCCCGAAACATCAAGAGTCATCTTTCTTCTTTCTTCTTCCTCCCCTCCCATTTTCCATTCAATCAGTAACCAATTCTCTCTCCTAAATGAGTCTCCAATCTACCCTCTCCTTTCCTTTCCCACTATCATCCCCATACTTCCGGTCCTCACTTTCTACCTGGGTTGTTTAATAGCCACTGGACTTCTCCCTGCTTCCTTTTCATATATCTTAAGACCACAATTTAATTTATTTAAATTTATTTCATCTCTGGTGATTCCATAAAGCTGTCAGGAAAAAGCCCACACTTCTAGAAAGAGCAGGTGTGGCTCTAGACATGGCTAGATCAAGTATCTAGACCAAGATGTACACGTAACCCCTTCTCCCCTCTGCACCACGACCTCTCTGAGCCAGTCACTCACACTCTGTTCCTCACACACTGAGCTCTTCCCAGCTCTGAACCTGGGCTATTTCTTCCGGATTTTTTTGTTTGTATGTTTGTTTTTGTTATTTTTTTTCCCTCCTGCTCAGCCTAGTAAATAATCCTATCCCTCTCATAACCACACCAAAATCACCTCCTTCATGAATTCTTCCCTCACAAACAAGAAAGAACAAATCACGACCTCCTTTGTGCCCCACTATCTATTATTATTTACCACAACTAGCACCTCACATTCTAAGTTCCAGTTAATGATTTATGTGTCTATCTTCTGGGGTCAGGCACTGTGTCATATTCACATTGTGTCTTCAGAACTTAGCACAATGACTGGTACACAGCAGGTAGGAGGAAGAGAGATAAGGGAACTCAGATTTAGTAGTTTAGAGCTCAGCAAATGTCTGTCGAATGGATGCAGTAGCTTTGCTGTCAATTATATTAGAATAATTGAATAAGAGAGGCGGCTGATAAAACAGGTGGATCTGACAGCTGGTGAGGTGAGCATAAAGGAACCTGAATGAGAAATGGAAAATGTCAGCACTGATAAAGACCTCTCCTGAGTATGTAAGTTCAATCAGGTCAGCAGCTGGGGTTGTTATAATCAAACCTAGACGAATGCCTAATAAGGCCTGTTTAAAGCACACTGGGAGAACAGCTCCAACAGCCCAAGGACATGGTCTTATCTGTTGAAGCAGGTTTTGGACTCTAGAACATTCTACATTTTAATTTTACTGGACTTTATGCAAGCTTACTAAATTTCAGTAGTTAGACTTCAACCCTCCCCTATATCCATAAAGCACCGTAAGAACTCCAGATGAAGAAAAATAAAATATAACCCATCATCCATATATTGCTAGAAGTGATGGCCAAGGGGAATATCTTTGGTCCAGACAATCATGTCATGCAATATCTATTTTGAGACCACAATTTCCCCCCCCAACAGTAATTTCAAATTTATTTATAGTAATAAGCCATGTTATGTACTACATGGTTCCATGCCATTTTATCAATTAAGGAAAAAAGACACTATATTCTACATAGGCATGAAGATGCCCGTTTACCAAATCAAGTGACCCAGCATTCAGGTGGACATATATTAGACTCTTCAAGTGGAATGAGACCAAGTGAACTGAGAAAAAAGTGGTGAAAAGTAAACTTGGAAAAAACCATGCCAAAACTGGCAGTGTTTTCCCAATAATAAAGAGACATCTATAATTAACAGGCTTTCAAGAGTATTGAACCATGTATTACAGCATCACACCTCATAAAACATTCATTCAAAAGCCATACTAGGAACGTACATCCAAGCTCTATAAGCACATGCAAAGAACTGAAGAAAGAGAAGCCTTTGAAGTGAGAGATCCCCTGTCCTACATAGGTGACCAAGCGTGGAAGGGAGCCATATTGCTAACAGTGAATAAGTAAATGAAACTGAGAAGGAAATGTAACATAAGGGATGTTAAAATTAAAATACGTTATTAAATAAATACAGAATGTTCCCAGTGAAATAAATACATTTCTAGAAAATGTATGCAGGGTTAGGGGTACCTGGGGGCTCAGTTGGTTAAGCGACTGCCTTCGGCTCAGGTCATGGTTCTGGAGTCCCAGGATCGAGTCCCACATCGGGATCCCTGCTTGGCAGGAAGTCTGCTTCTCCCTCTGACCTCTCCCCTCTCATGCTCGCTCTCTCTCTCTCTCTCTCTCAAATAAATAAATAAAATCTTAAAAAAAAAAAAAAAAAGAAAATGTATGCAGGGTTAAAGAGTTAACAGACATGCAGAGAACAGTAAGAAATCTACCCAAAATCATCTATTTTTGAACTTTTATATCAATCTTGGTAATAAGATCACGTTAATAAAGTGAGGAAAGACTAAACTGTAAGCCTAGAATAGGGAAGGATTCCTGCACAAAACACAATAATATTAAAAACCGGGGGGGGTTCACCTACATTAAAATCAAGGATTTTTCTTGTTGTTAATGAAAGTCACCATAGACAGTCATCAGGCAAGTGACACACGGGGAGAAAGTATTCACAATACCCAAAGGGATTCATTTCTAGAATATACAGGAACTCCACAAGAACGCTTTCAAGGAACTTCTTGCCAGAAAAGGGCAAGAAACCCGATTCACAGTAAAGGGAAATTAAATTAAGCGAATGAAGAGATGCCCAACCTCACCTGTCATCATAAAAAGGTAAAATTATACTATGAAGTACAAATAACATCCATCAGACTGGCCCAAATCAGGAAATTTCTTAAGAAAAAAAGAAATGATCATGCAGTACTGGTGGGGATAAAAACCCAACAACAACCCGCAGAGTTCCTAGTAAAATCAGTCCGTTTCTATTCTAAGATCCAGCAATGTTGCTGGTGAACAATACTGCCTCAAGAAACTGTAGCCCACTGATTCAACAGATCTAGGCTCCTTAGGGGAAAAAATGAATACATACATAGCATGAAAGCCAAAAATATTTATGAAATTTTTTTAATAAAACTTATGAAAATGCTAACTCTTCCAAGTCCCTATTTCCTAACACATATCTCTGTGGTTGTAATTTAACTCTTGCTGAAAAGATGAAGCAAAAGGTAAAACTAAACAAAGTGCGATCATTTCTTTTCGCTGGTAAAGTGAAGGACCAACAAAGAAGCAGATGTAAAGGAGGGACTGTTTTAGCATGGGGTCTCAGAAACCTGAATCCCAGTCCGGGCTTTCCCTTATTTACGTGAATTGGATAAGCTGCCATCTCTGCCTGCCTCAGTTTCTTCACCTACAAAACAGGGGTATTACCCACCGTGCACAACACCAGGAGGATTAGAGACAATCCACGTAAAACTGACTGACACACATGAGGTGTTCAATAAATCAGAACTGATTTTTTTTTTTTTAACCAGAAAAAAAAAAATATCATGCACTAACCCTAAGAGGTTCTGGCGCTCAGCCTAACCTGTCTTAAACAGAATACCAAAGCTACCGCAACAGGTGTGGAAACCAAAAAGACTGATTCAATGGGAACTCATAGTCTGTTTTTTCCACTACAGAATAGGGATAAATAGTATCTCTTTCCACATACTTCTCAAAAACTATAAAGGTTAAGGTTGGGAGAAAGCTTCTTCTAGCTTCTGGGAAATGAATATAAGGCTGCTGGTGGTGGTACTTAACATAGCGGAGATTGTACAAGGGGGTCATTGTCCTGACTCAACAAAGGTAAGGAACGGGTATTCACAGAAGTAACGTAGGGAAAATGCTCTTAGGAGAATTCCAGTTATCCCTGACTTAGTAATCCTAAGACCTCAAAGCCGACCATGGAAAACCACCTCAAAACAAAATCAGATCCAAAGTTAGGACTTTACACATCCTCTATTCAATGGACACCAAAGAGGAACATCTCCACCTAGGAATCTGGCGGCTAACGTACTGTACATTTCAGTTACCACCTCAGCATTTCCCACCTGGAGCAGTGGTTTTACTTTGGCCCTGATTTCCCACCCTATGGACTTCAAGGTGCTGGCAGTGGTCAGTACAAAGAACCGATCCCACTTACATATGTACTACTACTTTATAAAAACAGGAAGATGCTGTGGTCATTATTTACAATATACATAGTCAGTTGAGTGATATTAACGAGTACCATGCCCTAAATATTAGCAATCATCAGAAATAAGAAGTAAAACTCTAAGCAAGTCAAAATCTTTGAAATCTTTAAGTATTAATAAAAGTTTCTGGACTTTTGTAAGGGTTGCAAACCACTGTTTTAAGGGTTACAATTTCCAATAGAAGACAGTTTTTATTTAATAGACATGAAAAACATAAGAGGGTTTTGAAAAAATGAACACCCTAACACATTTATCTCCACCCCTAGTCCTCTCGTGGTCATAAACTTTTCCTTGGCATTTAAGATCAAAGCTTGTTATGCTTTCTTTCCTAGTCACAAGCCACTGCAACTGTCCCAAACAGAAATGGCAGGGTACTGTGTACTAAGAAAATATACGTATTTCATTCCTCACTTACAAAAGAAAAACCATTCACTTTATCTCTTTTCTACCCCAACTGCTCCCCTTCTCCTAACGCTCTGACACAATTCTAAAGAGAAGTTATAGATCACTATAGATGTTCCAATTGTTGAAGAGAAAATAAATCTTTTATGTAGTATTTCCCAGTGAACATGTACTCCCCATTTTAAATTATATTCTTCTCAATGCAACATAAAATATTAAGTAAGGAGAGCCTTGACTTTAAGCATTCCAAAGATAACAAAAATTAACTTATTTCCATCTGAGAAATACTACAAAAATACTTAATATATAAAACATATATGGGTCTGCCTATGTCTTTCCATAACGTCACGTTTCCTTCCTTCCTTCTTTCCTTCCTTCCTTCCCTCCTCCCTCCCTTCCTTCCTTTTTAAGAAATCTCTATGCCCCAAATGAGGCTGTAACTCACAACCCCAATACCATGCTCTACCCATGAAGCCAGTCAGGTGCCCTTGTAATATGACCTTGTTAATGGGTATCCTGAACTGGGGGAGTGGGGGAGTTGGAGGGCTATGTATGGTGGTGGTATGGTATGAATGGTAGGGGGCTACAGAGAGAGCCACACACATCATTTTTTAATTTATTATTTCCTTTCTGAGACATAAAGTGTTCTAGGGGTAAACCAGAAGAACTGCTTTTTTATTCTAAAAAGATGTAATATGCTAATCTGACCCCTCAAAAAGATACTGGCCACTAAGACCTGACCTACGATATCTGTAAAATAAAATATGCCATTAGAATGTTGGCAGCAGAAAACAAATCAAATTGATGCAAACACAGCTAAATCCAGTCACTAATATAGAGAAAGTGTAAATTTCAGATGAGGGGAAAAAATACCACAAAGAAACCCTTGAGCTCTGGGTGGAAAGAGTGGGAAAAGATCTGAAGATGTAGCTAAGGCTAGTCTCCAGTCAGTGTTTACCAGCTCTCTTGGAATGGCGAAAGACCCCTGAATCAGCGTTGCCATCTCTTCCTGAGGTGGCAACTTTCCAGATTACAGAAGGGCCAGGACTATAAACCAAAAGACTTAGTGAAGTCCTAGCATCTTCATTTACTAATATGACCACTGACAAGTCACATTTTATCAGCCTCAGTTTCCACTCTCCATAAAATGGAGTAAACGAGTCCTACTTCACCAGACTATTAAAGGGAATAACAAATTACAAACGAGCTCTAGAAAATGTGCTCTGTAAACAGAAAATGAGGATCTTAAGATCCGCTATCATTATTCCTGGGTTATTATTTAATTATTATTAAATTCTGCTAGGGTAGGAGTAAATCCTGTTTCTAAATAGGGTTCAAGTTTAGAGAATCACAAAGGCTGTTCTATTTTATCTTGAAGCAGAGTGACTGATGCTGAACAAAGTCCTCAAACAAATTAATGAACCGGAGGGCCAGGAGTATACTTGGTTGTACAGGGCATTCAAGAGTCTCTCTCACTGACTTCTTTTCACTTTTAATCTTGTCATGTATTTGGGCAAGAGAAGAGACATAAACACAGACATATCACAGTGAAATTCAAATTTAAGAAGTCCACGTCCAACTATCTCGAGAAAAGATGAAATTAATTGCTCAGTTCTTATAATGTATCTTGGCTGTTTACTGCTAACACAATTATGCCAATTATTGATATTATCACGATGGTTAGAGCAGCTGCATTTTAGAAGAGATTGAAGTTCTGAGGGACTACTGGAATACTGGGATCAGAGAATTCAAATCACTGCTGAGAGGGAAAAAATAAAGGGAGGGAGAGGGCAGTACAAATTTACTAGGCTACCTGACTACAAAAGATTTTCCTTTCAAAGCAAAATTAATTACACAGGATATCTATTTTATTACCAAAAGTACAAATTAGAATGGCACAGCCAGCCTATGACATCATGAATTTAAATCTACAACTAACCCTGCTTCCTGGGGAGACCTGGGCGCCCAGTAAGGTGAAGGAGCTACGGGCACGTGGTAGTGGGGTTGTGCATATTCCCTCCAGGCTGCAGAAAAAGACCCTTCCTGGCAGAATCTCACTTTCCTTCCCCTGGTCAGTTGTTCACATCCCTTCCTCTGAAATAGAAGAGTAAGAAGATGCTACTGGCGTTCCCGTTGCTCAAACATTGCATTTGGGGCCAAATCTGACCATCAAACTGACGTCTTCTCAACCATCCAACCTCCCTTAGTGACCATCCACCAGGCTGGAGTTTCACCGGGTGGATAAATATAGGTGGAGAAACAAGGCCAGGCTTTCACTGGGGGAAAAGTCAATCTGACTTGGACTGCAGAGACAGGAGCTGGCAGGGAAATGAAGAAGCACAAAGTCTGTGCCTAACACAGACCTCTCTTCTCTCACGGTTTGCTCTCCACCTATGAACGTCAGAGAAGGAGCAAGATATGGACAGATGTGAAACTATCATCTCCTTGGTGAATTCGAGAAAAATCATTCTCAAGTTTACTTGGATGGAAAATGGAATATAACCAATAAAGATGTCTGGCTCGTACCTTTAACAGGACCTTCTGTCTGAGCAAGGGAGCCAGGCTAAGAAACCACAACTGCAGTTAACAAGCCAGACACCAGACTAAACACCTCAGAACTAGCTGTCCCTCATTCTCCATCGCTACCTTTCCAGTGCCAGCCTGCATCACTAATTCCCTCAGTTCCTGAAAGCCTGGCTCCCCACCTCACCACCCCCCACCACTCCAAACAAACAAACAAACAAAAAAACCCAAATAAAAACAAACAAACAAAAAACCAAAAAAGTGGTGCTGGGCTGAAGAGGTGGGATTTCGGAGCCTGGGCACCAAGACTCTCCCTCCACTTTCCACCTCACACTTCGCCCGCCACTCACCCTCTCTCCCCGCCTCGGTTCCCACTTCTCACACACACTGCTCTTCATAACACCCAAGCCTCCCAGAGCCTTCCCGTAGAGAACCCCAGGTCGGCGAGGAAGCAACAAAGCGCCCCGCTTCGGGCAGCGGCAGGAGGCGGCGGCGGAGAGGGCGGAGAGGGCAGCTGGGGACTCCGGGAAGCCTCCTGGGCACGGGCAGCCCAGGCTGGAAAGCGCCCGCTTCAGTTGAGATGAGTGAGCTCGGGCAGGTCCCTCTCGCAGCTGCCCAAAGCCGGCGCGCCCTCCCGAAGGGTCCCACACACCGGGGCGGTACCGCCACGGTCCCGGAGACCCCTGGGGGTAAAGGCGGGGAGGAGGGGCGACCAGGCACACGCGCCAAGTGAGGCTGCGGTGCGGAGCTGGAGAACTGGCTCGGCGGCACCCAGGGGCGGTGGCCAGTGACAGCCCAGCGCCCGGCCCGCGGGCTCCTGATCTGACCGCACGCACCTGGACCAGGCGGCCACCCTGCTCCCTCAGGGCGCTCTCCGGGGACTCGGCTTCAGCGGGGGGCGCTCCGCAGGCTGGAACCGGCGGCGACGGAGACTTCACTCCTCCATCCTGGGACCTGGCGGCACGTTACAGACAGCCGTGCACTTCCTGTTTGAAAACACAGGGGAGAGAAAGAACGAGAGATCCGAGTGTTGGCGGAGTGGAGGGAGGGGCGCAGACCGGCGGGAAGGAGCACCGGGGGGGCTGCGGGTTGCATAACTACCGCCGCCCCCGCCCGCCTCGCCATGGTCGTTCCGGGAGCTGTGCCCCCCGGCCGGGCGATCCGCCGCACCGGCTCCCCGGCGAGGTGGCTCCCTGCGCCGGCCGAGCCTCCCCCTGCCGGAGGCCTCGCAGCCAGCGCGCTCACAGCCCTTCCGTTTCCAACCCCTGCCCCGCTTCTCCCCTCCCCACATGTACCCAGTCAATGGACTGCACGCTTCCTCCAAGCGCAGCGCTGCGCCGCGTGTAGTGCGCCTCCGTTTTCTTCCTTTCCTCTCTTCCCCGCCCCCGCCCCTGGAACAAAATCGCCTTGGGGAAGGTGTAAAGACAGGACCGAGCCTTTCCAGGGGAGTGGAGGCTGGATTTATGCAAAAATTTTAAGTGAATAGCCACGTCCCAGTACATCCACTCCAACTCAGCAACTCAAAGAGCCTCAGGATGGGAAATTACTTGTCTTGCGCCTGGCTGACTCAAAAGAAAGCGTGCTCACAGCTGCCACAAACTGGGCGGCGGGCGGCGGGCGGCGGGCGGCGGGCGGCGGGCGGCGGGCGGCGGGCGGGGGGCGGGTAAGTTCCAGGACAACCTCATCCTCACAGTCCTCTAACATTCCATATACCGATTCCACACAGCAGATAATGGTATGGTGTATTCTTTCAGAAAACAAGGAAGTATTTCTTGGTGCTTATGAAATCACAGAGCAGTTCCAAATTTCTGAGTTTGGGTTCACTGCCTTACCCTCTGACTTAGGTGAACTTCAGGGTAGTGTTTTAAAAAACAGTAAACAGAGGGTTTAAGCATCTGCCATATGCAGAGGGTGCCAGCTCAGGGAGTTCGTATGTGTGCTCAGTGCCGAGTTTCTGGGCTTCCAGGTGTGGATGGCTTCATCGGTACCCTGCCTGCCCTTGCACTCCTATCTCTAGGGTCACAAGGCATTTACAGGACCGCCTTGGATAAACAGCTCCTTTTATCATCCAGCTGTTGGCTTAAATAAAAGTTATTCATGTTTCAAGCCTCAGCATGGACCGCAGGATAATTATTCTACCTAAAAAGCCAAATTTTGACTAAAGTAGAAATTGATGAACGTCAAGTTCCTATTCAGTGCTACACAGCATCTCATTCTCATCTGCTCTTAGTTTTAACATTTCCCAACAGATCTACAAATGTCCTATTCTCATATTTCCAACTGAGGAAACAGGGTCAGAGAAGTTAAGTAACTGTCCTGATGTCTCAGCTAGAAAGTGGTCAAATGAAGAGCTGAATAACAGGTCTTTCCTAAGTATAAAATCTGGGCCATTTCCTCTACACTCTGCTAATTCTCAAAACAATAGTGAATCCTAGGAGGAAAATCCAGCCCATCGACCATCTGTGATCCATTTCTTCATCTCCAAATGATCCTGCAATTTACAAGCTGTAACCCCATTGAACTACCCAGAGTCCTTACCCACCTCGGTAATATGTACCTTGATTACCCAAGCAGAGGACACTGTGCTCTTTCCTACTATCTACTACTGGCTCTTTCAGCCTTTTCGGAATTACTCAGTGGCAAAAGTTCAAAAGGTTCTAGGGTAGCTTCTCTTATGCCAAGGTACAAAGTCTGAGCAAGTTCAGAACCTAATCGGCTGACTAATATTTGTTCCCTGAATTCTTTTTCTCTAACTGGGATTTTTTAAGAGGGCAAACAAAACAACACAACACACACATGGCCCAAACTTTTAGTGGAACTGCTGAAATTCTCTTATCTTCTATTTCCTTCTGCTTCAGCACTCAGCTCACACTCACCTGTCAGTAGCATGCTATCAGCCTCCTGACAAGCTAAGAAACAAAGCACATGTAAAAAGGTGATTAAGAACCTTGGCAATGGTGAGACCCTAGACCCTTGTGGAGACTGAGGGAGGAAGTGAGTGCTCTTATCCTGTGTCCAGATGACCTGCATCTCACTTGCCCCTGCCCACCCCTTCACTAAGGAGCATGTTCTGGAGTTGTAGACTGTCGAGGTAAACGGCTCCACGTGTAGCTTGGGGGTGGGGGGAAGGAGCAGAGATTCAGTCCCAACCATCAGGCATGCCCAGTCTAATGACGGTTTAGTCCTGAGGGTCTCCAGCATCCTTTTAGAGTCCAGCTCTTCCTCGGCTGCCCCCTTTTACCATCTCACAGTTCTTTGCTTTCCTGGACTTGTCAACAGTCCACCTCTTTTCAGACTTAAAACTTTTTCCCAAAGCACTGCCATTTTTTTCCCCCACAAAGTACATGGTGGGAGGGAAGCACGGAGCTCAAAACTTCTCTCACTTCTCTCTCATCTAAAAAAGGCCTGTCAATAATTACCATGTTTTTGAGGATACAATTCTATTTTAAAATACACTTTGGTATCCCTGCCTTCATTTTTGTTGCTCGTTATGTCTCCAAGAGCCTAGAAGGAAAACCTCTGAAGGAAAAGGAAATTCTTAAGAAAAACCAAAGGAAACATGCTGAAATTAACCTGCATGGATCCCACAGTGTACAGTTTGGGTAATACATACAACACTCCTACAACCGCATCAGTCCCAGACCTGGTTCCTAACAGCCACAAGGTCTAAGTATCATATCATAGTTTCACACTGTTCAGCTATTCTCCTGCACCTTCTGTGTTTCATAGAGAAGTGTTTCTACCTTACACCTGTTGAGTAAAAAAAAAAAAAAAAGAAAGAAAATTTAAAAAAATAAAAAAACATTTAAATCATGACCTCATAAGAAGAGAAAAAAATATGCTCTCCAGTAGGTACAAATCATGCCGCAAGAAATAAAACTGATTTTGGAAGAGAATTGGAAGTTCATTTTGAAATCTTCTCTCCCTAAGTACGACAGTCCATGGATGAAGATGGCAACATCATGAAAGCTATTTTGGAGGATCCAAATTAAGTGACAAGAGATAACTTCTGTGAGGACTAACAGGTGTGCAGGAGGAAATGATGAACTCTTTTATCTTAAATGATGGTGCTTATCTTTTTTAATCTCAAAAAGAAAGACAAAGACCTTACCTTGGTGGTTAAAAATGTTTGCCACAGATTTCGTTGTATGAGGATTCTTGGTCATTATTACAGCTGGATTTTGCAAACAAGGAAAAGGAAACTGACAAGCTGTCTGGTTAGCTAAGAGAGTGCCTCTCTGTATTAGCAACCTCCACACCAGTGTCCCTGTATGTCTGCACTTCCAGGGCGGCAATGCAACAGGCTTTTCTGTGAATGAGGTCTCTGGCACTCACACTCACCTCCCAGCCTCTGCAAAACCTGGGCCATGGCATTCAAGGAAGATGTCCTGAGAGCCAACTGGCTGGCTTGATTGGCATTTACCCACAGAGGGTTATTAGCCATTTTCAAGGAGCCAGAGTGTCATTTCCCATGGCAAAAATGCAGTAGAGGGGTGCAAATCATTTTTTCTTAAACTTGCCCTGCAAATGGGACGACTGGGTGGCTCAGTGGGTTAAAGCCTCTGCCTTCAGCTCAGGTCATGGTCTCAGGGTCCTGGGAGTGATCCCCGAATTGGGCTCTCTGCTCAGCAGGGAGCCTGCTTCCCCTCTCTCTCTGCCTGTCTCTTTGCCTACTTTTGATCTGTCAAATAAATATATAAAATCTTAAAAAAAAAACCAAAAAACAAAAAACAAACTTGCCCTGCAAGACAGCTTAGGGTCCCTTCTAGGCATAGAGTTTCCTGGCTCTGAACAAGCTGAGAAGGAAAGCACTGCTTAGAGCATCCCACAGTATGACTTAGAAGACCCCCTACAAAGCTGAAAGATAGGGCCGGGGTGATTATAGGCCTGGGCTGGTACACCTTGCAACTCAATGCCTCGGTTTCCCCAGCTTCCAATCACACGTACAGATTCACCCATGCTGTGTAGAATTAGTAACTTTACATGGGACCCTCACGTGCCCTGCCCTCCACCCCTGAATTTTCAGAACTGCTTTTTCAGGGAAGAATCATTATCACTGTGTGAGGAGAAGCAGCGGAGTTCACAGATGTTAAGTCATTTTCTCAAAGCAGCAGCAGGTAATGGAGCTAAAACTCACCCTGGGTCTGTTCTTCCTCCTTTTAATTGAAGAGAAACGAGTGGGTGCATTTTGGCTGTGGATTTATTATTCTGTGCTACACAACTTTTACTCAGAAGAATCTTACTTTTCAAACACAACTTGTAGTGTTCCCTCAGCTGCATCACGTTACTTCATCACCTTGCCAAATGTCTGTAAAGTGTAAATTATAAACATGTATTTTGCAACAGGCCAACTGATTTTAAACCCCAGCAATGGAACGCCATACAAATTAGGTTAAATACGCTCTGGGGCTGCAGCTGAGTATTATTTCATAAAATAATAAATAAGATCCACTAGTCAAACTGTGACAATGAAATCTCATTATATTTTTTCTAAGTTTCCCTTCTCATTCTTCAGTTAGTATGCAAATATGTAAGTAAAGTGGGCCACAGTGGCTGATGGGCAGCAATTTTAAAGAGCATAAATATGAAAGGATAGCAAGAAACCACAAAAGTTTGACTAAATGCAAATACCTGTACACAAGTTAAGAGTATTCAAAATGTTCCTGGCACACACTTAGCAATGGACAGCCTTGGGTTATTTACTGACTGTTGATCGTCATGTGCACTGAGTAGACTAAATACTGTCCTGTAAGACATTTTTCTTTGGAAAGCATGTTTTGTCTATTTATCTTCTGTAATTGGTATTTCTGCTTCCTTATTAAAAAAAGTACTTAGGGGCACCTGGCTGGCTCAGTCAGGAGAGCAAGTCACTCTTTCTTTTTTTTTTTTTTTTAAAGATTTTATTTATTCATTTGACAGACACAGATCACAAGTAGGCAGAGAGTGACAGGCAGAGGGAGAGGAGGAAGCAGGCTCCCCACCGAGCAGAGAGCCAGAGCAGAGAGCCAGACTCGGGGCTCAATCCCAGGACCCTAGGATCATGACCCAAGCCCAAGGGAAAGGCTTTAACCCACTGAGCCACCCAGGTACCCGGAGCATGTCACTCTTGATCTTGGGGTTGCAAGTTTGAACCCGACGTTGGGTATAGAGATTACTTAAAAATAAAATCTTTCAAAAAATTTAATTATCGGGGCACCTGGGTGGCTCAGTGGGCTAAATCCTCTGCCTTCGGCTTGGGTCATGATCCCAGTGTCCTGGGATCAAGTCCCGCATGGGGCTCTCTGCTTGGCGGGGAGCCTGCTTCCTCCTCCTCTCTCTCTCTCTCTGCCTGCTTCTCTGCCTACTTGCGATCTCTGTCAAATAAATAAATAAAATATTTTTCTTAAAAAAATTAATTCTCCTTAGGCACCCATTTAAAAAATAATATATTAAAAACCCAACAACTTAAAATATTGGCCCCAACAAGTCAAATAAATATAATGTTCACTACCAAGAAAATAATGTTTTTAAAAAGGATTTTAAAAATATATAAACATCTGTACACATCTGATGGTAGCAAAATATATGAGTTGATAGGGAATGAGTCACACACATCACTGTCTATTGAATATATCAATTCTCAATGATCTAATATAATGGAATCTTAAAGAAAAAAAGGCAATTCGCGAATAATTTAAGGTGACAAAATTGGAGAGTTGATTTTCATTTCCTTTCCTTTGCCTGTAATGGAATGGGCATGGCAAACTGCATAAAAGAGTAACAAAATGCCTAGAAAATCCGCAACATTACTATAAACTTTTGAAAGATTATTCATCAATGTTTAAACTAAAGCAAATTTTAACCACTTTACATGTCTTGACTCAATTATTCCCGACAACAACCCTATGGGGTAGAAATTAGCACTACCTCTGTATCACAGATCAGGAAACAGACGCAAAGATACTAATTTGTCCAAAGTAACACTGTTAGCAAATACCAGAACCTGGGCAGCCTAGCTGGCCACAGAGTCTACTTTTAACCAACACATTTTACTACCAATAAGGCACAATTGGATTGGGCTTGCTTTTTCCAGCATGAAAGTTCATGGCGGAATATTCCCATGGGTATGGCAGATGAAAGCCTCAGAGCTTTTCCTTTTTGCAGCAAAAATGCTTTTAAGGGGTAAGAGATATACACCCTGCTGCATGTTGCTGAAAAAAAGGAATACTGGAAAGAATGGAAAAGCCAGGAAGAAGAGCTGCTTCCCTGCCTTGAGTGGAATCCTGGATTGCAAGGCTCGGGGACTGCCTGGCTACGGCACAAATGAGTTAGCAAGGGAAGGGAATGCAATGAACCCCATGTACTTTGATCTTCCTGAAGCATTTGATACAGTGTCCCATGAAATCAGGATCACTAAATCAACTGAAACTTATGTGGCAACAAGAACCACACAGGCATTAAGCAGGCTAGAAAGAAAAACACTGGCTATATCTACTAGTATGACAAAGAAAAGAACGACAAGGAACAGTGTTCACAAGTAATTTGGAAATCACTCATTCTGCTATAATCAAATGTGCACATAACATTAATTTTGGAGGTGTAAAAGGGCAAACGAGGGCAAGCTGACTGAATCCGTTAAATTAACAGAGGTGAAGAAAAACAAAATCAGTTTCATTTTTGTGCTCCTTTTAATTTTCAGGGAGGGGCTAGGATGTCCAATGGGTACTAACCACCTCTAGACCTAAGATGCCAAGGCTGAGCTAAGTAAAGTAAGCAATGGCAAACTGGGTACGTTTAAAATTTTGGGACTTTAGGTCTGAATTTCAAAAAGCATGATCCCACTATTCCACACACCATCAGTGAAGTTCCATGAGAAATAATATTCCTTGCAACAGGAAGATTTTGTTAGCAAAATCCAAAGAAACGAAGGGGCTCGAAGGCTGAATTTGGAGGTCAGATGAAAAAGTCAGTGGTGTATGTATAATCTGGCCCCACTACAAATATGCCACACAAGCAGAAGGTCATGAGAATGGTTTGCAAAGACACGGCAGGATAAAGAACAGCAGAGAAGGAAGAGAGAAGAGAGCTAAAACTTGGACTAACATTATTTTTCTAAGCATAAATTATAATATTTAATTTCTTTAATGTTGAGAAATTGCTTCTCCCTTGGTAGAGCTGTTTGCCTTCCCAGCAGAAATTATACTTTAAATGTCAGTAATTGATTTAGAACTCAAGAAATGGGAGTAAGAGAGGTCTGTAACACTTGGGGGGAAAATGGCTTAAGTTCAGGCTGGCTCCCAGGAAATGTACAAGTGAGCAGCATTTCATTCAATTCCTGAGAGACTGGACAGAACTGGGAGCCCTCTAGCCACCCTGCCCCAGGCAGTGGACTCTAAAACTCATGCTCTGAGAGATCGTCGATCAACAGTCACCAAGGAAATCCTACATATTCAATTTCCTTCTAAATAAAGGGGAAAAGGCAAATATAACACAAAGGCATAAAGAGTAGAGCCACACTACGTTCTTGATATGTACAGAAAAATGTATGTGAAAATGACCAAGTTGTGAAAATTATCTTACCCAAGCATTGATTAGTGGCCCCCTCCACGGCTTAAAAATTATTCAAACAATGACAAACCCACAATCAGGCTCCATCCCCCATGTCCCAATGCCCACAGGACCTAGTCCTTGATCTGGCTGCACTCAGACACACCTGCAGGGCCTTATAAACACGGCCACTCAGCCCAGGCCCCACCCCGGATCTATATCATCAGAATCACTGCTGGGAGTGAGTCAGTGAAACTGTCCATCTGAACTCCCAGGGGACCCTAAGGTGCAGCCACACTGGGGAAACCTCTGCTGCATTCTACTCCTTTCTTCACGCCATGACCAGAGTTGCTGAAGTCAGAGACTGAAGCAAGTAATGCCTCTTCTCATGAACCTTCAGTGGAATAACCTTCCAAAGCAATGGAATGAAGTCCAAATTCCTTAGCAGGACACTCCATGCCCTCTGAAATCTGTCCCAAACTGCTTTTCTGCTATCCTTTCTTCCCACATCTCTCCCTCTGGCAGAGCACCAACCCCCAAACACATTACATGCTGCTTTCACATCTCCATACTTCACCGCCCCAGTGTCCTCTCAATCTGCCACCCTTTCTCTACCAGTCAGCATCTTTCACATCCTTTAAGGCCCTGCTCAAGTTAATTTTCTGAAGTAGTTTTGTGTGTGTGAAATCTTCTCTGATTTTTTTTTTTTTAAGATTTACTTATTTGAGAGAGAGTGAGGGAGGGAGGGAGAGAAAGCACAAGCAGGGTGAGGGGCAGGGGGAGAAGCACACTCCCCACCAAGCAGGGAGCCCATGTTGGGGAGGCGGGGGGAGGGACCCTCCATCCCAGGACCCTGGCATCATGACCTGAGCTGAAGGCAGATGCTTAACTGACTGAGCCACCCAAGTGCCCCTTCTCTGATCGTTCCAATTAAACATCAGTCTCTCCTTCCTCTGAGCAAACATCCAAAAAAATGTAGCTCACGTAGGAGCTACCATATATACAGTGATGCTGTGAGGAACTGTACTGCACTGTGCACGCCAGTGTCCCCGCCGAGAGCAGGGGCATCCATAACTCATGTTTTATAATGTGGATGAGGGACAGATCCAGGTTCCAAGTGTAGTTCTTTTCGGTACAACCAGCACTGCAATCCTTAGTGTAAGGGCCTTTTATTTAGTAGGTTATTTAAACACACTGTGCCTCAATTTTGTAATCTTTGAAATGTAACAATGATAAATGATAACAATGATAAATGATAAACCTTCATGACTGAAGTGAAGACAAGGCATGAAAAATGTCTGGCTCGATACGGACCACCTAAAAATTCACCGAGAGGACAGCTTTTCATTACCATTTCTTACTCATTTTTGTTTCCTAAGCTACAGGAACGAAGTGCACGACACAGTGCTCAGAAAGCATTTGCTTTCAAATAAGCAGTGATTTCTTAATGCCCTTTCTCCTTACCCAGTTTTGTTCCGTCATGAAGGGTATTTCATAATATTTCTATTGACAAGTCATCTCTTACTCCCCTTTCTTCCTTCAAAAACCATTGTACAAAATTCTAACGAACAAGCCATGTCAGTGTCCCTCCTACTCCAGCCTGACTTTTTGCTTTGAACTACAGTGACTGCCCGCAGCCACAGTGTCGCTGCCCAGAGAATCGCCTGCTTCACCCTGACAACAAACAGCACTTTGTAGGCAAACTGGAGGCGAGCCCAAAGTAGGAGGGGGGAAAAGCCAAGGAAAAGGAGTTTAGGCCAGAAACAGAGTTGACACCCACACGATCGTCCGCACTGTAACACAGGTAAGGAGAGAACAGGAAAGGAAAGACGTTCAAATCAACACAAGCCTTCCCGAGTACTTCCAAGCATCCCCCTCGCCGCTCACCCATGGACAATGATGGCCACGGCTCACACAGGCCACGCCGGTCCCCTCACTGCCTGACACACACGGCTACTGTTGTGGACAAATGACTGTCCTGCCCAACGGCACCTGCTTTTCCTCAAACCAGGCACACTGCTGTTACTATCCCCTCCATCATTCCCCCTGGAGATGAAAACCCAACATGAACTAAATCCAAGGCCACATCATCAGGAGAAGCCAGGGCCAACACCAGCTCTCAAGTCCTCAAGCTCCAGATCCATGGACCTCCCACTGCCTTACATCCAGTGTGGAAAGTGATTTTCAAAATGTTCTCAGAAGCACCCCAAATGCACTAGTTGTAAAGGTAAAGGTAAAACCGTTCTTGTGCTTTTAAAAACAGTTCCGGTGCCAGGGGTGAGGGCTGTCAGCAGCAGTGAGGCCCAGACGGCGGCCCGGAGGAGGATCTGTGTACTGTGCTGGCAGCCTGGTCCAGGAAGAGCTGCGGCTTTTTGTTTCTGGATGGAAACGGCCTCCTGACAACTGTGTTCATTTGGTTTGGGGAGGAGCAACTGGGCAAGGGGCAAAATTGTCATTCTTTCTTCAAATCCAATCTTGATCCTGAATTTAAAGCCGAGGTAATGTGGGAAGCAAAGGAGTTTCTAAAGCAAATCTGTGATCCTTGCATGTGAGAGAGTGTGAGAGGCAAGAATGCGGTCCTCACAAGCACAGATCTTGAAGCCACCGAGGGCCTGGGTTCCCATCACTGCTGGGCCACTGCCAGTGTATGGCCCTGAGTCCCTCAGCTACTCAAGGTCATGGGGAAGTGCAGCCAGACTGCAGAACTCAGCTTCAGTGCCCTAGGCTACACAGCAGGGGTGGGGGGGTCAGGAGCTAATGAGTTACTCCATGCAAAGTGCTCCAAACAGTGCTTGCAGGCGTGAGTACTACCTAAGTGTGTCCTATTATTTCCAGAATGGCATTCCTCTCTAAGATTGTGTTCTGCAAGTGTATTTTACAAGAAGGTTCAAGAAGACTTCTCATATAAATTTGTTTATCAATAATGCCCCAAACCAGCACAAAGATTATTTACAGGTTTCACTTCCTGATAGGATCTTCCAGGATTTCCATCTGTGGACTAGAGTCCCTGGAAGAACAAACGTGGAATTTGAAGAATTCTTCTTCCCAGCAATAGTGCAAGGAAATCTGCACCCATTCTCTCAATACTGCAAACTGGCTTCCATAATGAAAACCAAAAACCAAAACCAAAGACTTTCATTGCATTAAACTAACTAATGTGGGGGCGGGGGTGGCACACATTTTTAAAAATGCATTTTTTATTCTGAAAGCAACCAAAGCGTTAAAAACTTCAAAGTTACACCAGCTGAGAGGGCCATGGTTCAGCTCACACAGGGATGACAGTCCTATGGACTGGAATAAAACCTGCTGATGAATCAAAAGATTTCCTTCCCAGAAAATGCTGAAACTCCAGGAACAATGTGCTACACTGGGGATGATTAAGAGAACAATGCTATTAAAAATGCCGTCTCAGGCTAAGAGTCTAGCCTCAGCTACTAAGAGGGTCTGCTCAAGTACCCACTCCTCTCTGAGCAGGCGTTTGTCCCACACACTCACGGAAACGAGGAAGGCTCTTCCCCAGAAGAGCAGATACAGCTGAAGGCGGCAGCACTAGCGGCTCACAGCAGGGGTCTCAGGTCGTGCCCTGCACAGGGGCGCCCCGCCAGGGAGCAGGGGCAGAAACCCAGCCTCCGTGGCTCCCCAACAGCTCATCGACCAGGCAGACGTAGTCGTGCTGCCGCTGACTTCACACAAAAGGACCGTGGGGGCCGCTCCAAGTCATGCTGCGCACACCAGCCCTCCACAAGCAAAATAAGCTGGTGTCCAGAGCCCCGTGGGAGCTGGGGGCTGCCGGGCGGACCCCTCGGACGCCGCTGTGGTTTGTATGTAAACCCAGCCAACTTTCTGCAGGGCAGACATTTGCCAGCTCTCCCGGCTTCCTTTTGATTACCAGCCACTCTGTAGTCTCTCCTTTCCTGTCTCTGGATGCTCCTTTCGGATGGGAACCCTTTCCCTTCCTTTCCACTCCAATTCTCCTTTTGCAGGAGCCACAACACAAATTAACGCGCTCCCAGGAGGAACGGCAACATAATGGCTCTCTGCCCACCCACATAGATTCTACCCTACTTCTAAATATTTATCGGGTCACAATTTTCCCTTTCTCCTGTAAGGACTCTACTTGTCTCGCCCTCTGCTTTCTATTACCCAGATCGAGTTTGAGATACAAATAAATGCTCCTCTTCCCTTATCTTCGGAGGGTAGATGATCTTTATTTACCTCCAACTGGCGCTTACCCCTGGTTTTCTACTCCTGGGCCCACCTGCCCCCTCTGCCCCCATACCCAGGCCTCCATGCTTCATTCCCAAACTAAGCGTTTGTCACTGAATCTACTACTCCTCAAGCAAGATAACGCTTCAAATGCATTCACTCCAGAAATACAGGGTAACAAATTTAAAGGGCAGAAATTGTTACCATTACAAGTATGGGGCTTTGGGGGTTTTTTGTTATTATTGTTGTTGCTTTTCTGCTTTGTGTGTGTATGGGGGAGGGGGTGCAGAGACAATGAAATCAAGTTCTGATCTGTTTCCATTTAAACTGATTGTCGAAGGGTACTGCGCTTTTACTCAGATCCCAGGCTTCTGTTTACTTGGCCACTAAGGGCTCCCTATCTCTAAGGACCTAAAGCTTGCAGGCTGTATCCAGCCCACAAAGCCATTTTGTTTGGTCTGCAGGAAGTTCTTTTTTTTTTTTTTTTTTTTTTAAAGATTTTATTTATTTATTTGACAGAGATCACAAGTAGGCAGAGAGGCAGGCAGAGAGAGAGGGGGAAGCAGGCTCCCTGCAGAGCAGAGAGCCTGATGTGGGGCTCGATCCCAGGACCCTGGGATCATGACCCAGGCCGAAGGCAGAGGCTTTAACCCACTGAGCCACCCAGGCGCCCCGGTCTGCAGGAAGTTCTTATTTAAAATGTTGAGTTAGCCCATCTTTTAAAATCAGGAGATTTTAAAGTAATAATCCAGATTTCTGGCTTACAGTGAAAAATCAGAAGATCTGGCAAGACTTGCCCACATTCCCATATGGCAACAATTGGCTGCTGAACAGATCAGCTAAACAGAGCCCCTTTAGACAGACCTGCACTTTCTAGTTCAGCCCATGTCCACCCCACACCCTCCTGATCACCCTACCCGGAGGCTGAGGACCAGCTGCCACAGATCGTCCTCTATGAGGCCCACTTCAGGTGGTGCCTGGTGTTTGTTTTGAGACCCTAGGGCAGCGCTGGCGTCCCAACACTAAGGCTCCTTCTGGTTGGTGGAGAAACTACAGACAGGATTACAAAGTTTCGGCTACGTACAGCATTTGCCATGTACAAATAACGTGTAAGGAAAAGAACTAAGAGAGAAGAAAATGTACCATAATAGAAAGACATCTGAAAAGAACTTGGTTAAAGAGAGAGAAAAGCAACCCTCCCTCTCTGGGCGCGTGTGCATGGGACGGGAGTGCATTTGTGCAAGCTGTATTAACACCGCAGACCATCTCCTGACTTGTACTTCATTATTGGCTAAAATGTTAGTGTGAAAAATAAAACCGCTGAAGTAGAAAGTCTAACAGAATGAATTCACTCCCCTGAAATGATTATACTTGAGCAGAATAAATCTACGAATGGAGTATAAATATGTGATCTAGGTATATGGATAGTGACGGATTCATTGTTTATTTAGAGGACACAGATAGGATTCTTTATTGTTTCCCTGCATACGTTTGCTATGGCATGAGTTTCGCAAGCACTTGGCGGCAACCCCTTATAAACGCGAGCTACGTCTGTATATATTTACGCACAGCAGTTGCTATAAGGTCACATCTCCTGAGGAGGAGTAAACTCCTACGACATACACCACTACAAGTGGCACTCCATCGCCAACACTGGTGACAAGAGAACAGACTAGAGAAGTCACCAGAACAAGTGATTTTAAAATACCCTCTCCGTTCCAGGATCAACTTACCCTCAAGTGGTTTTACGCTGGCTTGTATTTTTGAAAACGCTGTGCGCTGGTGAGAACACTGACCTGGAAGCCCAGAGACCCCAGTGCCACTACGCTCTCCTCTTCACGGCCTGAGTTGCCAGGTTCAGATCTCATCCCTGAATGAGGAGCACGACCCAGACAGGTTGGAAGGTCCCTCTATACCTCAAAATCCCATTCTCCATTCTCTCTCTTTTTTTTTTTTTTTTTTTTTTGCCAAGAGTATGAATAGGTATCATAAAATGAATAGAGAGAAATAAAAGAGAAATGAGAACAGTAGATAAGAGAACGGGCTTTGAAACAACAAAAGTAGCTTCAATTTCCACCTCCACCACCTGTTTTTGTTTGTTTGTTTGTTTTTTGAAAACCACATAACCTCTCAAGCCTCAGTTACCTCATCTGTAAGGTGGGAGTAGTCTACTTTCCACTCAGGACTGCTCTGAGGATTGAATGAGGATGCATGTAAATTCCAAGGCATAGGTTTGGACAAGCAAGAAATACCTAATAAACAGTTATTAGCATTAATTTGGGGTATTCCACAAATTGTCCAATTGCTTCTTGACCAGCTTAAAAAAAAAAAAACTAGCTTTATCTGATAATAAATTGATTTTAAAAGCTTATTCGGTAGGGTAGCGTCACGGATACCATTTTCCAACGAATTTTAATTTTCAAATACTTTTCAGAACTAAGCTTGGAACAATCAGTGACGAAAATTTTGACTGATGGTACTTCATGCCTGATGTGCTGGGCATGAGTCTGTCCTGTCTCCATTGCATGAGATCTGGAGAGGCAGCTCTCTGGTGATCAACATCCTTCAGAGAGAACGGCTGTCTTGCACTTCCTTTCTTCTCCCGCTTTGTAGAATTCATGGCAGTGTTGGTGATCTGTTGACGCTGAGATTTTAGCAAAGGAATTTATGGGTTGCTGGGGAAGTGAAGCCTTCCCTGGCAATGTTCCTAACTATTACCAGCAAGCAGAAGAGGAAAGTAAAAAGGGTTTTAAGAAATGTTCATAATGGAATCTAATGTTGATGTGTGAGCCTGGCCCAGCAGGAGATGTCCACAGGTGAATATGGACATCTTGAAAGCCTCAGAGCAGTGGTAGTTCCCAGACTTGATTTCAAACTAGTAAAATCTAAAAGGAAGACTATCATAAAATTGCCAGGGCTTCGGTGACCAAGAAATGACCCGAAAACCACACTATCACCATTCTTCACAAGAGGAAAAAAATTAATATCTCAAAGTAGGAAGAACCCAAGATTTTTTTAAAAGACCTTTTGAATTGAGGAAACACAGCATTAAAATCAAAACTGAAAAGCTGCTGCATTGTCACCATTCTTTTCTTTCCCCATAGGCTGGGGCATGGCGCCCGCTGGAAATGGATTTTCAGTTGGCCCCATTATGCCATCCAGTGCAGGGCACAGCACCTCATGGAGGCACGAAGGGCCACACTGTGAACCATCCAGTGTCTTGGTCATCACCTTCCAAGGATACAGATATATCCACAGAGCTCCGTGTCTGTCTTGGTAACTAACTGTGAGCCTGTCAGCCTCCAGTGTTTCAAAACCTTTCTGAGTGTCTCAGTCAGTATCCAGCCTTTGGGTACAGCTCTGTAAGACAGTGGTTCTCACTCTCGGCTCTACATATGGAATCACTTGACGGCAGAGAGAGCTCTTTTCAAAATGAAACTCCACACCCAGAGATTTTGATTCAATACCTGGGGCTCAAGTAACTTTAAAATATTCCCCAGACTGACTCAGATGAGACCCAGGCAGGGCTAAGGAAAACAGGTACCGTATTTTTTTTAACTTCACCCTGGATTTCTGTATTATAAACCTGTAAGGTGCACCTCTTCGGGTGTTCCTTCAGGGGACAAACATGAATGGAGGGCCTGCCATGTGTAAGACACTAGGTAATGAGTGGAGAACAAAACAGATACGCCCCTGCCCTCATCACGCTGACAGAGACCCGGAGCAGGAGACGAGGCAGGCAAACTACATTCCAGTTTCCTGGGATTAGGTGAACATTCCAGGTTCCTCTGTCCTTAAGCTTGGGGTTTCAATAACATCTTCCTGTCTTCTTTCCAGATACTAAAAATCCCAGTATTTTTACCAGGAAAGCAGTCAGGCAAAGCCCTGTCCTTTTGGAACTTCCATTCCAGCAGGAATGTCTACATTTTCTAGGTACCATTACATTGGTTGTTCCAGCTCCAGTGTCTTTCCTAAAGTCAGGCATCCCAGCTTTGAACAAAGCATAGTGGAAATTCAAATAAGATTGTTTTCTGTTTGGTTTCCACGATCGTTTTTTGTTTTTGTTTTTTTTTCCCCAAAATCTTTTTGACAGAGCTTAGTGTTTCCTGTCTTTTTTTAATCTGCAAGAGCAAGTTGGGACAACACTGTGGAAAGTGTTTTCAAAGTCCCTTCCTGGGTTTTGCCACCAAAACACCACCCTCTGACAGTTCCATAATTTCTTTCTTAGCACCTGACCTCCTACTGCCCAGAGAGAAGCTCACCGGCAAGTCTTCTGATGACTCACATACCCTAATACGGTTTCCCTGGAGTAAATCCCCATTGGTTAGTTATTTCATAATTCAGAAGAGCTTGCTGTCATCTGTAAACCTAGAAATTCCACTGTGTGCTCCTTCTTTTGGATCAATTATGTAAATAAGGCCTGAGGGACCCACTGTTTACACACCTCCAAGCAGAGGAGAAATCTTTCTATCCTTAGCTTTTATTTGTGGTCTTTAAGGCGGATGAGTTCTAATGTCTGCTCTGTCACTCCTGTGTAAGCTATAGGTAGTCACATCACCTCCCTGGGCCTCAATTTTCTTATCTATGAAATTCAAGTGTTGATACCTTCCATAAAATTCTACCTTTCTATTCAAATGGTACATCACATCCTTAATTCCAAGGTGACTTCATGTTTGATACAGCCCTTGGTAGGATAAAAGGACAGTATCTAAGCATTTTCCAGTATTTTCTTCTCTCAAGAAATCTCCTATCTTCACAAACATCCCCTCTTCTCTCAGGAATATCCTTCATCTCCAGAGGACATGGACAGCTGTTCCATGTGGACCAGAACGGAAGGGAGAGCAAACAGACCGATCATCTGGGCAGACAACACACCAGCAGGGGATCGGGGCACAATGGACATTTATGACAAAGAAGATGCATGTTAGCTGTGAAATCTGGAATTTTGTTCTAACACTCTCAATGTTGGATGACTACCATCCCAAACAAATAATTTATTTAAATCTAGTTTGTTGGATAGATCTAGAACATTTAGAGAACTTGGCACTAAGTTCTTGCTGAACTGCCTGCTTCAAAAGACATCTGTGCATGGTGATTTCCTAATGTCATTTCAGAGATGACACGTGAAATCTGGTAAGTATGAAATGATACCAATGACAAGCTAAACCCCAATTCTGGGGAAAAAGGCTTGTTTCTAAGCCCCAATCCCCTCTCCTTCCCCAAATGTAAAGTTGTCACTAATGAAGTTATTTTGGGCACATTAACAAAAAGAAAAGGGGAAAAAAAAAAAAAAAAAAAAAAGCTTGGCCAGAGTGGGAACCAAGTCCCTGCGGTTTTTTTGTTTGTTTGTTTGTTTTCCCAGTACCACTTATCCTATTTACCTCTTCACAAATTTCAAAAGCAACTCTGATCTGGCAGGCTTCAGATCTGCACAGAATGTTAGAAATTCTCTTCCAGATGTCTAAACAGAATTACAAAGACTCCAGAGGATGGAGTACAGATTTCAGAATCTTGCAACAGACTCAAATTAATTTCAAAAGGGCATCACAGGTACAATGCAGTTTGACCACAAACATAGATTTCTCAGGAGCTCCTAAACTAAGGGCCAATCAATCCCTGGTATTCACTTCCATCACTCAGCATCCCAGGTCCAGAATAGGACTAATAGTGCCAAACTACTGGGTTGCGAACAGTATTAATTCAAATGGTTACAAAGCTTTTGGCAAAGTCATCCTCTACTCCTCTCTCATAGGATTAGAAGGCAGAAGCAAGATTTGAAAATCTCAAAGACCTTCAGACTAGACCAAAATAAATAGGATAGCACTGAATATGGACAAAAACCAAAAAACTTCCATTCGATTTCACACACATACAAAAATCTGCCCAATGAATACAGGGATACAGCAGCTCACACAACAGTGTCTGGATGTTTTGACTATTTGGACAGAATCTATACATGGATCTGTACTAGCTACGTGCTATTAAAAAAAAAAGTTTTGTAAGTTTAAATTGCAGTAAACAGATGCTTATGCCTTCGTTTCAGTAAACAGTGGTCCGACTGTAGTCTTTGTTGACCAGAACACATTTCAATTATTGCATTCAATTCCAGACAGTATTACCCTCCATGGGAGAAGCTGACAGATAAGACATCTAGAAACCATGTCCCACACAGGATTATGAAAAGAAGTGGACTATTTTGCACTGAGAAAAGGGGAAGGATACATCATACTGTCTTTGTGAAAGATGTCAAAGGGCTGTCCTGCTGATGTGGGAAGTTTCCAGGAGGCAGGCTTCAGCTCAAATAATTATCATACATAGTTCAAAGATACAAGAGCATGTCCTCATAAGTACAGAGTTCCCTGTTTCTAAGGGTGGTTAAATAGAGGCTGCCTAGCAAGTGTGAGAATTTACTAAAGAAGTTTGACCAGGACCTCTCTAAAATTCCAATTCTGAGTCTGTGATTCCCCACCTACCTAGTATTTAACTGCCCTGCTGGCTCCTCTGCCACGATCCCTTGAAAATGCTCCTTTCCTCTGATTAGGTTTTGCCCAGATCCTAATCACTTCAGGCCTGAGCACAGGAGAAATCTCCTAGATTGGCTTCCCAACCTTGACATCCCTACTCATACGTCAAGAACTACCTCCTTCAAGGCCTATTCTGAGATGTAACTTCACTTCACGGTAACCTTTCTGGTTAATGTCTAGAGCACGGTTTCTCAGCCCTGGCAATACTGAATTTTTGCCAGGATAATTCTTTGGGGTGGGGCTGTCCTGGGCATGGCAGGAGGAATGTTCAGCTACTATCCATTAGATGTCAGTAGCACCTGTCTCCCAGCTATGACCCCCCCAAAACAAAACAAAACAAAAAAAAACAAACAAACAATGTCTCCAGACATTGCCGAATGTTTCCTGGGAGGCAAAATCACCCCTTGTTGAGAACTACTCTTTTTGAGGCAAATGATTAACATCACTGACCTGTGGTTCAAGTTTTCCACTAACTAGATTCTCCCCACCGTCATCAGTCATGTTCTCTGCTCTAGCCAGGCAAACCTATTTACTATCTGTGACTTGTGACAAAGCTCATTGCTTCCCCTAATACATGCTCCTTCCCCTTTCCCCAAAGCACACAACACTTCGTTCTGGCTCCAAAAAACCCTTTCCATTCCACTATTCCTTGACATTTAGAAAAAAATAATCCTTTGCTTCTGGTGGTGTCCTCACCTGCACCTGTCTTCCTGGCCCTCTGTTTGTACACGCATCCTCTCCTTCCTTGTTAAGGAACCGCAGCACCCACTCTGTTTCTCTGTTTGCTGCTGGCACTCCATACATACCGACTGGTATTTCTTAGAATGTCAAACATCAGCTCCAATTACACATGGAAAATACATGAAATCTCTTACCAACTACCATTTCATGAACATATGTGATCCTGAGTACACAGTCTGAACAAAAGTTTGACTGTTTTATACATAGTTCCAATCTACCTACACAACTGGGATTGAACCAAGTCTAACTTCCATCATAGAGCTATCAAAACAATTCAGCTACTGGGACAGGACAAACACATCAAAATATTGTGAAATTAATCAAAAAAGCTCAGCACAATATAAATATTAAGGGGAAAAGGCCAACTTCTGACCAAGTTTTTTAAAATTCTGTAAACCTCGGCAAGGAGGAAAAGATTCGAAGATGGCTCCATACTTCCCCTGTTCATTGCATCGTCCACTAACAGAAGAGACTGGGGGACTGGGTCATCTAAGGACAGTCTCCTTTCCACCTGCTAATGTGTTAAGTTTTAATCAACGAAGTACACACACGCACACCCTCAATAAAAACGAGACAAATCTAAGATCAAATGTTCAAATACATAAGTAAACCATGCCAATTCATGATTTGGAATCCTTTTTTTTCCCCCAGTTCCAGGGATTACTTAATCATTTTATGGGAGGCTCCCTTCCTAACCTACAGAGATCAAACACTCCAAATTGACTTTGCTGGATCCTTACTTTAGCTCATCTCAGGATTTTTTCTCTCTCACTTTGGCATTTTAACAGGGTTTCAGTCAACCGGTGCGGAAGACAGGAGAAGCGATAACTCTAGCCCTTTCCTAGCTGATGGTAGGTGTTTGGTCAGTATTTGTGGATAATAAAAAGAAATGTTGTCTAAAGACTTCATTTACCTGTTATGGTGCAGGATTCTTCCCACGGGTTAGTAAAAAGCAGAGGTCCCAGAAGCTGTGGGGGTGTGGGGGAAGGTCTGAATCACTGTCATCCTTGGCACTTAAAAGTGCCCTTTGGTTGTTTCTGAGATAAACAGCCCTCACCATTACTGCAGACAGCAATGCCTTGCCTATCCAGACTCTTCCAAAGTCCAGCAGAGAACACAAAATAGGTGCTCAATAAACGACGCCCGAGTGGAATTTTATTATCAGAGCTAGGGAAAGTTCCTAGGAGTCAGCTCTCTCCTTACTCCTGTAGCTCTTTCAAAATAGGTCCTCAGAGCTTTCTTTGCTTAACAAGAAATATTTTTCAAATTCAAGGAAGAGGAAAGGAGAAACTCCGAAAAGCAGAGGGAGCCATGTATGAGTCCAAGAAGCTCAAGTTGGGCCCCGCAGTTGGCTAGGACTCCCCAGTATCTATTCTCCATCTTTCTGCCTACCTCTTGAGTGCTCGCTCCCTATCACCTTAGCGTTTCTTTCTTTCCTGAAGCCATACCCCCCCCACACACACCTTCTGCCACACAGCCCCCCAACTGCGTGCCTGTTGGGACCGCAAATCCCCACCTCTTCCTCTACAGCAGGAACCTACCTCTCCTCCCTCGAACCTGCAGCAGCTCTTCTTCACTGCGGCTGGCTTTTTAAGAAACACAAAAACAAAAAACAAAAAAACAGCCCACCTAAAGCCAAAACCCTAATTTCTTTATCCCTAAAGGATACCCCAAATTAGGGGGGACATTAAGAGGAAGGCCTCTATCAACGCTCCAGGAAGCAACTTCCCCCAACCCTCCTTCCCAAGCCCCTCGCCAGGATACGAGCAAGAAGTCCAGTTCCCAAGTGCCCACGCCTTCAAACAAGCTAGAAGCGGATTATACCGGTACCCAACCCGGAGATGGCCCGCGGCGGGCAGGGTGCACCTGCGGGCCCCCAGCTCCCTCCCTCCGGCGCGGGGGGCGGGGCGCTGCCCTCATTCCCCGCCCAACCCACCCGGCGCGGGAAGCAGGCGAGGGGGAGGCGTTTCGGGAGAAGTTAAAGGGCTCACCTTCTGGGCTCCGGGCCAGCAAGGCCAGACACCAAACACCCACCTCCGGGAGGAATCGGCGGAGCCGAAACCGGGTCTCCCCGCCCTCCCGACTGCGCGGACGGGGGCGAGAGGAGGGAGCGCGCGCGAGGGGGAGCCGAAGAGGGGCAGCCCGCACCCTCCTCTCCCGGGGTATACCGCCGCCGGCCCAGGCATCCGCGGCGCCCGCCGCTCCAGCTTGCCGGGAGCGGCACAATCTTCCGGGCCGGGGCGGTCGCAGACGGGAGACCCGCGCTACCCCGCGCGCCGCCCGCGTCCCCCCCGTCCCCGGCCCCCGCCCCTCGCTGCGAGTTCCCGGCCGCAGCCTCCGCGCCCGCCGCGGGGCAGGACGCCTGCGCCGGGGAAGGGGCGCGCTTCGCCTCCGGGGCGGCTCCCACTTGCGCGGCCCCGGCCCCGGCCCCGGCCCCGGCCCCGGGGAGGCGCGCACCAACCTTGGGGGGCAGCCCGAGCAGCCTGGCCGCCGAGCCACGGCTTATGCTGAGGCAGGAGGTGGCGGCATCACCTGCGGCGGGCGGCGGCTGCACCGGGACGCGCCGGGGCGGCGAAGGCGCGCGGCGCCCTGGACCCTGCTCCCGAGGCCCCGCCCGCGGCTGCCACCTCGAAGCGCGGCGGAGGAGCCGGGGCACCACGGGCGGCGGCAGCGGCGGCGACGGGAGCAGCAGCACATGACTCTGTAACGGGGGGAATTAGACAAAGCGTAACATGGACTCCGGGCCCGTGCAGGCGCTGCAGCTCCGGGACCAACCGCAGCCAGCGAGCGCCGCGACTGGCTCGGCCGCAGCCAATGGGGCGGGCCCGGGCCTCCATGTGACGGCGAGCGCTTTCCCCCGGCCGCCCGGCCGCGCCCGCAGCGGGCCGGCCTCACCGGAGGGGGTGCGCGGCCGGTTAGGTGGCCCAGGATCCGGGACCCGTGGCTAGAGGCTGCCAGACGCCAAGCAGGTGCATGGGGCGGGGAAGATCGCTGGTCGCCGAAAGACTTACCTGTCAAACGCCTACCTGAACACGGCGCCGCGCCAGGCAGCCGCTGTCCCCTGGCGGGAGTGGGGCAAGGTCAGCAACCTTCGCCCTTCCTGGGTCTATCCTTTTGACTCAAACTCTGATACTAAGACCTAACGTGAAAGGCAATGAAATGGTAGGGGGGAAATTGCGTAAAAGTCATTTAAGCAGCTTCCAACCCAAGGAGAAAGTACTTGCCTCGGATCTGGGGCAGTCACAACTTTATCTTGGCACGAGTAGCCTCCCAGCCTCGTTTGTTCCGTCTCTGCTATTAAAGACATGTTGGAGAGTCCGTTCTTGTTTTAATCCGAGTCTACTCTTTTTTCCCCCCATTCTTTTTTGCCAGAATTGTCCTGTGTCTGAAGCAGGCAGATGAAAGGTTGTCTGTCCTCTGCTAAGAGGTGTTTTCCAACCTGATAGTTTTCCTTCTTGTTTTTGTTGTAAGGTCGAAATGGATTTCCCGTCTTTCTCGTGGGTGGGGAGAAGCAGGAATAAAGACATAAGGCCGGGGGGATGTTTGGAATTGTTGGTTTACAACAAAGCAAATGGTTCCAGCCAATCCTTCAGTATCTTCTTTTGTCGGAATCCACCCTTTTCTGTAACAATGGGAAGTTTCATCTGTATCAGGATCCCTCCATGTCAGCGAATGGTCGATCAGCATTTACTCAGTATTCCAGTGTTCTTTGTAAACATGCTGCACAAAATGCGATGGGGGTACTCAGGAAGGTGTGTGTTCGGGTACAGCAAGGCCTTAAAAAGAATGGTTTTCTAGGGTTTCAGGAAGGGCTTGGGAGAGAAGAGGGGGATGGAATGGACCCTAGCATAGGGAGCCTTTGTGGATCAGGCACGGAAAGTGAAGGAGGGCAGTCCTGGCAGGGAAGAGTATGAACAGAGGTCCAGAGCACGCTCAAGGGACTGTTCTAGACTAGTTACAACATGACACCAGATTTTGAGCCCTTCTGACCTCTGGCTTTCTCACTTTCCTTGTCCTGTCCCTCACATGCCAGTACCCTCTCCTATTCCACACACCCAGCCAAGAAGGAGGTGTGTGGGCAGGGGCTGTGTGGTAAGTGATTTAATTACAGTACCAGATTTGCTCATCTGGGAGGTTAGAGCAGTTTTAAAACTGTTAACATCTAGTGGTGTAATCTTTTGATTGAAAACACCCCATTATTATAACTAATTTGGAATGTTTTGCTGTTTGTAAAAACACTTTGTTCCATGTTTTGATCTTCCCTGGGCTTTAAATCATGATTCTAGATCTGAGAGAATCATGATTTCAAGATTGGTATAAATTGAGAAAAAAAGTAATACTCAGAAAACAGTGAAATGTGGACAAACAGGTATTCACACATGCTATACGCATGAGTATAAATTGAGCAAATCCCTTTGGAGAACAGTTTGGCAACTTTGGAAAAAATAAGTATGTGTGCGATTTTTGACCAGGTAATTCCACATCTGGGAATTTATACTTCAGGCCTATATATGCAAAAATGATGTAGTTCAGAAATATTTACAGCTATATATAAAAACGTATGTATAGGCATGTTGTAGCATTGTTTGTAATAACAAAAACATGTAATAGTGTGTAAATCTAGTAACTGAATCCCAGTGGGAAACTATTTAAGCAAGCTCTGCTAGATCTATAAGAGGAAACTGTATGTAGCCACCAATAAAAGTAAGATAAATCTACTTGTACATGAAAAAGTGTCCAAAATCTGTAAGTGAAAAAAGCAAACTGCAGAACGTATAGGTAGCATGATCCCATTTTTATTTGCATTTTTTGTCTCAAACATACATGTTATGAAACACATGCTTAGAGGAAATCTGGAAGTACATATAAGAAGTAGTTAACAATGGTTATCCCTGGATGTGGTATCACTACACCCACCCACTTTCTGTTACAAAGTTCTGTGTATTTGCATTGTTTTCATGTTGAGCACATATTACTTTGATAACAAGAAAAATAATAAAAACATTTTTAAAAGTAAAATTGGTAAGAGCTCTACCAAGGACAAATAATGAAAGATCACTCTGATGGTCCAGAATGTAAAAAGTTGTCAGCTTCCTTTATACCCCAAGGAAGACAAATAGAAAGGGGACAACAGAGGACAATAACAGATTTGACATTGGATTCAAAATTAAGGAATGTGACAGAAAAGGAATCTGAGGCTACCCCAGATATGTCTGCAGGGATGGGGAGGCACAATAAAGTTTCAAGGAAGTTCTGTCCAGTAAAAACTTACAGAGAGGACTTACTATCATTTGCTGAGTTGTGATGGTCAGGAATCAGGAACTCTTCTAGCACCGGGTAAATCACACTAATCATAACAACCTGTGCAGAGCAACCTGGGCTGGGCACTGCTCTAAGTACTTTACATATGTTTCCTTCTGGTCCTCATAGAAACCCTAGAAGATAGATACTCTTCCTATCCTCATTTTTTAGGACTGGAGACAAAGGCCTGAAGAGATTAGTAATTAGTTCAAGTTCACAAGCCTGTAAGTGGCTCTAGAAGTAAGCACCTGAACTACCCTCTAAAAGGACCCTTTGATATAAAGGCCATTATACGTGCATCTCTTTTTAGCAGGTATTGTAATTCTAGGTTGACCTGTGCTTACCTAAACTATATTACTTGGCATGCCCTGAGGCACTCAGTAATACTGAATGAATGAATGAATAATTGGCTTTCCTATAGAGAAGAATGAGCTCCTTGGAGGAGCGATTTTGCATTGTTCCTTTTTTTTTTTTTTTGTCACCTGGTAAAGCGCCCAACATGTGGTAAGCAGTATGAATTTCAATAATCTGCAAACATGTTTTTGAAATATTGTGTGGAAATCAAGCTTTATAAATTGATCCCAAGTACTCTAGGGTAGCTTATGAATAATATCATGATGAATTCCTTGTAAAGTGAAGAATAGCCCTGGGGCACAGGGCTAAATCTGGATACACCTGCATAACTGTACATAAATAAATACAGACTACATTTGCTTGGAAAGTGGCGGTCATGCTGAAGAGCTGAAGGGATACAAAATTTCATGTTATGTGAGCCTCTTTTTCTCTTACCTCTCCATTTCCAAATGGGGAGAAGGATACATATCTCGGTATTGTGAGGCCAAGGACTGACATGTGGAAAGGGCTTAGCTAAGTGCCTAGAACATAGACATTACTCAGTAAATGCTACCTATTATAAGTGTCCATATAGCATAAATGTGACCCAATTTCTTTCTTTTTTTTTTTTTTAAGACTTATTCATTTTAGAGAGAAAATGAGAGCAAATGAAGGGGCAGAGGGAGAGGGAGAAGCAGACTCGGTGCTGAGCATGGAGCAGGATGAGGGCCCATCCTAGGACCCTGAGCTGAAATCAAGAGTTGCACACTTAACCAACTGAGCCACCCAATTTCTTAAACTCTTGTGACCATCTAAACTCACTGTTACAGACAACATCTGGGAGCTCACATCCATATCGTGCTTTGAAATTGTAGAGTAGGGGCTCAGTCCAAGCAAATGGAAACCCAGTGGTCTCCTCTTTCTTCTCCTGTCTGACCCTCCCACTTTCCTCTTCTTTCTATTACTTTAGATGAGCTAAAACCATTTAACTTCTTAGACTTATTTAAACTCTCAGCCTTGGAGGTGGAGAGAAAACTGTCATCTTTCTTCACAGCTGAGAAAATTGAAATACTGGAGACTAGATTAGAAAGGAGCAAGCAGGTGGAGGGAAGAGAACAGTGTGGGGGAAATGGAACTGGGCGGGGATGCGGGGTCACTCTCCATGACTGTTGACGTAACATGAGGTCCAAAGAGGAAGGGAAATTGCCAGACTGTTATAATTAGAAATGATATGGTGAAATTGAAACTAGAAAAACCAAGGGTACATGTCTTAACCACAAAGAGGAGAAGTGGACCTCTCCCTTCTAAAATGGATTCATGGAGTGAAAAAAAGTAGGGTTGTCTATCTAGGCAAGCCAGGGTTCCTTACTGGGTAGCCCTGGACTGTGTTTTCTTCACTGGGGAGAAATTTTTAAAAAATAAAAATAAAAAGTATTAAAAAACACCAAATTTAAGCACATGAGGATCTGTACCCATATTTTCTGCCTTCCTGCCTGCCACCACTAGGGATGAACTATGCATGTTCTTATCTAAAGCCAGTTTTGTCACTTTTGCACCCAATCTCATCCAATCTCAAATGATCATGACAGCAAGTGTCCCTTGTCTCCTATGTCATTAATTTCCCCCTCTTTGCTGGATGACTGCCTTCAACCTTTTTTAAAATGTGGTTGCTTCCTCCATCTTAAAGAATAAAATGTCTCCTGACCCTGCCTTCCCCACTCCACTTCTCTTCTCTCTTTTCCTTCTAAATGTCTCGCAAAAGTTGTTTATACCCCTCGTTTCCAATTCCTCTCTTCCCATTCTCTCTTCAACTCAGTCTAATTGGGGTTTCCCTCCCAGTGTATCACGGAAACTGATCTTGCCAAAGGTAACTGACAACTTCCACTTGGCTAAATACAGCACTGAATCCTTCACGGACCTCTCAGCAGTATTAGACACCATCCACTGCTCCCTCCTCTTTGGTAAACTACCTTGTCTGGTCTTCTGAGACACCACACTCACTCCCTTCAAAGAGCTCAACCACTCTATGGCTTGGAATTCCTTTTCTATGCCAACAACTGCACATTTATACCCCAGAGTACTTCCCTTTCCTGAGCTCCAATTCTCTAACTGCTCTAACAGATAGACTCCTAACAGATATCGCAAACTAAACAAGTTCCAAACCAAACTTCTGATGCCCCATGCCCCAAAACCTGTTCAACCCACACAGCTTTTCCCCTTTCAGTAAATGGCAACTCTGTCCTTCCAGTTGCTTGGGCTAAAGGCCTTGGAGTCAGGGAGTGGCTTAGTTCGTTGAGCATCTGAATCTTGGTTTCAGTTCAGGTCCTGATCTCAGGGTTGTGGGGTTGAGTTCTGCTTGGAGCTCCACACTCAGTGTGGAGTCTGCTTGTCCCTCTCTCTCTGCTCCTCCCCCTGCGCATGGTCATTCTTTCTCTAAAATATATAAATAAAATCTTAAAAAAAAAAAAAAAGCCTTGGAATCAGTCATTCTTGACTCTTCCGTCTTTCTCTCATAACTTACATTGAAACCATCAGGAAATGCTGTGAGACATACCTTCCAGACATACACCTCACTGTCACACCTTGGGCCCACCACCATCCTCTCTCTCCTGGATTAACTCCTTAGCCACTTAACTAGTCTATATGTTTCCACTTGTATCCCATCTCTCCCCATGGTCTAGTATCAACAGCTGCCAAAGTGAGCTTTTTAACATGTAACACAAATCAGCTCAGGCCTTTCCCCAAACCCTGGGATACCTTGCTTTTTTACTTAGAGTAAAGACAGTGTCCTTATTATGACTTGCAAGGTTCTTGCATGACCTGCGTCCCTCCCTCCCCATGTCACTTACTCAGGGAACAACCTTACCTAAAATGGCAACTCCTTGCCTTCCCATTCCCCTTATCTTGATTTATGATTTTCCTCTCAGCACTTATTATTTACTTATTATACATTTTTTTGTTTAGGATCTATCTCCCTCCGCTAGAATATAAGCCCTTTAAAGATAGGAAATTTTATCTGTCTTGATTATTGATGTATTCCATGCATTTAGAATAGTGTCTGGCACATTGTAGGCAGTCAATAAAGATGTTTTAATGAATGAATGAATTCAGTCTGGATTTCTAATCAATATAAAGTTAGAAAAGTTTTTCCTAGGGGGAGATTTTTTTCATGTTGTTCTCTAAGTATTTGTTAATGAGAAAAAGCATTCATACTCAGTGTCCAAATCTAGATCTTTTACTGAAATAGCACCCAGCACCTAGGAGTTTATGCAGCAAAAGAAGAAACTTGGTGGAACATATTACCTTTGTTCTGAGTCCCTAGCAAAAAAAAAAAAAAAAAAAAAAAAAAGGAAAGCCATCTAATGTGAGTTGACAAACAGAATTGCAAAATAATAATTCCAAAATTTTAAATCATACTCTCATTAAGGAAAAGAAGCAACATAACACAACAGTGAAAAGAATTAAATTAGAACAGATTAACCATTCACTTCGTGGTAACACATTACTTACTTTAAAACTGTCTTACTGTGTAGTGAAGTTACTATGTATTCTAATCTGGCTCAAAGAGAAAGTTCAAATGGAATGGAAGAACACAGATGAGACATAAAATAGCAAGTGGGACTCTTAATTATAGTTTTGCCAATTGAGAGTTGAAATGACGCAAAAATCCTGAGAAAAAGCACCCTAAAAAGGAATTGGGCAATACTTTAAAACAAAACAAAATAAAACCAGCCCCCAAAGCAAACGGATTTGTGTAGCCATTTGAAAAGAGGAAGGAAGAGTAATTGCTGTTTCCAAATGGTGAGTTGAATGTTTAAAAATCCACACGGAACTCACTCTGTCAGGATGTCTCCCGAAAGCTCTCTTCTGCGGCAAGAGAAGATGAGCACGGCCAGAAACCGTGAATGTCAAGCTGAGGTTGAGCAGTGCTTGAGCTGGAGAGAAGAATGCAGAAGACAGGGAGACAAGCCAGCCTGTGGGGTTTTCTTACTCGCGGGTGAAATCCTAGCATTCTGGGATCCAAAGAGTAATATTGTCTGGCCACTGTCTGAAACTTCATCTGACAGCTCTTCAAAACAGTGTGGCCCAGAGATGACTTAAAAATAAAGTTTAGACTGAGCGGTTGTCGTCATGGAACTAAGTCAACATTGCCCTAATGCGAGCTGCTCCTTGGGTCATGCCGACCTAAGATGGAGACGGAAGACCCATCTCCTCTTTCGGATTGTCTTGAAGTCAGGGGCTTTGCCCAGCCCAGATGTGGTGCCTGATCCAAAGGGGAGCTCAGGCCATGAGTTTAGATTTATATTTAAGTCTGAATGCATGAGACGAGGTAATCTTGCATGTGTCGGATTCTATGACATCCCCTGGAAGTTTATCTCTGGTGCACTAATGGAGAGTTCCTCTTGCCACTTTTCCTCACTAGTGTTTGCCTCATTTCCCCAAACCTCTACTCTTTTCTCACTTTCTAAATGAGTTTTGTGAGTTAACTGTGTGAGTCTTTCTTCTCTTTCTGTGTGATACACTCAAAGCCTACAGATGTGTTGTAACTGCATAGGGTTTTCTTTAAAATTTTTTTAAATTTTTTTTTTTTTAAAATTTTTTTTTTTTTTAATTTTTAATTTATTTGTCAGAGAGAGGAGCGAGAGTGAGCACAAGTAGACAGAGTGGCAGGCAGAGGGAGAGGGAGAAGCAGGCTCCTTGCCGAGCAAGGAGCCCGATGTGGGACTCGATCCCAGGACGCCGGGATCATGACCTGAGCCGAAGGCAGCTGCTTAACCAACTGAGCCACCCAGGTGTCCCTCTTTAAAATTTTTTTAAATTAGTTGCCAATATTTAGTAACCAGGAAATGTCACAAAAATACCCAGATTCCCAGTGTTTTGAACAACTGGGACATCGGGCAAACCTGGAGTAATTCCTGTGGACCAAATCTTGTCAGGGCTGAGAAGCTGTCGGAACCCTCCAGCGGCCTGTCTTTCCCCAGAGCACGAGAGGCTCAGCCACTCCTACCGTCCCTGGGCCTGAGGCAGAGAAGGGCGATTGTCCTTTGTCATTTTGTGCACACTATTCTTTTTCCTATAACAGACAAATGCTTCTTTCCACCATGTCTTCATGTTTCCCACAAATGTGCTTCACATTTCCCATACCCAACCGGTATTTTATCTACCTATCTGGTGACTCTAGGCATTCAGGGCTCTGATCCATGGTTTCTTTCTTTCTTTTTTTTTTTTTTAAGATTTTGTTTATTTATTTATTTGTCAGAGAGAGAGAGAGAGAGAGAGAGAGAACACAAGCAGGCAGAGTGGCAGGCAGAGGCGGAGAGAGAAGCAGGCTCCCTGATGAGCATGGAGCCCGATGCAGGACTCAATCCCAGGACCCTGGGATCATGACCTGAGTGGAAGGCAGATGCTTAACGGACTGAGCCACCCAGGTGCCCCTGATCCATGGTTTCTATTATCAGGCTGTCCTCCCTGGTTTTCAACCCAAAAACCATCTAAATTGAGTTCAAAATGAAGTGATGGAATATGCCTTAAACCCTGAAGATCCCAATACTTTCTATAATTAATCTAGTTATCAAGTGGTTAGGAATGAGGATGTACTTCTAACCAGGACTTTGATAGACATACTCTATAAATCATTATAAATAATTTTCATTAGGGGCGCCTGGGTCGCTCAGCAGGTTAAAGCCTCTGCCTTCAGCTCCCGTCATGACCTCAGGGTCCTGGGATCGAGCCCCGAATCAGGCTCTCTGCTCAGCAGGGAGCCTGCATCCCCCTCTCTCTGCCTGCCTCTCTGCCTACTTGTGAGTCCTGTCTGTCAAATGAATAAATAAAAAAAACTTTAAAAAATAATTTTCATATTTAGAACGAATGAATTTTAGTCCACAAGCAATTCTGTTAGGGATGTATCATTACCTCCATTTGTACAAATGCAAAAACTGAGGCACAGAGAAGTGAAAGAATTTGCCCATGGCCGCACTGCTGATAAATGACTGACCCAGAAACAAAGCCCAATTTTTTGAGGCCAAGTTCAATGCTCTCGATGGCACATCATAGCTGTTGCATCACATCCTTGAAAGTCAACGTGCTGTGATCCTGAGAACTCTTTAGAAGGTTCTCTACCATCAGCTCAGTGACATGTTTCAATGCCTTATAGCTCAGCTCGTAGGAGAAATCGTGGAATCGCCTTTGACTCATAGCCCTGCGGCCCTTACCTCTAATTGGGGGAATGGTCCTGTCTATTTTTCCTTTATTTTTAAAATTTTTTAAAAGATTTTATTTATTTATTTGACAAAGAGAGACAGAGCGATAGAGGGAACACAAGCAGAGGGAGTGGGAGAGGGAGAAGCAGGCTTCCCGTGGAGCAGGGAGCCCGATGTGGGGCCCGATGTGGGGCTCGATCCCAGGACCTCGGGATCATGACCTGAGCTCAAGGCAGATGCCCAACAACTGAGCCACCCAGGCACCCCTCTATTTTTCCTTTAAAACAACTATTCTGCCTAAATGTTTATCCCTGTTCCCTGTAAACAATCTTCATCCCAAATCCATTGGCTCACTCAGAGAGAGCTGACTGGTGCCGCCTCCACAAGCAGTCTGTTTCCCTGACCCCACACACTCTGCTCCCCTTTCAGGGCTCTGTCCTGGCGCATATGTTGTCCACAGCTTTTCTAGTCCCTCTGAATGAGAACCACTTAACTTGGACCTATCGTTTTGCTTGGTATCAACTTAGTCTCCAAAGATGTGCTCAGTCAGAGATTGCTGGCTCGGCCTACGTTCTTGTATCCCATCCTATCGTAGAAGAAGGGTGCCGCAACAGGAAACCTAGAACCTTGTAGATTGCCTGTTCGTTCACACAATAGAATGATCATACCATCTGACCCTTAATACGGAGTGGTTGGTGCACTAATCAAACAGCAGTTCCTTTAAATGTCCAGCCGTTCAGGATGACCTATGATGTTGCAAGCTTCAAAGTCTACAACTTCTTTCCTAGAGAGGTATAAATAAGGTAAGCAGTGATTTGCCCAACGTTGGGTGATTTCTGTGACTTCTTACACTCAAGCTGCTGCATTGGTGGCTCTTTTGAGCACTATGGCGCCCTTCATTTAGATGGCAGCTTTGGCAGGGGCACGGGTTCAGCCCCAGTATGAGACCATCAGAAGACTGACTCAGAGGTCCCCATCTCAAGAAGATCCCATTTTTACAGTTCCATTTCTTGCTGTTCTCAACACCTGGTAATGTTCCCTATTCACCATTCTGCACCAGACCCAGTCTTTTAAGACCTGCTTTTCTCATGAAGCCTCCCACTCTCCAGGATACCAGGAGAGGTAGTGGGAAAGTGCCCAATGTAGGTGGAATGTAGCAATGCAGGGGCCCAGCTAAACCCCGAGGCAGCTGTCTCATGAATTCCTTGAAGTAGTTTGCACCAAGGAGGCAAGGGGATGCTCAGAAGTTTCCAGAAGCAAATTAGGATCAGAAGCCAGGGAAGATGCAATTGGGCACCAGTAAGGCAACATTGCATGAAGCTGTAGACAACAAGAAGAATCATTGGCCAGAATAGGAGACAAGAATGGTGAGAGCCAGTGTGCATGGGGGAAGTTTGGCAGCTGGGACACCAAGCCTGGAAACACTGGGCTTGGAGCAGAACATCTCTCTATGTGGAGCTAGAACAGGTGGTGGGGGGAAGCAGCTCTTCCTGCAGGATCTTCCATAACTACTTTGTCCTCAGAGAAAACTCTCTAGTGCCAAGGAAAGGGAAACACCAGGCCACTGGGCCATACCCTCCTGAGCAAGCATTTGGAGATCACAGCAGGGAAGATGCCTGCTGGGGGTCAGTCTGAGCATGGGCAACCAAGAAGGGGGAGGAAGTCCACAGGCTAGGAGTCGGTTGGCTGCAGGCGCTGGGTTGGAGGAACAGAGAATTCAAGGGCAAAAGGGGGGAGATGAGAAAAGGACTGTGCTCTTCAGAGAAAAGGCAAAGAACAAGGTGCAAAGTGGGGTCAGGAACACCCCAGAAAAGAGATCTGATAGCTACTTGACTTGTAAACATTGGTTTGGGGTAATTCAGTAATTCTCGTGTGTGTGTGTGTGTGTGTGTGTGTGTGTGTTAAGCACTCATAGGGCCAAGCTCTGATACGCACCTCCTGCTACTCTAAATATATATTTTTTAAAGATTTTATTTATTTATTTGACCGACAGAGATCACAAGCAGGCAGAGAAGCAGGCAGAGAGAGAGGAAGGGAAGCAGGCTCCCCGCTGAGCAGAGAGCCCCAGCCAAGCAGAAGGCAGAGGCTTTAACCCACTGAGCCACTCAGGCACCCCCCCCTCCCCACCTCCTGCTACTCTAAACCACTAACTGTATCACACACTGTTTTGTGTTTCCCTGCTATCTCAGGGGTGTTTCTTTTGACTCTCCTGACCGGGACCTAAACTCTGCCCTATGTTTCTTCACTTTTTCCCACTGCCTGGCACGGTGATGAGCTGATTGATGGTTATGAATTTATAAATTAATACCTATCATCAACCATTTTTACTATTTGTTCTCCCTGCCATTGCCACTGCAGGCATTCAACAAGAATTTATTTCTATACATCACACATAATAACAACACGCACTGAGTACTTACACTGTGAACCAAGCATTGTACTGGGTGCTGAAGCACATGTATCAATAAAGCCTAATCCCAGTCCTTGAAGAGCTCAGTCTGGTGGGGAGGGACAGAGATGCACATACAAAGATAATCTTCCATCAGATGCATCAGGGGAGGCTTCATGGAAGAGGTGATCATTTTGCTGGGTCCCAAAGAATGAATCAAGGTTTACCTAGCAGGGCAGGGAAAGTCGCGGCAAAGGAAAAAGTATGAGCTCAGACACAGAGCTTGATTCTCCACCTCCGTCCTATACTCGTCATCCCATCCTATCAGAGAAGAAGGGACAAGGCCTCTTCTACCCTAAATTCAAAGGGCCCTTGAATGAGAATAAATACAGTTACTCTTTATACTGTGTATAAAACAAAAGAACTGGCTTTCTTCTTCCGCCTTCCAGCAAACATGCAAGCAAAGACCTCCGCCAACCCTGCTTTTTAGATGCGGCTTTGCTGAGCGCTAAATTTCTCATCGAGAGCCTAAACATGAGAATCTTTCCCTTCTTCATTAGGAGCACTAGACTCAAGTATCAATTCAAAAGACCTCCTCATCTTCTCTGCTTTTGATTAATTAATTGAAGTTGTATACATCATGAATAAATACTTCACATCATCTTGACTGCAAATAACTTCTCTTTTTTTACTATAATACATTTTAAAATGATTCTTGGTATTTATACATTTCCCCTTTACTTCCCAGCATCCCCCAAAGCTTTTCATTTAGCCAAGATGGTCCAACAGCCCTCTATCTGGCTCTGAGAGAGCATTTTTATCCATTACCATGGATTGCTCAAAATAACATGGATTCTAAAGAATGATCCATTATAACACTACCATAACTCCAAGAGAGCGGGCTATTTACCTGGGAGGAAGTTTTTCTTCTGATGAAGTCTGTGTCTCTTCCTCTCACATCCACAGACCTTAGACACACCAGCGGCAGCTGCAAAGACTGTATCTATGTGCCTCCAACTGTATGCAGAAACGTGGGGCCACACAGCACATTGGAGCTGCGTCCCTGAAGGAAGGCATGGCCACACCCCAAGAAAGAATGCATGTGCAGCGCCTGGAAAGGGCCACAACAGACTTTGGACCAACCCAAAGGTTGCCACAGGGTGTGAACTTCAGAGGGATGGAGGCTGGACTCCCCCCCATCCCCCACCAAAGGCCGTGGGATGCTTTACCTTAAAAGTCCAGAAGGTCAATGGCCACGTCCTGCCTGCTTTGCCCTGCTAGGGGCAGTCCTTTCATTTGTAACTTGGACTTCTTTACCATGCAGAGTAGCTGAGAACATTCCCTGAAATCAACTTTGAGCCTGGAGGACTGGTAGGGGAGGGGGGTTGGGGTGGATGAATGGTAGAGATGTGTATGGCCAGAATTTATTACGCCCTGCAAGAATACTTGAGTTCTCTTGTTCTTGGTCTTGTTGTTGTTGTCAGGGTGGGGGCCCTAGCAGCGGCCGGGGTTTGTGTTCATATGTGTGTGCGTGCATATGTGCACATGCGTGCATGTGTGTCTGTTAGTTTTATGAGAATGAACAAAAATCTGAAATGTCACTCTTTCTCCTGCTTGCTTCACATCCATGGTACTGCTGGCCGGGTGGAGGCAGGGAAGGGTGTAGGGGAGAGGCGGGAAGAGCAGCTAGGTCAGCCAGGACTTCCAAGCGCAAGGACCTCTTCCCTCTTTCCCCCACTCTGCCCTCTGCACCTGGAGTTCTTCTTCTGAACCTCTCACCTAAAGCTCTACCTTCTGCTAAGCTCACGATGAACCCCTGGTTTGACAAGTTTGTGATGTGGTGCGGAGGCCGCTGTCCAAAAATAAATTATTGTATCGAGGAGGGGAAGGCTGGTTTTCAGAGGCATGCTAGCCAGCCAAGGCGTTCAGCAGCGCTTACTGGTTAATGTCTGCAAAGTTTCTTTCTCTACAAAAAGCTAAATGGGGCTCATTAAGCTCCTCTGGTGTAATTTTTTTTTTTAAAGAAAGGACAAGTTAAAAATAGCCTAAGCACAAGTCTTGGAGACAATGAAAGCTTTGGTTGTTAAGAAGAACTGGGGATGAGGTCCAGGGAGGGTTTTTGGAACTGAAATTCAAAGCCCTTGCAGGAGGGGAGGGCTGGGGGGCTCTGGGGAGCAAGGCAGTGGGGGGCAGAGCCCCAGTTCCACAATGGACTCGTACTCAGAGTCAACGTGGTTTTGCTTTTTTCCCCTTTGATTTTGCTTTGTCAAACACCTATTAACATATAACCTATGAGCTACCAAATGGTCCTAACATACACATTTCTTACTCATCTGCTTGAGATGTCAGGATCTTGGTACAATTTCTCGAGACAGTTAGGACTGAAGAACCCATAGGACTAACCACTCCACGTGGAGGCAACAGCTCTCTGAAGAAGACAGCCATCCTGACTCATCAGGGGATGATAAGGCCTTGCCTGCTGTGTGCCCAGAAAAAAGAGAAGGACAAGATAAACAGGTCCCTCTGCATGAATCCTGCAGGAAGTGGGGTTTTATCCACTGGTCCCTCACTAACCAGCCCTTTTGCTGAGAGCTAAACCAGGAAGGTTCTGGTTTTGCTCTGATACCTCCCTCCCCAGGTTTGCAAGTTGGCGAAAGGAAAAGCGAGGGGAGCCTTGGAGATGGAAATTAGTCATCAATGAGCAGTCTGTAGCCCGGGAGCTTTCACAAGGGCCTGTGCCAGCCGGGGAGGTGTTGTTTCTGGACTTGGTGTACACAGGTCTGTGTGTCCCGGGCCTTCTGGACTCCAGAGCTCTGAGCCAGCTCTGCGCCCACAACCTCTCGCAGCTCCCAGCAGCGGTGCCGACCACACCAGTTCCCCAGGACTTAGGGCCTTTCCGCCCGTACCAATGTTCATTTGGATTCATAAACATGGGAACCTGTCTTGCTCCCCCTCCCTGGAGGGAGGAGCAAAGTGGGAGTGGGAAAGAATGACTCATCCTGTAGGAGGAAGGGAAGCTCTCCAGGCTCTCCCAAGGTTATGTCCCTGCTTATCCCCATTCCAGGAGGACCCCATGCACAACACATGGGGTTGACTTAGACAATCTTGAAAGTGCGGTCCAGCGGTGACTTCTGGAGCTCAGGCTCTACCCCCTGCCGTCCTTGCGCGAGAATAATGAAGAGGTGGTGTGTGGATGGTGGGTAGGGTTGAGACAGATTCAAACAGAGACAGCAATTTGGCATGTTGTCCGGGGACACACATACCGGATTCGAACCCTGACTAAGTGGCCTGTGAGGCCTTTGTGACCTTGAGATGCTCTAGTTCCCCAGGTACGGGGTCTGGGAAGCACAGTGCAGGAGGAATTGCAGAAGCATTCATAGCTGAGCGGACTCCTCTCCTGCCTCTGGCTTGGGTCACAGACCCTCCACCTTATCCGCTGACCCGTCCTCTAGTGACTCACCTCAACAGCAATAATTCTGTGAGCCCCATTTCTCCAGTACAGTAAGAATATGAGAGGGGCGCCTGGGTGGCTCAGTGGGTTAAAGCCGCTGCCTTTGGCTCAGGTCACGATCCCAGCATCCTGGGATCGAGCCCCGCATCGGGCTCTCTGCTCAGCGGGGAGCCTGCTTCCTCCCTTCCCTCTCTGCCTGCCTCTCTGCCTACTTGTGATCTGTCAAATAAATAAATAAAATCTTTAAAAAATAAAGAAAAAAGAATATGAGAAACCATTCACTGAAAGCTTATTATCTGCCAGGCACCATGCCTTATCTCATGGATTCATCAGCCAGTCCCAGGTTCAAATCCTGACCGTGCCATTTGTTATCAGGTACGACACTGGGCAAATTACTTAGCCTCTCTGAGCCAGTTTCCTCAAGTAGTAAAATGTGAGTAATAAAAGCACTTACACTGGATGGCTGAGAGGATCGAGTATACTAATCTACGGGAAGGACTCAGCAGAGTGCCCGGCACAGTGCTCAGTCATGTTAACCATTGCTATCACAGGCCAGGAGTGGTAGTGTTGTCATCAGACCTATTTCACACATGCCGCAAAGGTTCCCTGCAGCTCTGGTGTTCCAGCATGGGTTCATGGGACTTTGAAGCCTGGCTTTTCCCCATTATGCTGGATTGCTCTTTTAGACTCCCCTTACATTATGTGGCAATGATAAGACTCAGTCCTTTGAACTCTCCCGAGAGTGGAATAATGTCATCTTTTGTTTCCTATTAATAGTTAAACACACTGGCATGGAGATCACAAAGAAGTTCAGTTTAAATATCACACCCACAAGTTCAGGGGCTATGGTGTACACATTTTTGCTTCCCCGGTGTCTAGCAGAGTGCCTGTCACCTCAAAGGGACCATGATGTATGGATCGAGCTGAACTGACTTGCATCTGCAGGGGAAACGAAGCTGGCCGAATAACCAGGGCTTCATGGCTCCCCTTGGCCGTCTCCTAGGTGCCCCACTTGACCCCAAAGTCATTGTCTCCATATGTCCCAGCCCATTGTGAGTTAAGATGTTTTTAAAAATTTCTTCTCTCTTCTTAGTCCTTCTCAATTTGTTCATTCACTTATCCTACAGATGATCCTCGATGCTTCTTCTACAAATAATCATTAGCCTCTGATGTGTCAGGCTCTGTAGTTGATGCTAAAATACAATAATGAACCAGAAAAGCAAAGTTCCTGCTCTCACAAAGGGGTACAGCAAGCATTCAGTAGGTAAGGTCAGACTAAAGTCACTAAGGAAATACAGAATGACCCGCACGTGAGACAGAGAGGTATGTGGACCCCATACCTGCTCTGGTGGGAGAGGTGTGGGGTGCCATGGGAACACATAGCAAGGGTGCCTCTGGGACTCAGGCAACAAGCACTTGGAGCAGCCTGAACCGAGTCCTGAAGAGGTGTGGGAACTACACAGGTAAGGGGTACAAGGAGGAAGTTATGTTTGAGGCAGAGAGAAGTGCTGGGAGACTGCTAACTTAATAGGAAACTAACGGGTCTAAAGGGGGGGAAATGGAGCTTCTTCTCTTGAAAATCAAAATGTAGAGAAATGAGGTAACTTCAGAAAATGTACAAAGGCACAGCAACAAATGGCAAATCATACCAGATGATGTGATATATGAGTGTGATTACCTTTAGAGGAACGCAACGAGTAGTTTGTCAAAATGAAGTTCACACGCCCCCTTACATCCGAGTCAGCCATGATGCTTGTTACATATGCAAGGACACTGTGTCAGCCTCGAGGATCATAATGTCTGGAGGGAGGGCCTGGGCATCTGCAAGGTCATCAAAGGCCCTGGGTGACTCTGACGTCTATCAAGTTTTGAGAAGCACCATGAACCAGGATTTACCAGCCCATTACGCCTCAACAGGCCCCAACAGTCAGGATCAGAGAGAAGTGGCTCAAGGCCCAGAGGCTATGGCCACACAGACCCTGCAGCACGAAGGCATGTGGTCCCAGAAGCGGATGACCAAAAGCAAGGATTGCTTTTGCAGGGTGAGCAAAGAGCAAGATGAGATTGGAATCATCACTAGGGAGTCCAGAAAGATGTGTGCATGGGACAGCAGAAATCTTGGGACTGGCTGGAGTAGGAGCACAAGGTTGTGCAATAACAAAGTTTTAGCTGAAACAGTTCTAAGAAGCTCAGCAAGAGAAACGCATTTAATTAGACAATAGGACATTCAATTAAATGGTCTTCAGCAGAAAAGCCCCAGCGCAGTAGAAATACCATCGGGAGGATGATTAAGGGTCAGATACGTTGGCCTTGCAGGTCCGCCCTTGTATTGTCCGTGACTGACGGCTCCAGTTAATTTCACTGAACCTTAATGTCTTCTTCTATAAAGTGGAGCTAATAACACCCGCTTTTCAGGGTTGTAAGGATTGAATGGTATCTATGTGAATAACCAGTCCTATTCTGGACCACATCTACTTTAAAACAATAACAAAAGCTAAAACCAAACACGCAGACACAGACACACACACTTTTTCATAACCCGTCGTGAGGCTTGTGACGTCCCGGGCCATGAGAGTTGCTGAACCTGTTTGCTCTTTATTTCCCTTCCTTTCCCCTCTGCCTGCCTCTGGCTGCTCAGGTGGCTTCCTGGGAATCTGCCTTCTCAAAGAGCGCCCTCTAGTGCTGGATGCTATAATGACGCCTTCATTAGAACTGAGGATAAGGTTTCCTGATCCTCCTGGAGAATGTCCTTGAAAGCGAATAGAGCCTACATAAAAATAATGTTTTTAGTAGGAAGCTACCCATTATCACTAAGAGCAAATTACTTTGTAATTTATAGTCATCATATTGATGACCAATTATTCATTTCTTCTCTAAACAAAATCTTTTAGGAAATACTTTGGGGTTGAGGGTAGAACCAAAGACACAAAATTTGCCATCCTGAGGCTTCTTACCCTTCTGTGCTTCCAAAGCAACTGAAGAAAGGTTTCCATCAAATGTTTTTCTATTGATTGCCTCACTTCTGAGTTTCTTTTGAAAGCGTAAAAATATTAAATTGGGACTATGAGCAGTCTTATTTTTGTTGCCAATTCTGTTGTTGGCTAATTGGGTGACCTTGGTTAAGTATCTTAGTTTCTGGACATTTAAATGAGGCCCGAAGTTTCTGTGGTCACTCAGGTCTCTTCTAGCATGTGGCTCTTTGCCTAAATAGGGAGGATGTGAAAGGAGCACATGTCATTCTGGAGAGAGGTCAGAAGACTAACATCCTAATTCCTGTTCCAGTATTTACCACTTCTGGGACCCTGGACAACCACTTCACCAGTCTGGACCTCAGTTTCCTCACCTGAAAAATGGGAGAAAGACCTGCTTTGCCTTATTATAGTTCTTCTGAGTCCCCTCCCCCAAAGAGCTGTTCACAAAATACGTTGAATACTATAAAATGCAATAGAAAAGGCAAAGTTCTAAAATAAGAATCCCTTTCCAGTCATCTCCTTGTAAACAACATATGGCAGTTAAGGACTTTAAGGACAAACACATCTGAGTTTTAAACCTACCACTTAGCAGCTCCTGTAACTTTAGGTAAATCTCAGTCTTAATTTTATAAACTACAAAGGAAGAGAGATCAATATTGCTGTGGTAATTAAATAAGAAATAAAAGAAATATATGAAAGGGCTGAGTCTTTTCTCTGCTCTGCTTCCCCTGGCCTCAGAAGAGGCCGCTCATGGCAGGCATTTTGCACTCGACAGTTCAAAGGCCCCCAAAGTGACTACAAACTCTGACAAACCGCGTGGAGCTTCTCATTGTACAGACTGGGTTCCTTACCTATTGACCAAGTCAAGAATTCCAGATGAAATGTTTCAGCCTTCATGTGCAGCTCATGAAAAATATGGGGGGAACCATGGTACCCTCACTAGTGCATCTAGTTACCAGAATAAGAGTGTGCAAGAGCAGAGGAAGAGGGAGAAGCAGGCTTCCTGCTGGGCAGGGAGCCCAAATCAGGACTCAGTCCCAGGACCCTGGGACTATGACCTGAGCTGGATGCAGATGCTTAACCAACTGAGCCACCCAGGTATCCCCAGTCCTAATCATTTTTACTAAAAAAAAAAAAAAAAAAAAAAAAAAAAAAAAAAAAAAAAGAAAAGAAAAGAAAAGAAAAGAAGAAATACAGGAAAGTTCTGACTATAGTGCCTGGCACAAAATAAGAGCTCGCTAAGTGTTTGCTCCTCTTTTTGTCCAATTCATTATAGCATTTAATAGGCAAAGAAGCTAAGAAAGAAAAAGAAAAGAAGCTAAGAAAGAAAAGTTAAATGAATTTTCATAAGTAAACAAAGACTTTATTCTCAGACCCTTAAAGTTCGTTTTGACCCGCTACAAAGTGTCCATCTTTAAGTCCAGAAACCTTTAACCTTTAAGTCCAGGAAAATCATCAGAAGGCCTTGGATTGTGTGGGAATGACAGGATGAGGTCCATGCATTGTTTAGGAATTAGGAATGATTCTGGCCATCACCTTGAGCGGACAACTCAGAAATTCAGTATCCCAATTCATATTAGGAGGCCGGGGATACGGAAATAGGATGATTGTACATAATGCCCTCAATCCCTGGATTCTCTGGTCTTTAAATTCTCTACCCAGCTGGACCATGCGGCTCCCTGAGCTGGCACGAACTCCCCAGAATAGGCTTATACATCCTGCTTCCTCACAGACAAAACATCAGGACCAGTAGCAGCACAGACGCTCCTTATCCCTGGGTCCTTGACCCAGATTCTGGTCACCTTACTGTGGTCTTAAAAAAAAAATAAATAAATAAAACAAAGACAAAACTGGAAGCGCAGTTACAGACCATAAGCCCGCTGTCAGAGCAGAAAGCTGTGGGCTCTGGGACCCAGTTAAGAGTCTCTAAGTGGGCCTGCTGTCTTTGATTTCCCCAATCGTCCCTCCCATCATGGGTAAAGAAGGTTTGCATCACCAGTGGAGGAAAATCCATGTGAGAGCATGCTGGCCTTATTTGCCAGACAGTATTTGGTGGGCTGAAGGGAGTGGTACCTACCAGATCAATGAGGCAACTTCCCATCAGCACTGTTTCCCCTGGATATTCAAAAACAGTTTCTGTTTTCAGGCTGCGGGGCTGAAAGGGGAGAGCCCAGGTTGCACAAGGAACTGATGAAGGAGGCTCTGAGCCTGCCTGAGGACAGGGGAGTCCCGGGAGGAGGGCGGGTTGGGGTGCATGGGCAGACAGGTGCAGCATCTGGAAGTGGGGCAGCGGGCTGCCTCACCCCTCTCATGTTTCTCTTGTTTTAAACATTAAGACTCCTGCCAGGGATATATTTAGCCTGATGTGCGTTTATCTTTGAATCAGAGTGCCCAGATGGTGGTGTGTTTACAGCCACACAGCTGGAAAGTCGACCCCTGGGGGCTGAGTAAGCGGCAATGCAATGGTTAAATTTCCCTGTGTGCTCTCCTCTGCGGAGGAAATCAGGGCTTTTTTGCAGGTTGCGCAATATAATCCATCGAAGTGGACATGTCTGCTTTCTCCCTTTGTTTAGGGTACCCCATGAGATGCATGAGCAAGGGTGGGGAAGGAGATTGTCCCTGACAGGGCTTTCCTTCTGCATTTCAAACTCCCTTGTGCATATAATTAGGAAAACAAACACCCTAGCACAATTCAAAGCCCACTAAACTCTTACATCGATGAAATAAGAAAGATGCCCCTTTGTGAAACAGCCCATCTGTTCGGCAGCAGCCGACTGGAGTCAGAACATCTAGATGAAAATCCCAGCTCTTCATTTATTAGCTCTGTGATGCGGGGCCAATCCTCATGGCCTGTGAATAGAGAAACTATATTATGTTCTTTATTGACCTGAAGGGTGGTTATGGGAATAAAAATGAAAATGTGGTAAGGTATATGCAAAGGCTCTGAAAACGAGGAGGGATATTTAGGAGTGTCTGCCTGGCCCCTGGTTCGTAGCCAGCAAATATTTGTGGAATTGGCTGCTGGAGGGAGATATGTGGGATGTCAGGCATGAAGCAAGCAAAACTGATGAAGAGATATTTTGGGCTTTATCTTTCCTTGCTCTCTTCAATTATTTACTCTGTCCAGACATGAAACTGGCTTCAAGTCCCTTCAGCCACACTCTCCGCACCAAACAGCCAGCCACAAAGCGTCCACAGCAGACCAGATTCTCCAATCCTAACATGACAGTCTGGGCCCCTCCACCTGTGAGGGACCATGTGCCCAAAAGCCACTTGCGATCCTCCTAACATTTATTTTCATACAGTGGGAGGCCAGTCTAACAGCCCCCTGCAAAGCTGAAGGAAAATGAATATCCAGATAACAGGTACTAAGCTCACGGTACCCCTTCTAGGCCATGGTTGGATTAAGTTCGTCATGATCTAGAATGAAACTTCAGTGTACACAGAAGCACCGAGGGAGCTTGTCAAAAGTGTGTCGGCAGCAGAAGGTCTGAAGGGGGGTCTGACGCATGGCTCTCAGGTGGGGCTGCTGCTGATGCTGGTTCTCAGAGCACACTTGGAATGGCAAGGCTGAACCCCATCACCTCGGCCTCACTTCCGTATTGTCCCCCCATGATTTCACCCCCAACAAAGTCGGTGCTCCCCCTCCTCCAGCTGTTTCCCACTCGCTCCCTCTTTCCCAAACCCTTCTGTAGATCCATCTGGACCCCTGTCTTCTCAACTCTTGCTCGCATCCGTGGAACCCCATTTCTCTGAGTCTCTGGCAGATTCCTATCTCTTCTTCCTCACTCACTGCTGACCAGCATCATAGCCCCTCTCCCTGTCTTAAGTCCTGCCATCATCCTGGATGGTGTTCACAACTCCTGGATGGCCCCGGTCCCCAGCTTCCTTGGGGGATTTATTTTCTTCTCGACTTTAATTAACCTTCCTCTTCACTTAGTCTAGATACCACTTCCTATGACCATGTTCTTGACCTGGGAGTTATCCCAAACAATTCCATCTCTCGTAAGAGTATTTCAGAAATTGATTGATTCCTATGCTTTCTCCTCCTTTGCTCTTTACATTTCCTTTCCCTGAGATTGTGAACTTTCCAGATTCCCCACAGCCTGAGCCCTGTCTCTGTTCTTCCTCACCTCCTCCCATCTTCTTTTTTTTTTTTTTTTAAGATTTTATTTATTTATTTCAGATAGAGAGAGAACAAGAGAATGAGAGAACATGAACCAACGGGACATGGGGACAAAGGGAGAAGCAGACTCCCTCTGAGCAGGGAGCCCAACATGGCGCTGGATCCCAGGACCCTGGCATCATGACCTCTGCTGAAGGCAGGTGCTTAACCGACTGAGCCACCCAGGTGCCCCACCTCCTCCCTTCTTAGGTCTGACCCCTGCTGTACACACCCCTGTACCACATATCTTGCTTTCAGAATGTAATTGAAAGGGTAGGAGTTAAAGAGCCAATCATAAGGCAAACTTGTTTTCTTCCCCTGATTGCCCTTATAAATCACTCTGAAGGGAAAGTGTCCCCCAAATAACACCCCTGCGAGCCCCACGGCAGATCATGAAAAGCGCTCTGGTCACTTTAGATCTCAGGACAATCTTGGTTTAGTAACTTATCATGCCCAGTCCCGAGGACTAATAAAACTGAATCATTTAAAGCTGGTTCATTTCAGGCAGGAAGGCTGCCATAGGAGAGGGGGACGTGGCAGCTGCTTTTCTCTTTATGATGGCAGGGCCCCCCTCTGTCCACCAGGTGCATATCTGACCCCTCCAGGATTCGGGGGGAAAGTGGAAGGGAGTCAGAAAGGTTCTACTGACTAGTGGTTGAGGAGCAGTGGTCAGTGCTCTTGGGGATGGACAAGTGATCAAAGTGGGTTCTTTGTCACAGGGGCTGCTCTGAGGCTCTCTGGAGATCGATCGTTCAGCTGGACTTCTCTAATTCCATGATCTACTCACTCACTGGCCACTTGAGTCTCCCCCTTTAGTCTCTGTCCTTGGGGCTTGAACTCAGTCTGTGGGAGCACCTTCAGGAATGGCCCTTGGGGGCAAAGTCCCTTTACGGAGGTTCTAGGCCATTCACAGCAGACCCTCCGGTGTCTGTGCTTCTGTTCCATAATAAACACATACCTTTGACCCACTGTCAGTGGCAAGAACTTACTTCCTGAACTGCACCCTCTATGCTGTCGTCACAGGCAGCTTTAGTCAGACTCCTGCCCTTTAGATTTCTTAGGCAAGAGGCAGACACTGGTCCAAGCCCCACCTCCAGGCATGCGTGTCCATTGCTCCAGACGGTCTCCCAAAGGCCTCCATCTCTGTGTATCATGGGCTCTTGGGGCAACCCACACACCATCCACCCACCAAATCCTCCTCCTGCAGGTGCCTGGCCTTGAGCTCAGACTAGCCAGCCTCTTTTACAGGCCAAGGCTGGGTATTCAGCTAAGATCTCAAAACTGGGGGCGCCTGGGTGGCTCAGTTGGTTAAGTGTCTGCCTTGCACTCAGGTCCTGGGATCGAGCCCTGCATCAGGCTCCTTGCTGAGCAGGGAGCCTGCTTCTCCCTCTGCCTGCTGCTCCCCCTGCTTGTGCTCTCTCTTTCTCTCTCAAATAAATAAAATCTTAAAAAGAAAAAACCAAGAAGATGGAAAACTCTATAAAAAAATAATAATAAGATCTCAAAACCAGTTCTTAGCCTCCTCTTTTGCACGTCCTACACGGCTGAGCTCACACGCCCTTTTGGAATCTGGGTGCACTTGCCCTCATGCACATAATACACTGTGTCAAAAAACCCCACGTTAATACACTGTGACAACAGCTCTTCTCGTGGTAGCAGTGCCACGCTTATCCCGTAATTCATATTTTCTGCCCTTCTAAAAGATAATCTCCCCAAAGTCTGAGTCCACGTCTGTGGCATGCAACCCCCCCCCCCCCCCCAGCATCCAGTGGCTCTGGGAGCGGAGCATAGAAAAGGGCTTTGCTGCAGCCCCATCTTCTGGAGCCTCAGCCTGCCTGCCCTCTCCACAACCAAAGGTCTGCCTGTGTCCCTACCCAGTGGCGCCTTTCCTGACTTTTCCCCACTATGCATGGGCTTCCTCAGGAGCACAGGGAGGGGCTGCTTGGCAGCAAGCAGAGGCTCACCATGGCTAAGCCTACACCCAGACCTGGCCCCGATCAGCTGGCTGCTCCCCAGGCTCATGACCCCTGCTCCCTCCTCTTTGTGCCTGTTCTTGGGTCTTTGCTCAGCTTTACACAATCGAGGCAGGCATTCTACAGGAAGGACCTCACTCCCACCTGACCCAGCCACTGATGCCTGGGCCTCAGGCAAGGGGGCCCATCTCCAAGGACAACAACGTCTCACAAACTGGGGCGGGGGAGGGCAGGACTTCATCTGTCAGTTCTGTAATCTAGAAGGCAAACATCAAAGTGTCAGCAGGCACATGCTCCTCCGGAAGGTCCAGAAAAGAATCCCTCCTTGTCTCCTCTTAGCCTTTGGTGGCTGCTGGTGGCCCTGCGCTATCCTTGGCTTCACTCCAGTCTCTGCCTCAGCTACCATATGACCTTCTTCTCTGTGTACGCCCCTGTGACCTCCCATGGCCTTCTTTTCAGGATACTAGTCATTGGATTTAGGGCTCTGGGATGGCATCATCATAACTGATGAAATCCACAAAGACTCTACCTCCAAAGAAGGTCATATTCTCCGGTCCTGGTGGACATGGGTTTTGTGGGATGTTATTCCAAGCATAGCGGCTTATTGGAGGAGTAGGGACAATCTGATGAGTAGGGAATGTTATCCTCTGATGAAACAGTGGTAAAAGGTCTTTTCCCCCTCAACAGCTTCACCTCTTCCCCAACATGGATCCAAGTAAAATCTATTGTCATTTTGGTTTGTGTTATCTTAGCAGACAAATAAGGTGCATTTGTCACCAGTAGGAGACCCAACAGCTTCATTGGCGTTAAAGACTACGTTGTCGTCTGAGTAGGTCCCAGCCATACACCGCATGGCACACAGGTCTCCCGCGGCCAGCCCAGGCCTTTCTGTGACCGTGGCGTTACCTACCGCTACAGTCAGGGAAGGAGTGTTTAGACAGCAAAACTTTGTTTTTGACACAGAATAAAAACATAGCTCTTGCGCCCTTAGCTCCTTTAGTGTTTCAAAAAAATATTCACCTAGTTCAAGTTCTTTTGCTATTTGACATAGTAGAGGGTGACACCCCTGTCATCTAGCTTCCCAAGGAGTCTACCATTCTGACCTCCTCCTGCTCCCACTGTCCATAAAGGGCCCACTCTAGGAAGTGAAGGAAAAGCACAGGCTGGGTCCCCACCTCCACTTCCTAGTTTGGAATGGGGGTGAGGGAGAAGGTGGGGGTAATCTGGGGGCCATGATCAGTACCTCTGAAAGTTAGACTAAGATCTTCAAGGGCAGGGACTGGGTCTATCCTCTTCGTATGGTCTAGTGCCCTGTCTGGCATGTAGTAGACATTCCTGGCATATCTGGGGAACAAATGGTCAGTCACTGGGATGTCAGTTATCAGTTCAGCCTGTCTCTCTGTGATGATGGTCCTTCCTAGGTCCCAGATTTTCTGGAACAGTTCTTAATTAAAATATGCTCAGATTTGAGATTTGGAAATTATGGTGACTATTTCAGGAAGGAGCATGAACAGCTCAGATACTCTCTGAGCCCCTATAAGAAAGTCCCCACCCTCCCCCAAGAAAGCAATGTGACAGCATGTCCCCTGAGACCTCTCCAGGAAGGCCTAAGCCTCCAGCAGGAGGAACTCTGGTGACATTCAGAATTAGTCTCTAGAGGACACAGCAACTTACTGGGTGTGGAATAAGGGAGTGGGAAGTGTCCAGGATTATTATAATTATTTCCATAAACTCTCTCAGGTATTAGTCACAATGCACTGGGTAGCTGTTTACAAGATTAATGAAAGAATTAGCTTCTACATTTATAAATGCAGTTTATGAAAACATCCGGAAGAATCTAAATGTAAATCAATTATATAACATGACGCCAACTAGCCTCTTTTTCACTTGGGGTCTAGGGTAGCATTTGGTGAGATTACCTATCCTCACCCTCACCCCCAGAAATCACATTTTCAAAATTCATTAAGAAGAGATGTATTTGTAGGTGTTATCACCCCTAATCCTATAGAAAACTAGGGAGCATAAGCTCACCCTTCTATGTATTAGCCTGTTCACCAGGGGAAGGCAGCTGACATTTCTAACATGAGCTACCACCTACCAGACCCTGAAGAAGGTAACACAGCGAATGTATCCAATGAGGGCATTTATTTCTCACAGTAACTGCGAAGTGACTTAACGAGCTGAGGTCTTCTGCAGACTCCCTTGTAAGGCAAACATGAGGTCTTCTGGGGCTGGCACTATCTGGAGATCTAACTGAGGTTGGAGCATCTCCTTTCATGCTCATTGGTGGCTCATTGGCCACTGACTGGAAGCCTCAGTTTCTCACCACTTGGGCCTCTCTACGGGGCTGCCTGAGTCTCCTGATCATAGGGCACCTCGCTTCCCCCAGAGAAGGTGATGAGAGAGAGAGGAAGAGAGAGGGAGGGAGGAAGAGAACAAGGCAGATTCAACAATGCTTTTAAGACCTAGCCTTGGGCTGCCTGGGTGGCTCAGTTGGTTAAGACACCTAGGGTTGTGAAATCAAGCCCCACACCCAGCTCTGCACTGGGCACAGAGTCTGCTTGAGTTTCTCTTTCCCTCTGCCCCTCTGACCACGCCCCCCCCCCGTGATATCCCCCTTCTCTCTCAAATAAATAAATAAATAGAGCTTAAAAAAAGAAGAAGACAATGATGGTGACCTAGCCTCAGAAATCACCCACCAATGCCTTTATTGGGTTCTGCTGTGAGGAAACTACACAAAGGTGTAAACACTAGGGAGCTGGCCAAAACAGAGATTAGTTTGCTGTTGCATTCTGTTAGTGTCATTATTAAGAAATAGGAATGAAATACCATTCTTTCTTTGTTTTCAAGAGCATAAATTTTATTTTCCATACCCTCCCACCCTACAACCTTTTATCTGTGTATAGTATGTTACTTCTGTTAGGCTTAGATGAAATTTCTGCAACAGAAGACCTCAAACTAGAGTCACTTAGACAAGAGAGAACTCTCCACGCAGAAGGGGGAGGGCACAGCAGGGTGACCTTGCTCTTCCCTGGCACCCAGGGACTCAGGGCTCCTTCTATTTACGCATTTGTCCTTAGGGCAATGACTTTATCTGCAGGGTAAAAGCTGGCTGACAAGTGCAAATGAGGGTGGGGCTAGGATGTGGGGAGGTAAAAGCATCCCATACAAGAATGGGACCTGGACTGCATACACCAATTCTTATCCCAGTGCTTACGTCCAGTTGGCCAAAGTCACATGGCCATGCCCACCTCCGAGAGAAGCTGGGAGATGTCGTCTCCATGTCGCTGCCCATGTGCTGAGCTCAAATTTCAAGGGCAGAAGAAGGAGAGAATGAATCATGGGAGATGGTCAGTGTTCTCTGTCAGCTAAGTTTGCAGACCACGAGGCTGCCTGGTGTAGCTCTACCGCTAACTAGTTATGAGATGAGATAGAAGGTCCTTATAACATCTTTTTTTTTTTTTTTTTTTTTTTAAAGATTTTTATTTATTTATTTGTCAGAGAGAGTGAGCACAGGCAGACAGAGAGGCAGGCAGAGGCAGAGGGAGAAGCAGGCTCCCTGCTGAGCAAGAAGCCCGATGTGGGACTCGATCCCAGGACGCTGGGATCATGACCTGAGCCGAAGGCAGCCGCTTAACCAACTGAGCCACCCAGGCGTCCCCTTTATAACATCTTTCGACCTCAATTTCATAGTCTGTAAAATGGGCACATGGGACTAAAAATCAGTGATTTCCACCTACAGGCTTTACACTGAGAGGGAGCTGTGGTGTGATTACAAGGAATTGTAGAAAATGTTCGTGAATCGAACACTTCCTGTCAATGGAAGAAATAATACAACTCATCTTTATATATACTACTGATTTTCAAATGTAGGAGCTGTGGTAATAAGGATTAAAATGTAATATTTAAAATGTAACTGTTTGTAGGTAAGGTTATCTCATTAGGTACTTTTCTTTCTTAAATATCTAGAATCACAATCACTATCATAGGGTAGATGGAGATTTTTTAATATTAAAGAAGAATTTTTAAAAATATTTTACTTATTTATTTGACAGAGAGGGAGAGAGATCACAAGTAGGCAGAGAAGCAGGCAGAGAGAGGGAGAGGGGAGCAGGCTCTCTGCTGAGCAGAGAGCCCGATGCGGGGCTCCATCCCAGGACCCTGAGATCATGACCTGAGCCGAAGGCAGAGATAGGCTTAACCCACTGAGCCACCCAGGTGCCCCTAAGAAAGAATTTTTGTATTTGAGTTCCTGGCGCATAATAGATGCTCAGTAAATATTTGTTGATTGGCTTACACAGAATGCAGGGCACCACTGAATGAGATGAGCCCTTTCGTCTCTGCCAACTCTAGAATCTTAAGAATTCTTTTCTCTAACTCTGAGGCAATTTTCCAGTTTGAGTTTTACTGTAACCAATCACTTCTACGTAATTAAAACCAGCTCTGGTCCACTGCATCAGCTCCCAAATACTGGGAGACTTTTCCACTTTGCATCCATATAATAGCACTGCTTACTTAGCACTCATATCTTCAAAACTCCTTCCCGGAAATATCCTGCCCCTGTTGTAAAAATGAAGCAGGCGGAACTCACACACCACCCTCTGAAGGTTTCGCATTACAAATTCATTCAGAGACTTGTAAGGGCGACAGTAGGAGACATGTGTGGCACTGCCTCAACAGGTGATGGTGGGGGGGGGTGTTCCAAGGCTCTCCACAAACCCCCCAGCATTTATTATTTTGTGCTTTCTAATGTTATTAAATTCTAAAAGTTTTACATCAGGAATAGAAACTGTTGGCTCATAGGCTAAGGAAGCTCTCCGTGCTCCCTTGGCTACCTCAGGGGTCCATCCCAGCAGGAGCGATGTTGCTATGGATCCGACCCATTCCAGTCCAACATGCAGAGCTATTCCTGGGCCATGCTTTCTCCAGTATGGGGCACCAGAGGTGGAGTTTAAATGAGACTTCTGTCTTCAGTGATGGTTTTCCTCTGGAGGGAAAAGGAAAGAGGGAGAGTCCTGGCTACTTCACTTCATTTTCTCCTTTCTTCTTTCCCATTTGTCTGGGTGAGCCAGAAGGGCGGAGCTGAGTTCAGCTGAGGGCTGGGACTGATCTTCTGGAATGGTTCTTCCCTGGGCAGCAGTGATGCGGGCTCGTGCGTTCCCCTCTTCTTGGCTCTCATTCCCGATTTTCATTGGATTGGCCTTGCCTTACCATCAAGCATGGGCATGGGGGGCTGAGTTCAAGGGATGTCTAGATAGGAGGGTCAAGTGGGCTGCGTAACTGGTTTTATTTCCAAGTTCCAGTCCACTTTACTTGGCTCAGCCTTGTCTGCTGGGGGAGTGCAGTGGCATTTGAGGCCAAAGCCGAGGGTTCAAAGTTTACCGTGGCTCAACATAGTCTTCCATGTTTGTGGGGCTTCCGAAGGGTTAGGGACAAGCAGAGGGTGAGGGTTAGGGAAGATGACCTGATCTTCTCTGCAGGTTATCTATCTTTCTGCTTGCAACCACATATCGTAAGAGAAGGATTTTCCGTAGAGAATATGGGAAATGCACATTAACTCATACTGGCCTGTGTTCAATTTTACAATACAAGAAATTATTTTGAAATGTAACAAACTCCAGATTTCAAGTTAGGAGGCTGAGCAGCACCTGGCTGACTCAATTGGTGGAGGTTGCAACTCTTGACTCTGGGATTGGGGGTCTGAGCTCCATATTGGGCATAGAGATTATTTAATAAATAAGTTAGAAGCCTGGGGTTTAAATCCCACTATGTGATATTGGCTAAGATAGGTAGCCTCTGGTTTCTTGGTAGTGTGTGTGTGTGTTATAGTACACATTGTAGCAGAGAGGATTAAATGAGCTACAATATACACCTAGTACAAATAGTAGATGCTTGATGAAAACGTACTGAATTTCTATGATAGTTCAAATAAACACATTTTACTGAATTTAAGTTTTTGAGATTATTTCTTTTGAGCATTTTCAAAGACTTATTTGCTAAATTCATTGCATTCTTTTAATTTCAAAGCAAGAGATTGAAAACTTATGTTCCTCAATACGTAGTCTATTTTAGGAACCAATAATTACTTCTTATATATTCAAAGACTTGTATGGTTATGACATACAACTACTTTAAACTGTAGCTTTTGTCGTTTAATTAGTCTTAGTTTATTAGAACATGTTGATGCTAATATGTGTATTTTATCCAAAAGGATAAAATACATCATAAAAATATTTTACATATTTTGTGCTTTCATGTTACAAATGTATATTAGTTATTTTGACCTAGGTTTTCTCTGTTATTCTAATAGAGGGAGATTTTGTTACACAGAATCAACTTAGTATGCAGTCAAATTTTTTTTTAACAATTTGGAATTGCATTTTGTTCTTGCAATAATGCAATCACAACATTATGGGCAAAACTAGCCATTTTATCATGACTCTTGGATAGTAAATGTAAGCTTTTGAAAAGAGTTATATATGTGCAGAGAAAGGTCTAGTAATCATGAACTGTGATATCATGAGCTTCTGGTGTTCTTGCTTTGTTTTTAGTAGCAGTCATTTTACTCTGTGCCTCAAACTGGGAAACGGTGATGGACAGACAGGCATGCTCGAGCTTGGAAAAAGATGATGGTGGCCATTTGCTTTGCCCTATCTTCCTCAAAAACGCTGAACCAGATTCAAGACCCACGAGTTTTTCTTACTGCAGATCTGTCTCAATAAGGCTTTATTTGTGTTAGGTTAAGGATGTCCAGAGATAAGCAAATGTGTGCTGAATGCCAGTTCTAAGAATAAATAAAGTAGGTATTTCTCGGAAGATGTTCATTTGCTGGATTTTTTAAATGGCCCATTGTCAGGACCTCAGAAGAGGACACTGGTCCCTGACTGTGCCTCCTAGTGTCACAGGGAGACCACAGGCCTTTGCAGCTCAGCTCAGACCCCTTTTCCTGGGGGATTTCAAGTTGTGAGGATCAACATTCACAGCAAAGCCTCATTCTCTACTCCTGCTCTTCCTTCAGCCAGGGTGAAACGGTCCAGCTCGCCTCTTCACCATTAGTCCTGATTCTTAATAAAACTAACAGTTACTCAGACAAACCATGAGCCATGCTAAACACGCTATATGGCTGATCCCATTTAATCATCAAAATACACCGAAGGGGTAGGCTCTTTTTTTTTTTTTTTAACCTCAGTTCTATGTATGAAAAAACTGAGTCTAAGGCTGATGTGGCTTTGTCATTTGACATTTCCTCGTCTCTGTTTCCTCAGCTGCATCTGTAGCTAGTGAAAGTGCTTGCCACATAGTTTAATTATGTGGATTACATGAGATAGCACTGACTCGGTGTTCCCTGTCTAATTAGTAGTAGTCTTAGCTTTCCATTGTTCAGTCTCCAAATTATGGACTATTCTTGAATCCTCTCAGTAGTAAATCCTGCTGGATCTAACTTCAAAATACATCCGGGATCTAACTGCTTTGTATCACGTTCATGGCTATCATTTGATATTGGCCACTTCTTCTCTACAGTGGTTACTTGGTGCCCATCCCTCCCAGATGTCCTCTTTGGGACCCGTGTGCTCCTCCCCCATCTGCTGGGACTACTGGCCAGTGAAGGCAATCTTCACGGGGTATGTCCCTCAGGGGGACTGCCTTGGTTGAAGAGAGCGACCTCATTCAAAACTTCCATGCTTTCCCAGGGGGCAGCCCCACCAAAGACTGGCTAATGCAAGGATACAAAGACCTGGCCACCTTGTCTGAATGGTCTCCTGCTTCACCCTTAACTCTCTGGAGTCCTTCTCAACAAGGTAGACAACAACTCTGTTAAAACATAAATGAGGGGTACTTGGGTGGCTCAGTCAGTTAAGCATCTACCTTCAGCTCAGGTCATGATACCAGGGTCCTGGGATTGAGCCCTGAGTCAGGCTCCCAGCTCAGCAGAGAGTCTGTTTCTCCCTCTGCCTCTGCCCCTCGACCCCAGCTCGTGCTCACTTACTCTCTCTCTAACAAAATCTTAAAAACAAAAACAAAAACAAAACCCAAATTAGATCAAGATACTCCACAGCTTTTTTTTCTCCCACTGAATAAAGGTCAAATTCCCAACAGTAACTGAAAGGTCCCTTTCTCATCTGCTTAACCACCCTATCAATACCTCCTCGTCCTCACCTCCTACGTCTCTACCCCTTCTTCACTCTACTCCTACCACACTGGCATCCTCGCTGTTCTTGAACATGCCAGACAAACTCCTGTCCCAGGACTTTTGAAATGACTCTTTCCTCTGCCCATTGGCCACTCTTTTGGTGGAATCCCTGCCTGCGTTATTTAAAATAGCAACTGCTGGGACGCCTGGGTGGCTCAGTTGGTTAAGTGGCTGCCTTCGGCTCAGGTCATGATCCCAGCGTCCTGGGATCGAGTCCCACATCGGGCTCCTTGCTCCGCAGGTAGCCTGCTTCTCCCTCTGCCACTCTGTCTGCCTGTGCTCGCTCTCTCTCTCTCTCTCTCTCTCTGTCTCTGACAAATAAATAAATAAAATCTTTAAAATAGCAACTGCCACTCTCCTATACTCGTACTTCTTATTCCTCTTGAATTATTTTCTCTCTGGGCCTGTAACTTTCTAATATACTATATAATGTAATTATTTTGTGATTGTTTTTCTCCTCCTATTAGACTATATCACCTAAAAAGGCAAGTGTTTGGTTTGCCAGCACTGTGCCTGTTGATAGTGGTCACTCAGTAAACACTTGCTGAATGAATAAGTGAATAAATGCCTTTATAAGTAAATGTATTTTTTTAAAGATTTTTATTTATTTGACAGACAGAGATCACAAGTAGGCAGAGAGGCAGGCAGAGAGAGGAGGAAACAGGCTCCCTGCTGAGCAGAGAGCCCGTTGTGGGGCTCGATCCCAGGACCCTGGGATCATGGCCTGAGCCGAAGGCAGAGGCTTTAACCCACTGAGCCACCCAGGCCCCCTATAAGTAAATGTATTTATAATAGGTTCTGACAGATCATAAATGCTCAGTAAGTGTTAGCTACTGTTTTTGCCATTGGAGAAAGGGTCATGAGATTCCTGGAGTTTCAGAAGCTAATTATACAGGGTTTGATCCTGTGATCCTACAGAAAGAGGAAGATGAATGCAATCACACACTGATTAGGACCTTAGTTCCCTGGCTTTGATGGGCGTGCACTAACCCCTGGGATAAGTTGAACTCTCTTTAGGATGGACTTAAAAGCCAAAGTCTGAGTTTCTCACCCAGATCCAGGAAGTGATCAAAGATAGGAGAGGAGGGTGTGGGCTGGACCTTTGTTTGGAATCATAATTCAGGTGCAAGGGCAGAGGTCAGAAGTCTGATCTGGCTCCAGGTGAGACCTGATCCGTCCCGGGGCCTCTCTGGGAAATGGTGAAAGTTCAGAGGTTATACTGAGACAGGTTGGTGGCAGAGGTTTGTACTGATTTTAAACTCTTCATTTATTGGAAGGACTGCCCTGTTTAGATGGGATCCCTATTGAGAGAGAGCCCAGAGCTCTAGCTCATATCCTTGATCATGAGCCTTGTCCTTTTCTGAACTGAGTCTGCTGTCGGCCCTGGGTACTAGCCAAAGGGGAGATTCTTTCTTTTGGTAGATTTTGGGGAAAGAGGCTCAGAAATGCACTTTGAAATGAGAAAGAGAAGAGTATATGCATAGGAATGTGTAAGATATTCTGATTCCTGGGGAAATACACACTCGTCTCAAAGAAACTATCTAGTTTACTCAGTATCAATATAGATTTGTATTGGACCGTAGAACAACAGCCAACTCTGCCATCTGTTGGTTGTGTGAGCACTTGAAGAAACAACTCGTGTGTGTGAGGTACTTGAAATCATGCAGTCCTTGACGCCAAAAAGTAAATAATGTTAAGCCCTCAGGAACAGGATGGGGTTGGTGTTACTTTAAAGATCTTTCAAGATGGGCGCTGTCACTTCTGCTGCTGTGCAATCCAAAATTAGACACTACATTGGAATGTCTCAGTAGCATTTAAGCTCAGTTCTGTTTTGCTCCCTATTAATGATGTCAACACCTAATCAGATCTCTTTATTATAACCCTAGAAATTACATACTTGAAGGTTACAAAGGAACTCTATGATTCCCCCCACCCCAAATAAGGTTAATGTCTAATTATTTAATAGTTCTTTTTAAGGAGATGGTTTGGGGGAACTTTTTTGAAATTGGCATAGTATCTAAATCGTATCAAAGAACCCCAGGACTGCTGTGCGTATCGCCATAGCACTTACTCAGTACAAGTTGAATTCCTAATTACTTTATAATTTAACCCATCAAAAAAACCTATTCCAAATAATCAGTGAACAAAATATGATATAGCCAATAATCTGCACAGGGAGTACTAAACGTCTTTGTCAGACTTCTCTTAATGCGTTCTAGTATCTTGAAAACTTTTGAAATAACATGCATTGATAAAGCATGTTTTTTTTCAGTCTTATCTCTGGACCTGACATGGATCAAATCACATATGCAATTTCATACCCCTATCCTTACTGTATGACTTTCAGCTCAGTTTTGGTGGGCCATTTTATAAATTCAATTTTGAATAATAGCCTCCTTTTCTCAGGATAATCCTGCCCAGTGTTACCTGCCCATCCCACCTGCCCTTCAAACTTCACATTCAAGGACTCAACATACCCCTGTTCCATTGATGTGGACTGATATTTCTAGCTATCTAGGCCCCCACATGAAGGATATTGAAATTTTAATTCCTTCAAACATCAGGTATTGCAGGTTTTCCACAACTTCACATACTTTGCTGAGAAAAAAAGGCAATGAGCAAATGGCAGCCACGTGCTACCACTTCATGCTTTCTCAGTATCTGAGCCTGTGTTAGCAGGACACATGCTTGAACTTACACTTGGGTTTAAAACAAAATCTGCTTTATATTGCTCATTACCCTTTTGAATCGTGTTTCTTGGTATCTAGAGTATCTTAGCAACATCTTTGAGCCGCAACCGAGTGCATAGTTTCCAAATATTCCAGCATCCAAAGCGTCCTACTTGGTTGCTCGCTGATTTTTTTTTCCCCAGGGAACCTATTTTTATATTTTAGGAATAGAACAGGAATCTAGAAACTAATGACTTATTGCCCTTCTAGCAAGTCCTCAAGGAAACTCTTCCTGCCACAAAAACATTTCCAAGATCCTAAGACAGTCATAGGAGCTTCTATTTGCTGCTGCTGCTCTGTCGTTGTTTTTAAGCTTTCCAAAGAAGGCTGAGCATTTTGGAGAGGTAGCGCAGACCATGTCCTGACAGGAAAGACCACCAAGATCACTTATGAACATGAACACTGGGCTTCTCTCTATTAGCCATTTATTTTTTTTAAATCAGGATATAGCATTTAACAGTAAGGCACACAAATCTTGCATAAATTTGATGAGTTATACATACATATGCAGCCATGGAGGCACTGCTTAGATCAAGATTTAAGTTATTTCCAGTAACTCAGAAAAATTTCTTGTCTCCTTTGAGCCTCTTCCCAATTAATACCTTACTCCAGGTAACCATGGAACTGACTTCTATCCTCATTGATTGGTTTGTTGTTTGTCTTTTTTTTTCTTTTTTAAGATTTTATTTATTTGAGAAAGAGAGAGAGAGAGAGGGAGCATGATTGGGGGGAGGGACAGAGTGAGAGGGAGAAGCAGGCTTCCTGCTGAGCAGGGAAGCAAATGTGGGGCTTGATCTCAGGACCCTGAGATCATGACCTGAGCTGAAGGCAGAAGCTTAACTGATTGAGCCACCCAGGTACCCCTTTTATTTTGTTTTGTTTTGAATAACAATTTTACTTTTAAATAATCTCTACACCCAACATGGGGCTCGAACCCACAACCCTGAGATCAAGAGTTGCATGCTTTACCGACTGAGGTGGCCAGATGTCTTCATCATAGACTGGTTTTGTCTGTTCTCTAACTTCATGATAAATGGAACTATACAGTGTGTACACGTTTGTGTCTGGCCTCTTTGTCTTAATTGTGTCATTGACACTCATCTCTGTATCTGTGGTAAGATTGCATTCTTTTTTATTGTCAGGTCTTCTTCCACTGATCAGTGTTCCATACTTTATTTAATCATTCTGCTATTGATGGACATTTGGATTATTTACAATTTTAAACTGTTGTGAATAAAACTAGTTGGAGATTTTCACATGTAAAAGAACACCTTGCTGCAAGCAAATTATGCTATTTGGACAATCCTTTATATGGTAACAGACACAGAGTAGAAAACCAAATCAAGAAGCTATGACACTTTCTGTGAGACATTAAAATAGAATCACATGTTGAGATAAAGCGTGAAAGCATAGACAGCAACAATAACAAAATAGATAATTTGGACTTTATCAACTTCATGAATATTAGTGGGTCAAAGGGTACTTCAAGAAGGCAAAAATACAACTTACTGAATGGGGCAAAATATTTGCAAGTTATTTATCTGATAAGGGATTAATATCCAGAATATAAGAACACTTAAAACTCAACAACAAAAACATGAAGGCAAAAATAAATAACTCAGTTCAAAAAATAAGTAAAACAGTTGAATAGATATTTCTCCAAAGAAGATATGCAAAAGCCCAGAAGCCCATTAAAAGATGTGCAACATCGTTGGTAGTTAGTGAGATGAAAATCAAAACCACACTAAGATACCATTTCACAACTACTAGGATGGCTATAATTTTGTTAAAAAAAAAAGAGAGAGAGAGAGAGAAAGAAAGAATAGAAAATAGGTGTTGGTGAGGATTTGGAGAAATGAGCTCTCAGGAAGTGCTGGTGGGAATATAAAATCGTTCAGCTGTGGCAAACAATTTGGCAGTTTTTCAAAGGGCTGAGCATAGAACTATCAATATGATCCAGCAATTTCCCTCCTGGATATATACCAAGGAACTGAAAGCAGGGAGCACTTGCACAGATACTTTACACCAATGTTCATAGCTGCATTATTGACAATAGCCAAAGAAGGAAACAACCCAAGTGTCTATCAACAGATAAATGGCTAAATGAAATGTGGTATATGCATACAGTGGAATATTTTTCAACCATAAAAAGGGATCAGATTTTGTTATACACTACTAAATGGATGAACCTTGAAAACATTATGCTTAGTGAAATAAGCCAGACATAGGACATCTAGTGTGTGACTCCACTTAGGAGTTACAGAGAATAGACAAATTCATAGAGGCAGAAAGTATAATAGAGGTTATCAGACTGGGAGGGTGTGGGGGCGGGCAGATGCCGAGCAGAAAGGGGAAGTTATTGTTTAATGAGTAGAGAGTTTTTGGAGAGAGGGGATTAAAACTTTCGGGTGTAGATAGTGCTGATGGATATACAACACTGTGAATAACTTTAGTAACACCAAACCGTATGTTTACAAATGGTAAATTATATTATGTATATTTTATCGCAATAAAAAAATCAACCATAGGTATAAAACAGTAGTTCTTTGGTATTTACTCATTCAACACATGCAGAAAGCAAGGGCACTTACAGAAACAAAGATGAATCAAACATTGTATCAGTTTTTTGTTGCTGTGGTAACAAATTACCACAAACTTAGCGGCTTAAAGCAACACAAATGTATTACCTTATAGTTCTGTAGATCAGAAGTTCAAAATGAGTCTCACTGGGATAACAGGCAAGGGATGGCACGGCTGCATTCTTTCTTTTCCGGCTTTTGGGAGCTGCCCACATTCCTTGACTCCTGGCCACCTTCCATCTTGAAAGACAAGTAGTTTCAACCCTCCAGACTCCTTCCCCTTGTCATAACTCCTCCTCTAACTCGGACCACCCTGCCTCCTTCTTTCACTTATAAGGTCCCATGTGATTGCATTCGGCTCACCTGCACACTGGATCCAGGATCATTTCTTCTCTCTACAGCTGATTCGCCACCTTCGTTCCACCTGCAGCTTTAGCTCCCCTGTTCTGTGTGGCCTAATCACATTCACACATTCCAGGGATCAGGGCATTTTCATCCTTGGAAGTCATTGTTCACCTTCCATCATTTCTTCCTAACTGCAAAGTCAGGCAGGGTAGAAACAGCAAGAAAATAAATTATGACCGGTACCGCTGAAGTATTCTGAGCTCAGGGTAGATGATTCTAAGCTGAGAGAACCAAGCAGCTCAGAGACTAAAGAAACCAGTCAGGAAATATACATCAGGCGCCCTCTACACCGAGAACTTTGGGATTCTCAATGCTTTGTAGTATAAGGGAGTTATGTCCCACATCTGATGATCAAAGCAGGATCGGGAAAAAAGCAGCAGCTGATCAGTCAAGGTAGAGAGTGATCCCCAGTGGCATGATTCCAGCGGGTCAGCTGGGGACAGGAAGCCATGTTGTTGCTGCTTGACAAGCAAGGCTGCCCGTACCAGTAAGTCCCTGTGTGATGTACGGGTGAACCTGGTGTGTAATTATCTGCTAGCAAACCGGAAACCCGGGGCAATGTGATTTCTGGCGTTAGTATCAAAAGTGAACGTGGAAGACTGAGAAGCGGCAGCCTCGCCCTGAAACTCTCTTCCACACAGTGTGGTTGGAATTTGGGCTGCTTCTCAGTGTTTGCATTTGCATTGCATTATCCAAGAAACGACCTCACCAGCATTTTTATATATATGGTGGCTAAAAAAGGGCAGCAAAACCCACAATGTCTTCTGGTGTAAACATTTTTGCGTGACATCTCGGTACCCTTAGTAGCACCAAAAAGCACGTTAGCCCCACAGGGAGTGGCTGGGAAGCACTTCTCTCCCGGTGTGGGATGGATGTGTTCTGTGTATCTGACACACTACAGTGTGGGACACTCATACTACATATCCAGGACTTCCAGCAGTGGCCACTACCCTATCCCTTCCAGAAAGTGCAATTTGGCTTTGTTCATCAAGTTTATCACTGAATAATGAACTCACTGGAGACATAATATGTTCTCAATAAATGTTTAGTAAACGCAGGAAATGGGAAAAAACAAATGATTCAGGCACCTAAAATCCTTTTTATAAGTTTTTTTTTAAGTTTTTAAAAAATTCTTAAGTAATCTCTACACCCAACGTGGGGCTAGAACTCACAACCTGGAGACCAAGGGTCACATATTTCACTGACTGAGGCAGCCAGATGCCCCAGGTACCTAAAATTCTTAACTTGGGCCTAGGTTGTGGTTCTAAGGGATCATATTTCACTGATCATGTGCATTTCCTTGCAATGACCTCATTGTCTACACATACCCTTGCTTAGCCAATTTAACAGGCTTGCTTTCAGTGTATGTGAATTCTAACTAGAAAAATAAATTTAAGGATATTAGAAAATGTGTATTTAAGATTGCCTAATAAAACAAGAAATATTTTCTTTTCAAAAAAGATTTCACTTTATTTATTTATTTATTTATTTATTTGAGAGGCAGAGCATGCGCACATGTGTGCACATGAAGGGGGTGCAGAGTGGGAGGGAGAGAGGGAATCTTTCAAGCAGGCTCCATGCTGAGCTCGGAGCTCGAGGCAGGGCTTGATTTCACCACTCTGAGATCATTACCTGAGCTGAAATCAAGAGTCTGTTGCTCAACTGACTGAGCCACCCAGGTGTCCCAAGAAATACTGCCATTAGAATTTTTGCCTTGGTTAAAGAAAAACGTTGTTGGACCCAGGCAAATCTTGCTTGTGTTCTGTCTCCAAGGATACATCCAAACCACCAGATACAACTGCCTGCCAAGCGCCCAGGAGTTTGTGCTCCTTTCCCTCTACATGGTGACATCAAGAAATAACAACCTCTTTGAGCTGTGTGGCTCAAGGTCTGCAAGGCCCAAAGTATTTCGCTGTTGACCCTGAGAGAATGGCCAGGCGAGTTGACCGTGAGTCTCCGGAACTAGAGGAAGATGCCCCCTCAGACCCGTAATCCCCTTACAAATGGAGTGCATTCGAGGATATGTGAAGTCCTGAAGAAACTAGGCGACCCTATCTTTGTGAAGGCCTTGCATAACCTCTCCTGAGTCTTGTTTTCTTCTTCTATCTCCGTCCCTCCCTCCCTCCTTATTTCTTCTTCCTTCCTTCCCTTCCCTCCTTCTTCCTTTTTCTTCCTCCCTTCTTCCCTTTTTCTCTCTCTTTCTTCCCTCCTTCCTTCCTCCTTTCCTTCTTCCTTCCACATGTTTATTAATTCAACAAATATTATTGAGCACCTACAATGTGCAAGGGGCTGATTAGGTACTGAGTATTCAGCTGGGATGAAGGCCAAGCAGTCCTTGCTTTCATGGAATTTCCATACTAATGAGAGGGCAAGGTAATGAACGAAGGCACAGATTGATTAATGAAATATCCTCAGATTATAAGTCTCATGAAAGCGGTAAATAGGATTCTGTGAAAGAGGATATCATGGGAAAAGTATGTTATTTCATAATCGCTGAAATCTGTGCGACTGGTAACCGTCTGCAGGTGTGTGGGCTAGTCCTTGGGGGCAGCTCCTACGGGGCAAAGCCTGGGTGGGTCTTTCTGGTAAAGGAGGGAAGAGAAGGAGGGTAACTCACCTGGTGAGGAGCTCAGGAAGTAAGGGATGTCTGTCTTGTTTATCATAACATGGCAGATGCCCAACATCATGCTGGTGTGCAGAAAATACTCCTGAAGAAACATTGATAGAAAAGTCAACTGACACTGCAAAGCATACATTTACTGAATCAGGTGTTGGTTTTTTTTTTTTTTTTTGTCCTAGGTAGAAGAAAATCCAGCAGTCTTGAGTGATACACAGATACCTTTCCGTACATGACAGACTTTGATGGCTCAGGGCAGGACTTGCTGGGAAGGTGCTTAGTAAGGAATAGCAATGGGTTCAGGGATGCAAAGAAAACTTTCCTGATGGCCTCATAAGGAAGGTCAAACCACAGGAGGACAGTTGTTTTGGAAGTATCAAAACATGGGTGCCACCCGGATATTGGGAAAAGATTATCTCTTGGGACCAGATTGCTGTTTACGAGTAGAAAATGAGCACTCTTGGCCCACCCTGGAAAGGCTTCATTAGGAAAACACAATAATACCCCATTATAGCATTTACCCTCTAGTAATTTATTTAATTGTGCACACATTCGTTTCTGACTCCAAAAGACCATAAGCTTCCCTTATAGTAGTGTTAAAAAGCGGATGGGGAGAGACAAGACAATCTTGTCTTGAAGCTGCATTTTTATTCACTTATGTTTTGAGAATACGGGCTTAACTCCCTGAGGGTGGCATTTGTACTCTTTCCAGAAGATTTCACACTTTTCATTTACCATCCTGCTATCATCACCATCCTGCTAGTGTTAACAGGGTGGTTTTGGGGTATCTGCTGAAGATGGTAGGCAGGCCAAATCCCCCCACACTTCCTCCTCCCAAGATGCTTCCCCCGGCCTCTTTCTTGTTGATTTTTTTTTTTTTTTAAGGTTTATTCATTTGAGCAAGAGAGAGAGAATGTGCGCAAGTTGGGAAGGGGTAGAGGCAGAGGGAGCTGAGCTGGAGCCCAACAAAGGACTGGATCCCAAACCCCTGAGATCATGTCCTGAGCCAAAATCAAGAGTTGGATGCTTAACTGACTGAACCACCCAGGTGCCCCATCTTTCTTGTTGATTTGTTTGATCACTAATTTCTGGCCCATAGTAAGTAATTGTGGTGTCGAACATAAAAAAAAAACACTAAAAATGAAAGAAGGGATCAAAAAAGGAAGCATGGAATACAAGTGTCAGTTGTGTCTCCCAACACCCATATGTGAACATGCTTTCCATCACTATTTTTGGCCTTTCCAGTGGGCTATAGAACAAGCCGCAACAGGCTAATCAGACTTGATTCAAACAATTCATTTAACACCTTCCCAAACAAGGTGTACTGGAGACCACAGAGGAGAGAGTGAGGAGGCTTAATGTCTTAGAAAAAACTCATGTAAATGTGTGGACGGCAAAGATATTCTACAAGCCAGGTGCAGGTCAGACCTTTGTAACTGCGGCTCCACCTTCCCTCTCCCGACCAAACTGCTTTGACCCCAAAGCCTCCAAACCTTCTGTCAGGCCAGGTGCAAGAGGCAGAGACTAAAGAGCCCCTAGAGATAAAAGGCTGTCATGAAAGCCCCATAAGCTTTTCTTCTCCAGGATGTGGCATTAGAGAAGCCATCTGAGCTAAAACGATTATCGCTGGACTGCTGCCAACAGAGAATATCCTATTCCCAGCTTAATAAAAAAAAAAAGAAAAGAAAATGTAAGTTGAATCCAAATGAAATATAATTCTATTTCCTTTTTATCCAAGTGATTTCAGTGGACAAAGGATAGGAGCTCTGCTGAAAGCAAATCAAATGAGTCCTCTGATGCATCTGGCTTTTAGGGCAGTCGGGCCAGTGGGCTGGAGGAGGTAAAGGAGCTCCTCTCCTCCCCAAAGGCATGTCTCAGAATGAAAAGAGAAGGAGGTGAGGGCGAATTCAAGCTCCACCCTACTGATATCCCTCTCCCCACCAGGGGAGTGTCATCCCCTGGAAAATCAGGGCCGTAAGGAATGGGGAGTTATAGAAAGTTCTTGAGTAGGGGAGTGGCAAGATAGAAAGTAGCATTTAGGAAGCTGAACTTGTCAAGTCTCATTAGATATTTGTTGAATGAGTGATTTAGGTTAAGAACAAGATCGAGACATGGATTTGGTCACTTCCATATTCAGATTTCAATAAAGCTCTCTGAAGAAAGGATTAGAAAATGATGTTCAGTCAAAGCCATAACTACAGTTTTAGGTTATTTATAGCTCTCTATTTCCTTTTTTCTTAAGTTCATGTAGTAAATGTGTTGAATATATTTGACTTGTGGAATGTGATAAAACAGCTTTACTTTTGTTCTTACTGATGCTATGAAGTTTATTTTCTGTGGTAGTTCTTCCCTGCCCTGGATAAATACGATTCACCCATAGGCCATATACAGTCAGTCCCGTCATCATTTTAAGTCACAGAGTCTAAGGTTCCCATTAGAATAGCCAGCCCTGGTGCAGCCCCTGTGTACCTCAGTCAGTCGAGCACTGGACTCTTGATTTCAGGTCAGGTGGGGAGATTGAGCCCCGCATCAGCTCCCCCACTCAGCGTGGAATCTGCTTGAGATCCTCCCTCTCTCTTCCTCTGCTCCTCCCCGCCATGCACGCTCGCTCGCTCGCTCTCTCTCTCCTTTCTCAAGTAAATAAATAAATAAATAAATAATCTTAAAAAAAATACCCAGAAATAATTAAAACTCTGAATGTTATTTAATGTCAAATCTCCATTTGTCAGACTACATCACTAGTGGCTTGGTGGCCCACATTTTTCCTTTATTTCTCTTTTCTTGCTGTTCTTCCTTCATTGGGCTCACCCCTAGGGCTAGAACACAGAGAGGAAGGAAAGATAGGGGCAGGGAACAGTCTTACTTCTGTTGTATCTGCCATTGCTTGGCTTTCTGCTGAGTTAGGCTTGTGTTTAAAGTTGATATTCTTGGGGCGCCTGGGTGGCTCAGTCAGTTAAGCAACTGCCTTCAACTCAGGTCATGATCCCGGGTCCTGGGACTGAGTCCCATGGGCTCCTTGCTCAGCTGGGAGCCTGCTTCTCCCTCTGCCTGCTGCTCCCCCTGCTTGTGCTCTCTCTTTCTCTGTCAAAAAAATAAATAAAATCTTTAAAAAAAACAAACAAACGAAGTTGATATTCTTTTCAACATCCTTGTGGGGATCCCCCTGCTGGATTCTCTGGGGATTTGTTGATGACCCTTCGTTAGCTGGCTGCTCCCCACCTTTTCTGAGGGCTTCCTCACACACTCTTGGAACCCCACTGCCTCCCGCAGATGGTCTTCTGGCAGACCCTAAAACAGCTTCAGGAGGGCAGGTCCTAGATGCTCTGTACCTTTGTGTCCTGCTACAGGAAGAGATGAGGTAGTTTCCCAGACGAAGCAGTTACCTGCTTTGATTCCACCCACCCCCCCAACACAGCTTACTAGCTTTTCTCCTGCCCTGCATATTTTCTGGGGTAGCTCATCATTCCTCAAACTCCAGGCAACACATGTCAGACTCTCAAAGTGGCCGTGCCAAGGCTTTGGAGGGGGAGGGTTGGTTCAGGCACACCTCCTCCTTCCCATTTCCTCATGGGAGGCTAGGACTTGAAGGTCTCAGCACAAATTTCCTCAAGAATCCTTCCTACCAGAATCTTTCCTCCTCTTTCCCACTCTCCAAAAACCTTTTTTATTCTTGAAGTGCAAAAGAAGTCCCTGGATAAATGTCCTGAATTTTTGAAGTTAAACGTCACATTTTTTTTTCTTTTTTAAGATTCCTCGTAATGGCACTCTGTCTCGTATGTCGGTGAGAGCTATAATATCAATCCCTCTGGAGAAATTGAAGAGAGTGTTCTATTTAACATCAGGTTACATTCATTTAACCACTTCTATGTAGGGCATTCCATAAAGCAAGTTCAAGTTTTCTCATTTAATGTTCTTGTCCTTTCAAAGCTTGACAAACCCCCACACTGGTAAGTGACATCTGTGGTCTTTACTGATCGCTGCTGTTGCTTGACTAAGAGCAACAGCTTGGGGTTGTGTACATTTCACACTTCAAGAGGACACTTTTAAGGAAATAAATGCAAAATTAGGCAGACGATATTGGGTATAAAAACAAATATTTACTTAGGATGAGAAAAAATTATAACAAATCACGAATTGTTTTTTAGAGATTAATTAATTTATTTGACAGAGAGAGACACAGTAATAAGGAAACACAAGCAGAGGGAGCGGGAGAGGGAGGAGCAAGCTTCCCACCAAGCGGATATCCCCATGCAGGGCTAGATACCAGGACCCCTGGATCATGACCTGAGCCAAAGGCAGATGCTTAATGACTGAATCACCCAAGTGCCCCAAGAAATCACAAATTTTAAGATGCTGGCTGTACCACAAACATCAAAAATCCAGAACAATCACATAATGTGTCTATGAATGAATGGTCTTAAACACATACCTCTATAGTTTCTTTTGAATTTTGATATGATCAGCAATTCTGAATGAATATAAAAGATATCTGAAATTAAGACATACAACGGAGTAATTAAAGAACATTTAAAAACCCCTAGACTGGGTGCCTGGGTGGTTCAGTGGGTTAAGCCTCTGCCTTCAGCTTAGGGTCTCAGGGTCCTGGGATAGAGCCCCACATCGGGCTCTCTGCTTAGCAGGGAACCTGCTTCCCCGCCTCTCTCTCTGCCTGCCTCTCTGCCTACTTGTGATCTCTGTCTGTCAAATACATAAATAAAATCTTAAAAAAAAAAACACCAAACACCCTACATTGCGTTAGGTTACTTGATTATGCAATCACATTCTTCTTCTTCTTTTTTTTTAAAGGATTTTATTTATTTGACAGAGAATGACAGAGAGAGCACACAGGCAGGGGAAGTGGCAGAGGGAGAGGGAGAAGCAGGCTACCCACTGGACAGGGAGCCTGATGGGGGGCTCGATCCCAGGACCCCAGGATCATGACCTGAGCCAAAGGCAGATGCTTACCCAACTGAGCCACCCAGGTGCACTATTCTTTTCTTTTCTTTTTTTTTTTTTAATGATTTATCTATCCATTTCAGAGATACAGAAAGAGAGCTAGGGGAGGGGTAAAGGGAGAGAGAAAGAGAATCTCAAGCAGACTCTGGGCTCAGAATGGAGCCCCATGCAACTCTCAATCCCACCACCCCAAGATCATGACCTGAGCCAAAACCAAGAGTCAGATAACAACTGACTGTGCCACCTAGGTGCCCCATGTAATCACATTATTCTTAATACTATATATGTGGCTTTGTTTATAAATATGTAGAGTGATTTTGGTTTTTTTGTTGTGCTCCATTGATGGATAATTTTTTTATCTCATTTTGTTTAAAACTGCTGTCTTATTCAGAATGTGATCCAATATATAGGATTTTTTTAATTTAAAAAATTTTAAACTTTAATTTTTATTTTTTTAAAGTAGGTTCTGATCCCAACGTGGGGCTTGAACTCCTGACCCTGAGATAAAGAGTCGGATGCTCTACCGACTGAGCCAGCCAGGCGCCCCTAATTTATTGGATTTTTAAAATACATGACTAAACAAAACATATTCACCATAGAGCTGGTGTTGCTTTGTGCCCCACAAGCACAGAAATTCTGGTAGGTTCTATTTTGTGTGATTTACATAAAAGAATATTGTGAGCTTATAACTGCATCCAGTGCTTATAGAGTATATTCCTGGCAGGACAGAACTTTTGTTTTGGCTGGGCATGTGTGAGAATCAAACCCTCTGCTTATAATTTTACAATCTGAAGACTGGCAGATTTTTCACAGACTGGCTTCTTGCTTCATTATTTTGGAAGCTTGTTTCTTCTTCAATCCCTGTAACTTTCAATGCCCAGTGCAATAGGTCATGTTCATGTTGTAATATGAGCCCTGGCATTGCCAAAGCGGGCAGTGGGAATAATGCCAGGAGCCATTTCTGCACCAGAATAGCTAGCAATAACTTAACTAGATGTGAAAGTAAACCACATAAATATAACCTTCTTAACCCAAACTCTGTGGCTCTTCAACTCAACTTCCCCTTAGCTGAATCCCAAACAACCCCTGGTCTCTGCAACACCACCCTACAGAAGGGCAAGTGCAAGAGAGGGTGAGTCAGAGAGAAAAGAGACAGAGGTCTTATCTGACTGGGGCTAACACGCTTTCAAGTTTTACGAAGGCATATTACCACGTGAACGCATTGCTTGGACGGGGCCTTGAAACAGGGGTGGACACACGAGGGCTGTGGAATGTCATTGACTTCAAGATAAATCTGCCCTGCCACACAGGAATGAGTCCTGAATGAGCCTATTCACGGTACATTGATATTTACAGCATTGGTGCACTGGGGTGCTTGTGGGCAAATGTAGGTTTGTATGAGCTCCCACAAGCATTTAGCAGTTGGCTACCCTCCAGCAAATTCAGCAATCAGATAGAATTTCCCCATGTTTTAAGTTTCATTCCTTAGCCTCAAAACCTAAGGAAAGTTACTGACCTCATTAGCGTGTTCACAGGCTATTGAAAGGTGTTTGCCTTCGAAAGTGAAGGCATTTTCATAAAGTGGCAAAGAGGAGACCATGGAAGGACCATGAAAGGGGTGGGCTGTGCCCAGACATTGGGCAAATTACAGAGAGCGTGGTAAGATGTCCTAATTATTGTTGTAAGCATTCTCTTTTTTCACACTTGTTTTTTATAAGGGAATGATTTCAGCTGTAAGTAACAGAATACTGAACTACAATGGCTAAAATAATCGAGCTTAAAAAAGAAAGATAATTCTCAGAACAAAAACTTTGAAGGAAGGTGACTTGCTAATTCTGATAAGTGGGGGCGATTTGCCTTTTTCTCTATGATTGCCATGGCCAAAAGGCAGTTGTCATAACTCCATACATCATTTATCCAAAGGCAGGAAATGGGGGACAGGGACAGTGAGAGAATGTGTGCCTTTCCTTTCAGCAAGGAGGACAAATCTTTTCTAAAAGTTTCTCATCAGGATTCTTCTTTAGGTCTCATTGGCCCAAACCTCGCCCATGGGCATCCTTAGCTATAAGGGGGAATTGGGGAAGTGGATTTGGCAAAGAAGCATGGGAGGTCCAGGTTGCCTTAGTCATGCTTCATCGTTCTGGGCTGGGTATATGGCTTCTCTGAAAAAAAAAAAAAATAGATTCTATTATTTTTTTTAAAAGAGATTTTATTTATTTATTTATTTGACAGACAGAGATCACAAGTAGGCAGAGAGGCAGACAGAGAGAGAGAGGAGGAAGCAGGCTCCCCGCTGAGCAGAGAGCCTGATGCGGAGCTCAATCCCAAGACCCTGGGATCATGACCTGAGCCGAACGAAGGCAGAGGCTTTAACCCACTGAGCCACCCAGGCGCCCCAATAGATTCTATTATTAAGAAGAAAAAGGGAATGGCTATTGGGAGGCAACTAAGGACGGATGTATACATGCACACACACAGATACACACAGACACACACACATATTTATTTATTTATACTGGAACTTTTGTGTTAGGTATCCTAGAAATATCTTTTACTTGCCAATTACTAAACTACTGCAAGTGGAGAACAAACATGAATACAAACTATCATTCAGTTAGCCAATACTCTGTGCCAGGATCTGGTCTTAGATGTTAAAGATACATTTCCTGCAGTTAGCATGCAAGATGGATATTATTATCATTATTTTCAGAGAGATTAGATTACCTCCCCATTAGGGAAATAAGTAGCTCCATTTTGATTTTATCATTAAAGTCTTTGCCTTTCTTGAACATCAAATCAATCATATACAATATTCTCTTTTGTTTCTTGCTGAATATTAGGCCTGTGATTCATTTATGTTGTTAAGAGTACCATCATTCATTTTTTATTGCTGTGTATTATTCCATTGCTTGAAAATATCACGATTTATTTATCTACTCTACTGTGGATGTCTGGGTTGTTTCCAGTTCAGAGATATTATGAATAAAACTGCTTTTAACATTCTTAATATGTGTCTTTTGGCATTCCTTTCTGTTAGATTTACATGCAGAAGCAGCAAAGGATATTTTTAGCTTTAGTAGATACTCTTTACATTTAGAGATTTAAAGATCTTTTAAATCCTTAATTAAATTTGGAAGACTTAAATATTTTGAAATCTTTAAAAGATTTCCTAAGTGGTTATACCAAGTTGCACTCCCACCAGCAATTTATCTGCCAATGTTTGGTTTTGTTATGTAGAAGGTGATAAGACATACAGATAAGGAAAAGTTGGGCAAGACAAGGGGGACTGTAAGGGCTGGGGGAAAGTGGGAGAGGATGAACTTTTAAAGACAGCAGTTAGGACAGGTACAGTATAAGTACTTTTTTTTCCCTTTCTTAGAAGGTGATATTTGAGCAAAGTCACAAAGGAGGTAAGGGAGTGAGCCATGCAGGCACGTGGAAACTGTTCCAACCAGTGCAATGGCTAATAATGGAGGCTGCGTGTGTTCAGGTCAGGATAACAGGGCAGTGGAAGAAGAAGCGTGGGGGCACCTGGGTGGCTCAGTCTGTTGAGCCCGCGACTCTTGGTTTCTGTTCAGGTCGTGATCATAGAGGCGTGGGATCGAGCCCCCATTCTGGCTCTGTGTGCTCTACGGGGAATCTGCTCGATATTCTCTCTCTCTCCCTCCCTCTGTCCCTACCCCTGCTTGCTTTCTCTCCCTGTCTGTCTTTCTCAAATAAAGAAATCTTAAGAGAAGAAGGAGGAGGAGGAGAAGGAGGAAGGGGAGGAGGAAGAGAAGAAGAAGAAGGGGAGGAGGTGGGAGTGGGAGTGGGGGAAGCAATAGAATGTAAGAGAGGCAACTGGTGTGAGCGCACGCAGGGGCTTTGAAGGCACGGGGAGGACTCCTCCTTTTACTCTGAGTGACACGGGGAGTCACAACTGTGTTTCGAGCAGATGAGTGACATAATCGGACTTCCATTTTTTTTTTTTTAAGATTTTATTTCTTTATTTGACAGACAGAGATCACAAGTAGGCAGAGAGGCAGGCAGAGAGAGAGGAAGGGAAGCAGGCTCCCTGCTGAGCAGAGAGCCCAATTCGGGGCTCGATCCCAGGACCCTGGGATCATGACCTGAGCTGAAGGCAGAGGCTTTAACCCACTGAGCCACCCAGGCGCCCCTGGACTTACATTTTAAAGAGATCATTGTGTTGGTTGGGTTGGGAACAGTCTGTAGGATGGGAGCAGGGAGAACAGCTAGTAAGATATCGCAGGAGGCAATGGTGGCTTTTGGATCAGGGCAGTGACAGTGGCAGTGCTGAGACTGGTTAGATTCTGGGTATCATTTTTTAAAAAAAAGATTGGTTGATTGATTTGAGAGAGCGCACGTGCGTGTGCACGTGCACGCACACACACACATGCACACACACACACACAAAAGCATGGGGAAGGGCAGAGAGGAGGAGGGAGAGAAGCAGACTCCCCGCTGAGCCCAGAGCCCAACACAGGACTCATTCCACCTCACCAGCCTGAGATCATGACCTGAGCCAAAGCCAAGAGCTGGACCTTGACCGACTGAGCCGCCCAGGCGCCTCAGAGACATCATTTTTGCTGACATCACCAGCTTTAGCATTAGCAATTCTATGGTAGTAATAATAGTTATCATTTTTCAGCCTCTTACTGGGTCTATATTCTGTGTTTTATTATTTTCATAAACTAAAGCTCAAAGACATTAGGCAACCTCCCTAAGAACACATATTTCATAAGAGATAGACCAGGAGTTCAAGCTTAGTTCTGGCAGATCTTAAAGCTAATGCTCCTAAAACTGCTTTATGGCTAGGCTCTGGTTCCCCTTTCACCTACCCCAGTCAGTGCCTTAGACGTAATAGGCGATTGATATCTTTATATCAAATTCACTGACAGCATTCAGTTTTTCCTGAGCTTTTGAGTGTTCTTTAAAAAAATGTGGTGTTACTGTTATATTTATGGACAGTAAACTTTACTTTTTTCAGGTGGATAGTTCTATGACCTTTTAACATGCATAGATTTGTGTAACCCCTATCACAATCAGGAAACAGACAATTTTTATCCCTTCCCCCACCTCAAATTCTCTTATGCTGCACCTGTGTAGCCAAACCCTCTCCCACCCATAATTCCTGGAAACTACTAATTCATTCTTTATCTTTATCAACTATAGCATCAGTGTATAGTTTTTTGTGTGAGCACACGTGTGCAGTTTTCTAGGGTAAAAACCTAGGCATGTGTTTGCTGGTTCATATGAGTCATCTTTGTTTAACTCTATAAGAAACTACCAAATTGTTTTCTAAAGCAGCTCTAGCATTGGGCAAGCCAACCAGCACAGTGCTCTGTATTTTGTCAATGTTTGGTATTGTCAATTTGATTTTTTTCATATATTTTAGCCATTCTAATAGGTATGCAGTGGTATCTCATTGTGGGATATTAATTATTTTTGAAATTTGAAAGTGTTTTTAGAATATAGAATATAATTTATAGGTTAAATTCTAAATGATTTGTAAATAAACATAGTATAAGCATACTTTAAAAAATTTACCACCCTCTCCCACCCTTTTTGACCCAGATACTTTTCCATTTGGAGACTGTGTTATTGTGGTGTAACACATATAACTAACACAGCTTGCTTGCAAGACTTCCAATAAGAAATTCCCTATGAAATAGGCCTAGGCTTTGCTTTTTTTCAGGGATATTGTAGAAGTTAGATAATCAAAGCTCATAAGATAATGAATGGAAAATAGCTTTAAAGGGCAAGGATGTATGTTACTACTATCCTAGAAAATGCAGTCACTTCTTAATTAAGTGAGCACTAAGTACCTAATATAGTGAAAATATAGCATAAGATATGTTCTATGGAGAATATAAGCACCAAATAGAGCTTTTATCCTCATGGCATTTATGATCTAGTTATGCAGAGAAGAAAAATGTTAAAACAATTTGAATAACCATTTCAGTATCACATAAATACATATTATAAGGCCTTATCTAATTTTTTAGAATGCTTGCACAAACAAGAAAATATCCCACACATTTGCCCATCACACACATGCATAAGTTTATATGAGGCACTATCACAAAGTATTTGCTTCCTCTCACAAGGGATAATGTGTGAGGTCCCTAAGTTCAGGATTAGCTCGTTTCCCTAAGCAGGTGAAGAAATTTGAGCTGGGCTCAGCGGAACAGGTGAGGTCTTGACATTAGAGAAGAAGGAGGGCACATTCCAGGCCACTAAAGCGTCAAGAGCAGAAGTCAGAGATGGAAAAGGCAAGGACATGCCTGGCCTGTGAGCAAACCAGTCGGCTTATAGACAGAGGAGTACTAATAACAGCTGTCCTTAAGTGAGCACTGACCATGGGGCAAGCACTGGGTGAAGTCTCATACACAGGCTATCTCATTAAAATCTCAACAACCTATAAAGAAACTGAGGATCTAGAACCTTTCATACCATTAAGGTGTTGGACACCTGGAGTTCTAAGCCAGACCGTCTGATTCTAATCCTTAGACTTGACATTACACTGTAACACTAAAGCTAGACAGGACATTGGAGGCCAGCTGTGGGAGGCTGAGATGTTTGAACTTTTGCCCCGAGGACTTGTGGTTCTCCATCTTTTCCTCAGCCCTCTACCTTTCAGTAATAGGGCACTGCGAGGAACGACACTTTGATAAAAGTGGTTCAACATGAGCACGGCGTGGCGAAGAGCATCAAGATCTCCAGACCGTGTGTGGAAATGTTGCCCAACATGTCCTGAGACAGTGAGATGCCTCTCAAGGAAGGACATCTTCCTTTGAGGATCACCGCTAGAGACGATAGGGAAGTCTGGAAGTCTTAAACAGAGAACATAGAAGACCAACAGTGAGTGTCTGGGAGATGAATTTGGCAGTGAGTTCATAATGGATCAGACATATAGGTCCAGGCAACAGTCCACTGCAACCCAACTATGCATGCGTGATAAGGCAGAGCTAGGGTCGGACAACGGGGACAGCTATCCGGAAGGGAAATCGATAGGGCCTGGTGACTAGGAGGATCTGGGGGTGATGGAGAGGGAGTATTTAGGTTGCAAAGAGTGGACTGGTTCCTCAGCATCCAGGAGCCCTCAACGCCTGTTGTCACATCAGCCTTGGCCACTAGAGGGCTTCCCCGCCTCATCTGGAGCTCAGCCTGAGTCCCAGGCAGGGAGGGCGGCAGGACTGTTTAAAATCCAAGTCAGGCTAGTCCCTGGAACTTCTTGGGAGCTTGGGTTTACAACAGTTGATTTTCATTGAGATGGAAGGTTGGAAGGTCTCCCACTCAATTGACAATGGCTGGAAACAGGGCCGACGACGTAGTGATGAATTACAGATTACAGGTGTGGGTGTCCAGGCCGCCAGGGGAACAGGAGGGCAAGAGGAGGAAATCCTAGGTTTGAAGTTCTCCTAAATGCCCCTAGTCACCAAAGGCAGAGACCTTGCAGCGCTGGAGTAGCTGTGTGCCCATGTGCAACGAGTGTGTGTGTGTGTGTGTGTGTGTGTGTGTCTGTGCATGGGTGAGCACCTATGTGTGAGTGTGTAGGGGGGTATACGTGCATATGTGTGCATGCCTGGGAGAGTGGGGCACATGTAAGCGTGCCTCCAGAGGTCTGCGTGAGCCTGCTCCGCAGGGGGAATGTTAATGTCTGTTTCTTGGCTTCAGCCCAGAAGTCAAACAAATAATGAGGTGAACGGAAATGAGCTGAGTCCGCTTCAGCACTAATGAGCTCCCATCAATTGTGACTGCGAAGAGATACAAAAAGACATAAGTGAGCAAAGACTGGAAAACGCAGGGACCTGGGTTGCGCTGTGGTCGGAAAAGCCACTGAGTAGCGTCATTGGAGGGCAAAGGCCCTCTTGGGAGCCTGGTGCCTGTATCAGGCTGAAGGGTCATTCCTGCCCTTAGCCACAGATCCGTGTGTTCTGGCAGCTCTGTGGGCTGGTCTTGGTCATCCTAAAGGCCACTTCACTTTTTGATGGGTTGACAGCTCCTTGCCTCACCATCCCTTGGCAGCTTTCTTGATCTTTTTGTCAGGCGGGGCCTCCGGCACATTTCCCAGAGATGCGGTGACAGTCCTCTTACCAGCTGCTCTGAGGAGCCTGGCTTCCACCTGGGTCTGCACTGAGTCACGTTGTCTCGTCCTTAGGCTCTCCTTTGGCCACCTGTGAAGGGCTGGAGGCAAAATGGTGAAGGCAGAAACACGGACTATTTGACTATTTGGTGGGCTGGTGAGAAGACGCTGCTCCTTAATCTCTAGACTTGTGTGTATATGTATGTGTGAGTGAGTGGGAGACGTGGTGACAGAAAGTGACGTTAGAGAATCCTGAAGCAGGCCTTCACTCCTTATAGCTGAGGTCCCTGGCTCTGGGTTCCCCATAGGCCCAGACACTGGTTCAGCCAGGGCACGAGTGTCCCCCACCTTGCTAAATAAAGTACATGCCTTAGTCTCAGAGAACAGGGTCTTTCCTGGGCTCTCACAAGCCCTTTGTGAACACCAGGCCCCTCAAGCAGGATGACTGCAGAGAATTTTTAAAAAATCTCTCCATACATGACAAGTTCTCCTTATACTTGTATACTTGTATACTTGAGTGTGTGGGGGAGGGCACTTCATCATTTCATTCATCCTAATAAATCTAGAGAGTGGTTGCTCCTTAGAAATTCTTCTTAACACGCCTGGTTTAGTGTTAGTCCTCTTTCTTTAGATTTTTAAAAAAATTATTTATTTGACAGAGAAAGAGAGCATAAGCAAGGGGAGCAGCAAGTAGAGGGAGAAGCAGACTCCCTACAGAGCAGGGAGCCTAATGTGGGGCTTGATCCCAGGATCCTGAGATCATGACCTGAGCCCAAGGCAGACACTTAACAGACTGAGCCACCCAGGTGTGCCTGTTGTTAGTCTTTACATAGTCTCTGTTCCTGTTTGTCCCTTCAGGGCACAAGTGGTGCAGTCCTGATTTCCTTTCTGTTGAGACTTCCTTCATAGTTCACTGGATTGAAGAGTGCAAATTCTCAAACTTTAATAATAATAATTTAAAAAAATCTCCTGAGGAGCTTCTTTTTAATTTTTATTCATTGTTAATTTTTAGTAGATTTCTTTCTTTCTTCTTCTTTACTTCCTTTTTTTTTAAAGTAAACTCTGCCCCCAACATGGGACTCAAACTCTCGACCCTGAGATCAAGACTCCCATGTTCTACCAACTGCGCTAGCCAGACACTCTGAGTAGTTTCTTTTAAAGGTAGATTTCTAAAACAAACAAACAAACAAACAAACAAACACAGACAGATTTCTCAGGCCCCACCCCAATCTATGGAATCAGAATTTCTGGAGTGAGGCACAGGAATTTGTATTTACCAACCCCTCCCCCACCCCCAAGATCCTAAGTCAGGTGGTCCAGCTCAGTCGTTGACTGCCTGACTCTTGATTTCAGCTCAGGTCATGATCTCAGGGTTGTGAGATAGAGCCCCTCATTGGGGGGAGTCTGCTTGGGATTCTCTCTCTCCCTCTGCCTTCCCCCACTCGCTCCCTCTCAAAATAAGTAAATAAATCTTTTAAAAAATTAAAAAAAAAAAAGAATACATGTTGTGAAACATGGTGAAGAAAGATGCTAAATGTTGAGTTTCTGGAGTTTTTTGTATATATTCTAGACACAAGGCCTTTGTTGGTTGTGTGATCTGTATGTCTTTCCTCCTGGCCTGTTATTTGCCTTGTCATCCTTTTACAGAGTCTTTCATAGAGCAGAAGTGTTTAGAGCAAAAGTGTCTAGTCCAATTTATAAATTTTTCCTATTATGGATCACGCTTTCAGGGTCAAGTCTAAGAACTCTGCCTAGCCCTGGAGTCCCAAAGATATTCTGCTGTGTTCTTTTCTACAAGTTTTATGGTTCTGTGCCCACACATGAGTCCACGATCCATTGTGAGTTAATCTTTGTATTACATGTGAGGTTTAGGTCCAAATTTCCAGCACCATTTATTGAAAAGGCTGTTTCTTCTCTGTTGGATTGCTTTTATTCCTTTATCAAAATTAGTTGGCAGCATATTTGTGTGGCTCTAGATCTGGGTTCTTTATTTGGTTCCGCTGATCTATGTACTTCTTCCCTCCACCAGTACCATGCTGTCTTGATACTGTAGTTATACACGAGGTCTTACCGTTGGGAAGAGTGATTTCTCCCCCTTCATTCTTGTTTGTCAACATCATTTGAGCTATGCTAGGGCCTTTTCCTTTCAAATAAATTTTGGAATAAACTTGTCAAGACCAGCAAAGAAACTTGCCCAGATTTCAATGGGAATTACATGAATACTGATCAGTTTTGGGAAAGGACTGTATTTTTTTTTTTTTTCTTGCAGCAGAATTTTTGGAGAGCAAGATTTAACCAAAGCAGTTCTAAAGTCTTACCTTGTTAAATGCTTCTTTCCCGGTATATGCTTTTACTTTCTGGCTACAGAGAAGAAACTATGTGGAAAAATCAGGCAGCTATAGTTGGTGCAAGGTTCACTAATAAATTCTGTTCCAACCTAGACTCCTGGAAACTAAGTAGACTCAATGCTTTCAATTGGCTCCTTTAGGGCACGCTGCAGCTTCTTGGGATTCCTCTGCTTCCTGAGGAAAAGAGAACAGAGATGCCTGAAGAGAAGGAGATTGTATGTCTTGAGACTGTGAGAACCCACTGTTTACTTCATTCCCTCGCTCCTCACCTCAACTTTGCCAGAGAGGGAGGATTGAATGAACTCGAGGGATTCCTGGAAACACACCTTTTACCAGCATCGGTGGGAACTGATCTGACTTGGGGGGGAAGACGTGGTAGCGCAAAAAAGGATGGTTGTGTCGAAGGTCTTTTAAAACTCACACTCCAAGAGGCACCTGGGGCGGGGGGGGGTGCAGTCAGTTATGTGTTTGACTCTTGATTTCAGTTCAGATCATGATCTCCAAATTGAGAGATCGAGCCCCTTGATGAGCCTCTTATCGGGTTCCATGCTCAACAGGGAGTCTGCCTTTCTCTCTCTCTCCTTTTGCCGCCCCCCCATCCCCACTCATCCTCTCTCTAAAATAAACAAATCTTTAAAAAACTAAAAAACAAAAGCAAAAAACCCTCACCCTCTGCAGTGTCTGCTCTGCGTATTCCTGGTCTGTTAGGGAAGCAGCAGTCAACATGAGTTCCTCATGTTCTTACATCCTTTTCTTCAGCATTACTCTTCCTCCCAGGCACGCCCTTCAGTTCTCCAATCTGTTCTTATTTTTAGTCAATGACTCAGATATTTGGCATGTTGACATTAATGTTAACACCAGATGAAGCAAACCCAGTTGCATTTCTGTCCTCACCTAAAAGTTGGCCCCAAACTAGTTCCAAGAATCTCTGAATTTTTCCTTGGCCCATGTAAGCTCTGTGTGTCCCTTTAGTGATCTGTGTTATCCTGGCTTGTGTGACCAGTGTCACATCCAGAGAGTGGCAAGGGCGCAGTTGAGGAGAGGGACTATTTCGCCAGAATTCGTCCGTGGACCACCATAATCTTGTCAGTGACAGTTTTGTGCACCCCCAATGCTCTAAGGGGTCCTTTAATTCTGAACTGCATAGAGGTAATTGGAAGATGTGTGGAGAATGACTAGCTTCCCATGTGGAATGAGAACTATATCCAGTTAGCGAAATAGTTAATTGTCTCAGTAACACCCAAATGAGCTTCAAGAAGTGTCCAGTGTGTTGTGAGCTCAAATGCTTGATCTTAGAGAATTAATGACACCCTTAGTCAGATCTGGCTAAAGAAATGACTTTATGGAGTCAAGTCTTCAAAATATGGATGGGAGGGGGGCAAATTAAAAAAATGACTTTATGGAAGCTCAAAAACCTCTTTCCCAAACTCCACCCCCCCCACCACCAGTTTTCTCTGTTCTGTATTACTTACCCAACCTCTTACGTCTTCTGCCATGAGACATTGGAATGGTTCCTTCTAAATGCAAACTGGAACTGATGTGGCCATCGGGTCTCCTGTGCCCTAGTCCTTCCTTCCTGGGAGAACATCTCCAGGGCCTGTGGGCTGGAACCCAAAGAAAATGAGGGTGGAGTGTTGCTGAGCTCACCCAGCAGCTGTATATTCTTTCTGTATTCTCTCCTTGGACAATGAGACTACACAGCTGCCTTGCTTAGGGATTAGAGAAGCTTGTAGGGCAGGGCTCAGGGATATGGAAACAGTGATACTCATGGGACTAAGGCACCCACTGTCTGTTCTTTACTAAACTTCCCTTCTAAGACTAAGGCAAAAATTACAGCCATCCTTTTTCTCCCCCACCATTTCTGCTCCAATCACCTCCTCCCAGGCTGGCCCGACTCTCTCCCACGATTTGCCAGAGGAAGAGGGGATCTTTTTTGGTATGCACAGGAGAACCCCAGTTTCCTAGTTACACCACTCCGTTCTTCCTTGTGGCAAGATCCTTCTACTAATTGCAGAGAGCTCTCGGTTCATGGGGCTTCCTTCTTTCAGTGTTTGCTCTCTGCAGAGGCAGGCCCAGCTGCTATTTGGGGGATGGTATTTCTCACTGACATCTGCATGGACTCTGTCTCTGTAGACTGCAGGGATGTGAGTGGTTTTTTATGAGAGTAGCTTTTATGGTAGGAAGTGAGAGGCTTCCAGATTGCACATAACCTAAAACAGGTTTCCCTCACTGAACAGAAGTCATTGATCCTTCCTGTGTTGCAATAACAAACAACCGTCTTCAGGCTCATTAGGGATGTGGGGCTGGGAGACTGGAGTGGAAGGTGGGGGCTACCTTGCACGCCGGCTCCAGCTAACGCTTCCTACAGGTCCCTTCCTGCTTCGATAATCTTGGCTGCACAGAGCTGCCACTATTCTTTGGCGAGCCCAGGCTGTGCTCAGCACCTCCCGTGCCCTCTCTAATTTCCCCCTTCCTTGTGCAATTCAGCTGCCCGTTGAGGCTTCACTCCCTGTATTTACAGCCATCTAATCAGCTGGTAATTTACTTTCAATCAGTGCCAGATTGTGTTCCTCAGATTCATATCTCTTCTTTCGTTTAGTGAGGAAATGATTGCCTTTCCTTTTTACCATTCGCTGTCTGTATTAGCTGCCATGTCGTGCTGATTAATAGTCCTTTAAATTGGAAGGTATAACCTGCAGTTCAAGAGAGTGTCTGTCCCAAGCTGTCCAGGTGAAGACTTGCATCACAGGCAAGTTCAAATACTTAGGACTGGGGGAGAGTGTTTCACGCCCAGTCTTACGTCCAGTGTCTCAAGTTCTTGAGTGATGAGTGTCAAATCTAGATTGCTAGAAAACTCTTGTTATTTAATTCCAAGCAGGAATTAAGCTCCTTTGCTGGACAGTGGACATATTCTCAAATGTGATTGACATGAGTGACCTTTCTTCTGGGAAAGATCTCCTGCAGGACACGATGGGGCTGGGCAACACTTGCCTCCTGCCTACCCCTCCAGGTACTTGCTCTTCTTACCAGAACCACCATGCTCTTTCTGTCTCTTCAGCCTGAAGACCTCTCCCTCCTCCCCAACTTATTAACATTAATAATTATTAATTATAATAAATAATATATTGACAATATATTACATTCTTAACATTATATTAATATAGGCTAATAATATATTACTGTATACTTATATAGTAGCATTATGTGTTATATTAATAGTATATATTGATGTATTTTACAATAATTTATTTATATAATATTGATATAATATATCAATATTGTACAATATTGACATATTATATAGTATTTATTTATTATTATTAATAAATAAAATTATTTATTTATTTACTTACTTGGTCTTTTTTTTTTTAAGATTATATTTATTTATTTGACAGACAGAGATCACAAGTAGGCAGAGAGACAGGCAGAGAGAGAAGGGGGGAAGCAGGCTCACTGCTGAGCAGGGAGCCCGATGCAGGGCTCGATCCCAGGACCCTGAGATCATGACCTGAGCTGAAGGCAGAGGCTTTAACCCACTGAACCACCCAGATGCCCCTACTTGGTCTTTTAAATGGGAACTTCTTCAAGCTGCTTTCCCTATTTCCAGACTCTCCAGCCCTGGTTAGGTGCCTCACCTCTGTGTCCTTAGAACCCTGTACTCATAGATAATGTGCATTCATGTACATTTTCGTGACCCTCACTTGATGGTAAGCCTAACATGGAAGCCAGAAGGGCTGTGCATAGTACAAGATCTAGCACATTGAGCCACCCAAAGAGTTGTTGGGCTTGCTTCTGGAGGTGCAGTCAGGTTGGCATAGCCAGTGTCTAGAGGGCAGGGAAGGGTCCTTCCTAAGTCAGGTACAGATTACAGAGAATATTTCCCACGCTGGGTACAAGAATCCCCCTAGATGACCAGAGCGTCATTGGAAACTGAGGGTAGGAGGTGCTCAAGAAGCAGGAGAGTGAGCAATCAGTCATTTGGGAGATCTGTCCTCAGAATTTCATGGCCTAGCCACCAGTCTGGGGTCCAGGGTCAGGCTCTTCTCAGGGCTACAACAGGGAATACCAAGGGAATGAGGGAAGAGCAGGGTTCCAGCTTAGGCCTGGTCCTGAGAGTGGGCACCCAAGGAAGAATACCAGGCAGCACAAGATCCCACTGGCTGTCACTGGGGCCATTGGATCCTGGCTGAGGTCAGCAGCAGGAGTGGATCCTCTTCTAAGGATCCATTCATTTTCAGATATGCTATGGCACTGGGGCCAGGAAGGAGGCTAAACTATACAAAGTCCATTGTGTCCTTCATACTTCTCATACCTCAGAATTGCCTCTAGGTCTTAATAAAAATTAGATTCCTAGGCTCCACTTTATAGTTATTGAAACAAACACGTCTGGAGGTTATGTCTCAAGTCTGAGAATCTTTAGTGGGATAACAATGGGCTCTAATGGAATGAACTCGAGCAGGCAGAACCAGGAAAATGAGGTGGAGTTCACATAGGAATCAGCGGGCAAACTCTCACATCTGTGGACTAATTCTGCCTACACTCGTTTGCTAGGGCCGCTGTAATAAAGTGTCACAAAATTGGGTGACTTACACAACAGAAACATGTTGTCTCACAGGTCCAGAGGCTAGAAGTCCAAGATCAAGGTGTCCACAAGATTGGGTCCTTCTGGAGCCTGGGAGTAAGACTGTTCCATGCGCTCTCTTAGCTTCTGGGGGCCTGCTCCCACTCTTTTCTCTTCATTGCCTTACAGATGCTCACCCCATCTCTGCTCCCATGTTCAATGGCATTCTTCTTATGGTGTGTCTGTCTCTGTGTCCAGATTTCTCCCCTTTGCTGGAGAGAAAGATATCATTATCATTGGATTACGATCTCTTTTTAATTTGATTACCTCTGTAGTCAGAATCCCGCCCAGGCGGAACGATACGGCAGCGCCGCGGAGCCTGGGTTGGCCTCGGATAGCCGGTCCCCCGCCGTCCCCGCCGGCGGGCCGCTGCGCGCGCCCCGCGTGGCGTGGCGTGCCCCGCCGCGCGTCGGGACCGGGGTCCGGTGCGGAGAGCCCCTCGTCCGGGGAAACGGGGCGCGGCCGGAAAGGGGGCCGCCCCCTCGCCCGTCACGCAACGCACGTTCGTGGGGAACCTGGTGCTAAACCATTCGTAGACGACCTGCTTCTGGGTCGGGGTTTCGTAGGTAGCAGAGCAGCTCCCTCGCTGCGATCTATTGAAAGTCAGCCCTCGACACAAGGGTTTGATTACCTCTGTAAACACCGTTATTTCCAAACACGGTTAAATTCTGAGGTACTGGAGATTAAGGCTTCAACAGATCTCTTTGGGGGGACATATTTCAACCTATAACACTGACCAAGTGGGAGAATTGGTTGGGGAACCATAGAAAGGTAGTAGATTCTCTTAAGAGTCCAAAATTTGAGAGTTGCTTCTGACATGCTCTCAAAACTCTTCAGTTTGAAAGGGACACCTGGGTGGCTCAGTTGGTTAAGCCTCTGACTCTTGATTTTGGCCCAGTCATGATCTCTGGGACCTGGGATCAAGCCCTGCATCTGGCTCAGTGGGGAATCTGCTTGGATTCTCTCTCTCTCTCTTCCTCTGCCCCTTCCCTAACTCAGGCTCGTGTGTGCATGCTTCTGGAAAAGAAAAACTCACAGGTATAATAGAAAGATCCAACCATGAGCCATAAGAAACTCTCAAAAATAAAATTCTGATAGCACAAGTGAAAGTGATCCTGAAGGAATTATTGTGTCTGCAAAGAAAGTTCTTTGGTGAGTTCTTACTGTAAAGAGTCATTGGTGGTGGAAGAACCGTCAGTGGAAGGAGTGCAGAGTCAACAAAGAATATAACCTGTAGAAGGAAGCTAAGAGTGAAACGCATCTTAAAGAAATTCTAAGGGCAGTAAAATGAGGTATGTTACACATTTGTAGAGCAAGGGGAACAACTGTGGAAGATGTGAGGGGTGTTGATAAGCTTATTGAAGTGATCATTTTGCAATATATACATCCATGAAATTATTGTGTTGTATGCCTTAAACTTATACAAGGTTGTAGTCAAATATAACTCAGTAAGGGGCACCTGGGTGGCCCAGTCAGTTAAGTGTCTGACTCTGGGTTTTGGCTCAGGTCATGATCTCGGGGTCATGAGATTGAGCCCCGTGCTGGGCTCAGCACGGAGTCTGCTTGAGATTTTTTCCCCCTCCCATTGCCCCTCCCCCCATTCATACCCATTCCCTCTCTCTCTAAAAATAAATAAATATTTGTTAGAGCACGTGAGTGGGAAGAGGAGCAGAGGGAGAGGGAGAAGTAGATTCTGCACTGAGCACAGAGCCTGATGTGGGGCTTGATCTCACAACTCTGAGATCATGACCTGAACCAAAATCAAGAGTCAGACACCTAACCAATTGAGCCACCCAGGCCCCCCAATAAATAAAATCTTAAAAAAAAACCCCACAAATATACCTCAATAAAACTGGAAAAGAAAAGAAAATGTGAATTGAGTAACTAAAGAAAGAAATATTGATTTTTGTTTTTAACAAAAGATTTCTATTATAAAAAGACAAATGTGGAAGAGACACTATATGGAGCAGAAGGTATGTCAGCAGATGACAGTAAGCTTCTGTCTATTTTGTTATGCATTCTTTAATAGAAAGAATAAATTTCAAATTGTAAAGGCAGATCAAGGCTAGGAAAAAAAAAGAAAAGAAGCCAAATATAGATGAGATGACAGGAAGAAATCACCCAACTGTCTTCAATGAGTTAAAATATTTATACTAGATTAGCAGTTGGTAAATTTTTTTCTGTAAAGGTGATATTTTAGGTTTTGTGGGCCACATGGTCTTGGTTGCAACTACTGTACTCTGCTTTTGTAGTGTGAAAGCAGCCATTGGTGATTTAGAAACAAACAAGTGTACCTCGGTTCTAATGAAACTTTATTTATGAAACAGGCAGCCAGCCAGATTTGGGCTGGGCTATAGTTCGTAGATCCCTGCACCAAAGCAGTAACAACCCCGGAAACCTGAAAGAATCACTCTCGGTCATCCCTGAGGAGCCCTGCTGGGAAGAGGAAATACCCTGAATCTGGAGAAGGGCAGAGGATAAGAAGAAGACATTTTAAAATTTGCAATCCATTTAGTTTAGCATTGATTTCTGGCACATTTCCAGAACAAATGATTAGCTAATCTCATTCAACAAATATCATTTGAACCCCTATTGAGCACTGTCTAATTCTCAGTTGTAACAGAGATAGATAGCCTTTGCCCTCAAAGAACCTTTAGTCTCAAGGAGAGAACAGGTGATCTTGTAAGAAGTGGTGATTTCAGGGGTACTGAATGTTCTGAAAAGGGAAGGGTATGGGGCAAATGGTCTAAACAAAGAGATCTAACTTAGTTCAGTGGGGATCAGAAGCCTCCCTGAAAAACTTGAAATTTGGAGTTTGAGGAATTAGGCTGGACAAGGGGCCAGGGTAAGAAAGCATTCTAAATAGAAGGAAGGACTCGTGCAAAAGCCCAGCATCAGAGGGAATCGTCAAGACATCGAAGTAGATGGAAAAGTGTACAAATGGCTGGAAGAGAGAAGGAGAACGGAGCAGGACCAGCTGAGCAGCAGGCTGGAGCCAGGCTCAGGACCATGGACTTGGTTATTTCTCTGCTATGCCAGCCTAGCAACGGTGAGAGTGGAAATGAAGTCACTGACAAAACTTTGTTCTTAGTAAGATCGCATTGGCCCCAGTCAACACATTTCCCTTGCAGACATTCCAAAGTCGACCTCTTAGCTGCCTCTCCTTCTTGTTCTAGCTCTTTCCAATCACACCCCACTCCAGTGCATCTCTAAAATTCAAATCTGAGTATATCACACCCATGGTTAAAATCCTACAATGGAAAAAAAAATCCTACAATGGAGTACCATGTTCCTTGAGACTTCATATATTTGAATTTTAACAAGGCATTTAATTCAGTCTTTTATGGTGTCTTTGGGCAATAAATTGAATTGGTAGTTGGAGGTAGAGACTTTAATGGAATACTGTTAACGATCTTTAATGGATCGCTGTGGGCTCATGTAAACCTCTCTGAAGTTATGGCATCTAGACCACCTGGCCTGTAAGATCTCTGTATCAGGTGAATAGGAGAAGAGAAGAATCACACTGGCTCTTTAATAACTTGGCCCAGAGTGACATCATCTTTGTTCACAATCTGTTGGCCAGAGGTAGTCACATGGCCCCAACCCAATTATAACAGAGCCTGGGAAAAGTAGGGGAGGACATGGCATATTTGGCAAGAACTGTCTTTGTGGCAGTGTGCTTGTTGAGTCCATGAATTTCATAAAATGTGGGTAGTTAGCTAATATGTCTGATAGGAGAACTAGCATTCAAAAATATCTCAACCAGGTAAAATAAAATATCTAAACTAACAAAGAGATATTTAGGAGGATTCAATATGAAGTCCTATACCTAAATTAAATTAAAAATGAACTGTTCTAGTACAAGGTGAAAAGTGTCTTGCTTGACATATTTCAAGTTAAAGAGAAACATACAAATGGTTTTAATTAGTTACATATGTAATATGAATCATCAGGGTCTGCCAAAGAAACCTAAAATAATCATAGCAGACTTAATGGGTGTATAGAGTTTACTATAAAGTAGAGAACAATTGCCTTATTCTCTTGTCTGGTTGGAACACTCTTGCAGGTGGGTTTCGGATCAGGAGCTACATTTAAAGAAGAAATCTAAGATTCTGGAATGAATCCAGAAGTGGGATAGGAAGGGTTCTTGAAAGGTATGGGGAAAATACTGGACTGGGAATTAAGAGATCCAGGTTTAAGTTCTGGATCTGCCGTTTCCAGGTGACGCTGGGCAGAATGCACTCCCTACCCAGCTGCACTTGAACCCTCTGAACCTCCCCTTCCTCCTGGGTAAAGAAGGAGATCTGGACTTGAGTTTCTGAAGTCCTTTCCAATTTGAAAGTTTGGTGCCTATGAAATTATGTCATCTGAGAAGAGTCGAAGAAACCTAGGGATGTGTAGCCTACAGCAGGAAATATTTAAAGGGGACAGGAAAACTGTTTTTAAATTATTTGAAGGATTGTCATGAGGAAAAGGAATTAGATTTGCTCTGTATGTCATGCCAAGAACAGACCTATGGCCAGAGGAAAAGGATACAGAGAATATTCTGAGCACTGGTACTTCCTAATGAAGCAATGGCTTCCATGTGAGGCAGTGACCATTTAGAGGAAGGAGGACATAAATTCCTTTCCAGCCCCTCCAAAAGTACTTGGTGCAATCATACAGATTTGTGTGAGAACTGGATTAAAAATTCCATTATGAGAACCTGTACAAACCCATAGGAATTTCTTCAGAATTACTTACCTCCAGTCCACCTTCTCTACATTCATCATTCATCAGCATCCTGGGTATCGTCCTGTATGGCTCAGTACCCTTTATTCTCCCTCTTGCTTATTGTGATTGACAAACTTATTTGGTCCTCTTTTTCTGGGTCTTAACCTTGGCTCCTCTTTAAGATGTGACTTTATGTGTCCTTTATCCTTCAGACCACAACTTTGGGCAATAGGTACCAAAGTCGATGATCTTTCCTAGCTAACAGAACAATTTGCAATTAAATTGCTATTCCTTTGGCCCCCAACTGACATGAGAGGTGTACAGAACACAGGAAGACTCCTTATCAGTGCTGCATAGAAGCATCTTACATTAGGTGGGAGGTTGGACTTCATGACCAGTAATGCCCCCTTTTATTTTCAGATTCTTTTTTTTTTTAATTTATTTGAAAGAGAAAGATAGAGAATGTGGAAGGGAGGGGTAGAGGGAGAGGGAGAGAAGCAGACTCCCCCTGAGCTTGGAGCCTGACACGGGGCTTGATCTCATGACACTGAGACCATGACTTGAGCCCAAATCGAGTCAAATGTTTAACTGTCTGCACACCCCAGGTGACCCTTATTTTCAGATTCTGGGACTTTCTTTCTTATATTTGTCGCTGTTCACAGGGTGGGCAATACACAGAAAGTTTTTAGTGATTCTTTGTCAATAGTAATGTTCTTCCAAGAACATCACCATTCAATAAGTCACATATATGTAGAGATACTTTTGCTCCTGGATTTTGCCACTGAGCTAACTTCAGCAGATCATAAGCAGCTCTTGGAGCTCTGGAGATAATTCTTCCTCATTTATCTTCTTGTCTGGTGTCCTATGTGACCAAAGGGAGCCTATGAAGTACAGCTATCTAGGAGAAAGAAGGGTAGGATTTGTCATGGAACAGTGCAATGCTGATGGCCACGTGATCAAACATGGCTTTGGCCTCCTTGGCCCTTTGAGTCAACCAAGAGTCAATGCTCTTTGAAGGCTTGTTGGGAGGAAATTATGGCCGCAGTTGTGTTGATTCTGGAATGATTCAATTCAAGCGGAAAGCAGCAAAAGACTAGGACCCCGGCCCATACATATTCTGTTTATTGGCTTCTCCTCTTCATGGTGATCCTATAAAAACAAACAAACAAACAAACAAACAAACAAACAAACAAACCCAAATCTGATCATATCCTTCCACCAATCCTCTCCAACTGCACATCTAATAATACCAAACTCTGTATCATGACTTAAATAGTCTGATTCCTGCCCCTCTCTCCAGTAGTTCCTTTTGAGGGCAAAAACCTTCTCTGTGTCCTGCTGGATCTACAGTGTTGAGACTAGCTCTTGGCATATACTTTAATAACTATTTATTAAATAAATGAATCTAGACTCAAATTCCAAAGAACTTTACTAAATTTATATAATGGAATCTCTCTTCATTAAATTCTAAGAAATTCTATCCTCATATCTCCATCATGCTTTGGGGATGAAAAGCATTATTTTGATTAATAATAGGATAGCTGAAGAAGTGAAGAATAATGTCATGTCCAGTTCAAACTCCTTGGGGGAATTTGATTGGGAGAATGGAATTACCCAAGCTGGACTCTGCCCAGCACACCAGGCTGAAGTTATTGGGTAAGAGTACATTAGAAAAACGAATTTTGGCAGCTGACGAAATAGTCTCTTTATGTGGAAGTAAGTGACCTTGGATTTAGTTTCTTTTAAAGGCTGGCTTTCTTTGGCAGGGGCAAGATATGATACTTTAAAGGAGCCAGAATTTTGTAATGACAGCAGCAGTACCAGGAAATTTGTGGGTGGTTATAGAGCGTCTATTTCTCAGCATCCATTAGGGTAGGAATGCAGTGGTCCAAATCTGCTTTTTGTTTTTGCCAGCGTTTGGCCTCTTCACTTGGGGAATCACCCATGATTGCGGCTGACTGTAGTCCAAGATTCTTCAGCTGCCCTGAATCAAGATACCTAGGGGCAAAAAGGAAGACATTTATTTCCTTCCTTTTTCTCTTTTTTTCTTCCCCCATTTAATTTCCCACATCTTCAGGGGATGAGTCAAAGGTTCAGTATTTTTTTCCACCCAAGACTGACTTTGGAAAAGCCAATGCAGTGTATCACTCTGTGTCTAAACTAGTTCATCGTGACAATCTGGGATTTTGATAGGACATCTTTTCTGTGTCAAGTCATCCCAGGGTAGCTCTTACCCCTTTGTCCACTTTTGACAAGATAGATGGAGGACAGGGTGGTAACACAGCAGGATGAAAGGGAGAACGTGACCTTAGGAAGTGTGTATGTGTGGCCATGGGGAGTGGAGGGGGCAGACAGAGCTGAGGGAGTGGAAAAGGCCTCCTTGTCTGAATACCACATATTCCAGTAAGCCCCTCAGGCTGGAATTTAAACAGTGGAGGTCTTCCTTAAGGTATTTATATTCTCTGTTAGTCAGGTCATAAGTAATCACCTTTACTGTGAATCCAAATAGAGCATAGAGTGCCAGTCATGTTGGGATTTGGAGGAAACCACCCCACAATACCTCCTCCACCAGCTGGTCCTGAGTCTACAAGCTCTATTCACATCCTTTCTTTGTGTAAAAACCCCATCTCTCAAAGACCCTGAGAAAATACTGCTATTTTGCCTGGGAGGGGATGGAGGCGGGTTGACAGGATTGGGGTTGGTTTATTTAGCTGTCAGAGAAAAACACAAGAGTAATTTTAACTAGGAAGTTTGGAGTGGGGTGGGAGAAGTAGGTCAGCACCAGCAATTGCTCTCACAGTAGAGTGTGCTGGGAAGGCAAGACCAGCAATAAAAGACACTTTTGGGGGGGAACCAGTGAGGTGAGCCACAGATTAGTGGCAACATGTGTAACCTATGAAATGGCTATTGCTTCACTGCTCCCCTTCCAATCTCACCCAAGAACATCTCTTACAGCCAATCTAATGGGAAACATGCAGAGAAAGAAATTCTGGGAAATGTAGTTCATCCTCACCAAGTTAACACTTATAAAGCCACCATTCCAGGTCAGCTGATTCCACATCCTGTGGTCTTTTCATAACACCTTATTGCCCTTTCGAAATGGATTTTTAAGTTACTTGTTCAACCTTTAAGCTCATGAAATACATTCTTCCTAGTTCCAACTAGTTTGAGTATTGATATAATCACAGGCCTCAGGCAGGGGTGGTTAGTGGCTAGGGGCAGTGTGCATGAGAAAGAGTAGGAGTTTAGCATCTTCTAGACAAGATCCAATAAAAGGCTAAACTCTGGATGCAGAGGGAAAAGGTCTCATTTGTGGAGTGTATACGGTAGGGGTCAGGCATTTGTTCTTCACATAGGTCTACCCCTGCCACACCCCCTTTCACATAGTCAGTCACCAAGTACAGTTAGGCAGTTTCTGTCCCACACAGAGAGGTCCAAACAAGGGAAGGGGATAGGAGTGGCTGAAATAAAGCCCCGCGTCTCTCTTGAGGGATGCTTCAGCCTTGAGAATGAAAAATTTTCCAATCTACAGGCCTAGAGGAGGCAACTTTTTACAGTTCACACAAAGGCACTGGGTGTGTAACCTGCCCCTTGAATCCTTTGCCCATAGCTGTCTCACAGCACTTCTCTTCTCCCTTGGGAAAGCCAATGGACTTCACAGACAGCCCACAACTAGCTCAGCTCCTGGCCTCCCTGTGTGGAGCTTGGGTGGGCCTCCATGTGAGGAAAGTAGGAGCTGAGGTGAAGAAACCAAACAATTTCACACTGGTCCTTTCAAAGTATGAAGACTTTGAACAATTCCTACTTCCCCTTTTGAGGGTCAGCAGAGAGTTTCAATAAAAAAATTGAGCTTGATATACAAAGATGTGTGTGTGTGTGTGTGTGTGTGTGTGTGTTTTGTAGGAAGTGAGGTAATGCAAGTACATTTTGAAAAAATCAACTTCCCATCAAGATGGAAGGCAGACTGTTGGTTGATTTGGGCTATATATGGGCTATGACCTCATATAATAGGAACATGCCTTATCAGGATGCCCTGATAGCTTACTATCTACTTAGGATGATTTTTTTCCTGCTGTCTATCACAGCACAGTTCTGCCTCCTGTGGCAATTCCAGCCTTTTGCTCTGATGCCCCTCTGAGCTTCTGCTTTGGTTCTTTATAGCCCGAAAGCCTCCTGGGGGTGCTCTTGTGGGACAGCTAACTGGAGTTGGTTTTGGACAATTCTTCATATTTTCTTTTAAGCATTAAATGAAATACTGAAAGCTTTAATGCTCGTAATTAGAATGACCATGGAAAGTACAATTGGCCCACACCAGATTCTGCTCTAAGAATCAAAAAGAGGTGTACCAGTTGGCTAACATGCACATATCATCTGATGGAGACACGATGAACCACCCTTATATGGTGGTATGCAAGTTATTTAGGGGGCCCAGCATGGAGCCATTCACACACCCACATCCATAGGCCCAGGCCACAGCAACAACACCATGCCACACGCGTTGTTGTGTTCCTGGGTCCTCACTAATTCCCTCTTGTCTGCGTCCCTTCCTCTCCTCTCAGGAACTTCTTCATTCTTTACTCTTAGAACCTTGCAGCATGGAATAATGCAAAAAATCATAACCAATGTATATTACATACTTGGTATGTATAATAATTTTGCTGAGCATTTTGCTGAGCACATTACAGGAATCATTCATCCAATAAATATTTCCTGAGGACTATAGTATGTTAGAAAATGCTCCAGATGCTGGGGATATAAAATAAAACAGACAAAAATCCCTACCCTCAAGGAATTTACATTCCTCAGGGAGATAAAGAGAATTTTTAAAGTAAAATATAGGACATGGAGAAGATGGTAAATGCTTTGTAGAAAAAGAAAGTGAGGAAGGGTGCTAGGGAGTACTGGTGAGGGTCCTGGAGGTTGGGGTGTTGCTCTTTTAAACAGGGTGGATGGTGGGGGCACCTGGGTGGCTCAGTGGGTTAAAGCCTCTGCCTTCGGCTCGGGTCATGATCCCGGAGTTCTGGGATCGAGCCCCGCATCGGGCTCTCTGCTTAGCAGGGAGCCTGCTTCCTCCTCTCTCTCTGCCTGCCTCTCTGCCTACTTGCGATCTCTATCTGTCAAATAAATAAATAAAATCTTAAAAAAAAAAAACAAAAACAGGGTGGATGGTGAAGATGTCCTGAAGACTGATCCAAATGACATCTCTGTAGGACATGTAATATTGTTACCTTCATTTTACAGGTGAAGAAGTGAGGCTTAGAAAAACTTTTTTGCAAAAATAGGTCTCTTAGCTATTCATATGTTAGAGTCTATCTCTCCCAGAAATATTTGCTATGGCTTTCTTCCTAGCTATAGAATGCAAAGCAATTATACACAGTTGAGGAATTGTAATGGGAGGGTTAGGGTTATGTCAAAGGTGTGAGATGGAGGAAAAGTTACGTTTCTTTTTTATTTATTTACTTATTTATTTAACAGACAGGGATCACAAGTAGGCAGAGAGGTAGGCAGAGAGAGAGGGGGAAGCAGGCTCCCCGCCAAGCAGAGAGCCCGATGTGGGGCTCATTGCGGGGCTCGGTCCCCAAAAATTACATTTCTGATGGCTCCTATAATCACAATGGCTTAGATGGCCTGCTGACCCCGTCTCCTTCTTGAGTGAGGGTCAACCTCGGCATGAAGCTAGGCAGGGTTCTGCGGTCATGGAATAGACTTAAAAAAGAAATCACAGCCAATTTTTTAAAAAAGATTTTATGTATTTATTTGACCGAGAGAGAAATCACAAGTAGGCAGAGCAGCAGGCAGAGAGAGAGAGGGGAAGCAGGCCCCCTGCTAAGCATAGAGCCCAATGCCAGGCTCTATCCCAGGACCCTGAGATCATGACCTGAGCCGAAGACAGAGGCTTAACCCGCTGAGCCACCCAGGCACCCCCACAGCCAATTTTTAAAAGTGGATTTTAGGGGCACCTGCGTGGCTCAGTCGGTTAAGTGTCTGCCTTTTGTTCAGGTTATGGTCCCGGGGTCCTGGGATTGTCCCACACTGGGCTCCCTGCCCAGTGGGGAGCCTGCTTCTCCCTCTCCTGGCTCATGCTCTCTGTCTCAATCTCTCAAATACATAAATAAAAATCTTAAATAAAGGTGGATTTTATTTTTTAAAGCAGTTTTAGGTTCATAGCAAAACTGAGCAGAAAGCACAGAGTTCCCATACATCCCCTGTTCCCCCCACATGCAGAGCCTCCTAACTATCCACATCCTGCTGGACTTTCTATTTACAAGGTTAACTCCTTCCCTGTCTTGCTTCTTTCTTAGGAATGAAATCTGGGCTGTAGATTCAAATAACATTACTCACTAGATGCTGAGTGCCCCCACGCACACCTGGGCTGCCCTGTCGGCAGCTGGCTGGGGTCCCTCATAAATGGGAGGCCCGGTGCCTGCCCAAGGAGTCAGAAGGACACACAGGGAACCAAGACAGATGGCCAGGTTCCTGAGTGCTGGCAGGCCTGCCAGTGGCGGTACGCCTGAGGCCATCCCCTCTTAGTAGCCCTGTAAACTCAAGCAACTTTCTCCTCCAGGCCAAGGTTGTGATTTCTTTTCTAGGAATTTCTCAGCCCTGGATTTCCCCTTTCACCTTTTAGTTCCTCATCCTAGGTTGGCTCCCCTTGCCTTCCAAACTTGCCTCAAAGCTCCTTCTTTCATGTTGAGCCTTGGGTAAAATTCCCATCCGCCACAGCACGCTGAGTCACGGTGATGTGAGTCCTGGCTGATTGGGAGCTGCCTTTCAGACGGGTGGGCTTGCCCTGTGGCTGGCAGGAAGTGGCGTCCAGTCAGACGCCCACACCTCTGGGCAGAGCCACTCCTAAGAAGCCGTCAGGGTGGAAACCCAGCAGGAGAGGCAGGGGGGTGGGAGTGACGTCATGCCTGATCCTGCTGGATTTGAGGGGAGGTCATGCATGCTTGAGCTCGGCTTTTTAGGGAAAAGGAGTTGAAGTAATTGATGAGCTTCCTTTATTTGGGAGTCAGGAGATGAGGTCACACTTGAGCTTCCCTTATCCGGGAGAAGAAAGAATGAGCTCATGCTGGGGTCTGGGAATGAGCCGAGAGGGTACACTGTACTAGAATGCACTTCGTTTAAGAGGCTGGGGAGGTGGTGAAGCTCCTTAGCCTCCACGTGGAGGTTTGCCTTTCTCCCTGCAGAGCTTGCTTTTTCTCACCTTCGGAGAGGAATCTGGGGCTGGAGCACCCGCAGCTGTCTTGCCCTCACTTTGCCTGGCTGAGATGCTCCGCCGGTTGGGGGGGGGACGGTGCTCGGACAACCGCGCAGAACCGCACCTGCCTCCCTGTACCGACAGAGGGCGCTGCGCAGAAGGAGGAGGCGCCATCAGGTGGCGGGCTTGCTTAAGAGGCTAAATTATTCATCCACAAGGAGGTACTAGTCATTTCCTCGGACAAAGGCTGAGATGAAGAGCATGATTTGGAAACAATGTCATAGGTGAGCAACTATGGAAACAATCAAAGGTAGGAGGGATCACATAAATTATTCATATCAACTCATTCATCCCATTCAACAAATAATTACTGAACGTCAACTATATGCTAAGCAGTAGGCCCTGGGGATACAGCCAAGTTTGGCTTTCAAAGAGCTTAAATTAATATTATAAACCGTACATTTGAGGTCTCCAAGGTATCTAATTATAGCTACAGGAGAAGGGAGGGGGCAACAGATGAGTCCTGCTGCCCACCCCCCTCTCCTGCAGGATTAGACTTACTAAATTGAGCTCTCAAAAACCTGAAATTGCTCAGGGGCGCCTGGGTGACTCAGTGGGTTAAAGCCTCTGCCTTCAGCTCAGGTCATGATCCCAGGGTCCTGGGATCGAGCCCTGCATCTGGCTCTCTCCTGAGCAGGGATCCTGCTTCCTCCTCTCTCTCTGCCTGCCTCTCTGCCTACTTGTGATCTCTGTCTGTCAAATAAATAAATAAAATCTTTAAAAAACAACAACAAAAACCCCATGAAATCGCTCATTCATTTACACTGCCTCTGTCTCACCATCTATCCAACACAAAGGTTTAAAATACACTTAAAAGTGATATAAGTAGATCTGTTTCCTTACAGGCCTCTCACACTGTCCTTCTTTTCCCTTTCATACTGAGACACAAAATACCCTGTCCTGCCCCTCACAGGTGTGGTCACATAGTAGTAACCCGTCAGAACAGTCTTCTCAGACCCTAGTTGCCATTGTTTGTCATTGACTAACCTCTATCTCTTCTTCTGGGCCCAAACCCCATTACCCACCCAAGTCACTTTAAAAATAGAAGATGGCTTTTTCTTCCTCTAAGTGTCTGCCAGAACCAGAGGAGATGAAGAAGTCATTGCTAATTAATGAAGCTGCCAAATGTCAAAACAGAAATCAGTCCTGTCACTAAATACAACTGGAAGTGAAATGTGTGAGTAGAGTTGCCTAGACGGTTCATCAGGGAATACCAGAAGAGCATCACGGGAGTTTCAGGAGCAGAGAAAGTCTCCTCTGTGACAGTAAGTTGTGAGGTTTGACTAACAGGAGAGGAGGATTGGGAAGGACTTGAAATGGCTTTTTTTTTTTTTTTTAAAGAAAAATTACCCAAAATTTTTTAAAGACTGGCACTTCATCAACCTTATCAGCTTTTTGTTTTGTTTTGTTTTTTGTTTTAGAGAGAGAGAGAGTGTGTGTGTGTGTGTGTTTGGGGGATAGAGGGGGTGGATGGAGGGGCAGAGGGAGAGGGAAAGGAGGAGAGAGAATCTTAAGTAGGCTCCATGCCAGTGCAGAGCCCAATATGGGGCATGACCTCATGACCCTGAGATCACGACCTCAGCTGAAATCAAGAGTCATATGCTTAACTGATAAGCCACTCAGGTGCTCCCAAAATAAATAAATATATATATTTTTAAGTAGGCCCCATGCCCAGTGTGGAGCCCAACACAAGGTTTGAATTCACGACCCTGAGTTCAAGACCTGAGCTAACATCTAGAGTCAGATGCTTGTCCGACTGAGTCACTCAGGTGCCCCCCAAATCAACTTAATTTAACATTGAAAAAAATATAAACAAACCCTGGCATGGGAAAATATCATAAACAAGAAAATTAATATATACACAGACAATAAGGAGAAGTGTGGTACCTATGATAAAGTATAAATACACAAATACCAAAACCCAATCCCCTTCCCAAGGACAGAACCATCAGGTCTCTCTGCCATTTCTGGACCTCTCTCACCTCTCACCTGGCCCTCAGTGATGAAGTTCACCTCTGACGCACAGTCATCACCCTTATTCATGGAGAAATCGATGAGCCTCAAAGATGAGCTAGAGAAGGGAGGCAGCAGGACTCATACCCCTCCAGGGAATTACTAGGCAGAGTTGGGTAGTAAACATTTGTCCAGACTACATAGAGATGTGCCAGGCCCTTGGAAGCCGGATCTCGGATGCTGACCTGCAAACCTTGGGTGGAGTCCAGTATTCCCAGTCCATGTATATAGTCTCCCTCCCTCCCTCTCTCCCTCCTTCCTTCCCTCCCTTCCCTCCTTCTTTCCTTCCCTCTTTTCCTTCCTTCCTTCTGTATAGTAAGTAGAATATACAGAACATAATTTAATCTGTTTAAGTTGATAATAAAAATCCTACTGGAATTTCAGGTTCACCATTAGGAATTATTTTCATCATATGACAAATACTGATGTAGAAAGCCTGGAGACTGGTTTGAATTTTCAAAGCCTTGAGAAATGTCCTGAAAGTTGGTTATGAGAAATTCTTAATTTACAGTCACTTTCTGGAGATTTTTCATTCCCTCAAAAGCAGAAGAATTTCTGATTAGCTGAAGTTTCTGGTTGTTTAGTCTGTGGTGGAATCTTCCCTTGCCACTTTCCAGATACATCAGGGTTAAAATATTGGGAATAACCTAATAAGGGGAAGATCTCTTCTACTTATACAAACCATCCACATATCTGGCTGCAAAATCACCTTCATATACATAATTATCTCTGGTTGAAACATTTTATCTTGATTAATTAAAGCACTTCTGCTGCTCCCAACAGCAGGGAGGAGTTTCTGGAAAGGACTCCAAAGTCACTTTGCCTCCTTAAAAGCTCTGTTGTCCACAAGTCTAGACTGGCAAATGCCTACCACCACTTCAATGATTTCATCTAGTATAACAGAAGTGTGGCAATTACATACTTTAAATTACTTCTGTTATAATTGAACACTACCTACATAATTAAAAACCTTGATTTAAAAAAATATGCTTTTCTAGTTTAAATGTCACAGATTTTCATTGTAGAAAGTAATACAGAGACAAAGAAGAAAGTAAAAATCAGCTAAGTGATAAATACCATTAATATTTTGGCAAATATCCTTCAGTAATGTTTTCTATTCATACAATTTTTAAATATTCAATCGAAAGCTTATGTTCTCATAGGGATTTGATTTTTTTCACTAAAAAATTATATCCCACACATTTTGCCCATGCAGTTAAATATTCATAAGCAACAGGACATTTAATTCTATGTGGTTCTCAGTTGTTAGATGTATCATAATTTATTTAATCTATTGAGAACCTCAGATTGTTGTCATTTTTTTCACTGTTGTATGTAACCCAGACATGGACAGAGTTGTGCATAAATCTTTTCAAGAATCCCTAATCAGGCCTCAGGGGAGAGAGTTAAGATGGCAGAGGAGTAGCAGACCAGATGACATCAGGTTGCAGAAGTTCAGCTAGATACTTACCAAACCATTCCGAACACCTACAAACCCAATAGGAGATCGAAGAGAAGAGCAGCAATTCTAGAAACAGAAAATCGACCACTTTCTGAAAGGTAGGACTTGCAGAGAAGTGAATCCGAAGGGACGGGAAGATAGACTGTGAGGGGAGGGGCCGGCTCCCGGCAAGCGGCGGAGTAATGGAGCACAAAATTCGAACTTTTAAAAGTCTGCTCCACCGAGGGGCATTGCTTTAGAGGCTAATCGGGGTGGAGCCCTCATGGGGACAGCGTGGTTTCAGGTCTTGTAGGGTCACAGAAGGTTCAGGGGTGTCTGAGTGTAGCAGAGCTCACAGGTGTCAGAGCAAGGAAGCCGGCTATGGAGATGGAGCCGAGGAGTGAGCTCTCAATTTGGGGTTCCCTTAAAATGTGATCCGCACAACAGTCAGGCCACTGCTCTTTGAATAGGGACCCCACAAGTGGCAGATCCAGGGAGACCCACCTTCCGCCGCAGGAAGAGCAGTGTGGCAGGAATCTGCTGGGTTTGGAGACTCTAAATGGGGCTGTGCGCAGAGACAGAAATGCTCGGTCACAGGCCGGGTGATCTCAGAGCGAGGCCGGAGACCAGGGAGATGGGAGTGATTGACCGCTTTTCTCCTAGAAAACACTGAGGAGTGGGGCTCCGAGCTCTCAGCTCCTCCGGGCCAGAGATTGGGAGGCCGCCATTTTCATTCGCGTCCTCCAGAGCTCTATGGAAAGCATTCAGGGAACAAAAGCTCCTGAGAGTGTACCTGAGTAGATTACTTAGCCTGGCCCCTGGCAAGGGCAGTACAATTCCACCTCAGGCAAAGACATTTGAGAATCATAGCAACAGGCCCCTCCCCCAGGAGATCAGCAAGAACATCCAGCCAAAATAGAGCTCACTGACCAAGGAGAACAGTGGAAATCCAGAGGAGGGAAAAACAAAGCATGGAATTCATGGCTTTCTCCTCATTATTCTTTAGGCTTGCAAAGTTAATTGAAGTTTTTTAATTCTATTTTTTTCTTATTCTGATTTTTTAAAAACTTTTCCTCTTTCTTCTTTTAATGTTTTTTTAATAGTTTATCTTGACAATACCTTTCTCTGAAATATCTTTTTAAACCTTCATTATTATAGTCATATTTTATCCTTCATTATATCTAATTTCATTTTTTTTGTATACATATAGGGTTTTCTATTCTAAAAAATTTTGAGATACAATTTCTTCTGATAGATCAAAATATACCCTAAATCTGGCACAGGGCATTGTTGTAGTCTCCAGCCTGAGCAAATTCTCTCCACTTTCTTTTTCTTTCTTTTTCCAACCAATTTCTCTTATCCATCCCTTTTTAAGAATTTTTTAAAAATTTTCATCTTTATAGTCATATTCCATCCCGTCATAATTTACCTTATTTTTTTTATATATATAAGTTTTTCTTTCTTTAAAGTTTTGGGAGGTAGTTTCTTCTAAGAGACCAAAATACACCCAAATCAAGTGGGTGGCTCTGTTCTATTCACCAGTGTAATACACACACACACACACACACACACACGGTTTTTTTTAATTAAACAATTTTTAAAAAATTTCTTTTTCTTTTTACCCACTTTCTTCTCCCCCAATTTGGGGTCTCTTCTGATTTGGTTAGCATACATTTTACTGGGGTCTTTGCCAACCTTTTAGTATTTTATTCACTCCTTCATATATTCTTATCTGGACAAAATGACAAGGCAGAAAAACTCACCACACACACACACAAAAACAACAACAACAAGAGGCAGAACCAAAGGCTAGGGACCTAATCAATACAGACATTGGTAATATGTTAGATCTAGAGTTCAGAATGATGATTCTCAAGGTGCTAGCTGGGCTTGAAAAAGGCACAGATGATATTAGAGAAACCTGTCTGGAGAAATAAAAGCCCTTTCTGGAGAAATAAAAGAATTAAAATCTAACCAAACTGAAATAAAAAAGCTATTAACGAGGTGCAATAAAAAATGGAGGCTCTTACTGCTAGGATAAATGAGACAGAAGAGAGAATTAGTGATATAGAAGTCCAAATGATGGAGAATAAAGAAGCTGAGCAGAAGAGAGACATACAACTACTGGACCATGAGGGGAGAATTTGAGAGATAAGTGATACCATAAGATAAAACAATATTAGAATAATTGGGATTCCAGAAGAAGAAGAAAGAGGAAGGGGGGCAAAAAGTATATTGGAGTGAATTATAGTAGAGAATTTCCCTAATATGGCAAAGAGAACAATCATCAAAATCCAGGAGGCACAGAGAACCCCCCTCAAAAATCAATAAAAATAGGTCCACACCCTGTCATCTAACAGTAAAACTTTTAAGTCTTAGTGACAAAGAGAAAATCTTGAAAGCAGCTCAGGACAAGAAGTCTGTAAAATACAATGGTAAAAATATGAGATTGGCAGCAGACTTATCCACAGAGACCTGGCAGGCCAGAAAGAACTGGCATGATATATTCAGAGAACTAAATGAGAAAAATATACAGCCAAGAATATTATATCCAGCTAGGCTGTCATTGAAATTAGAAGGAGAGATAAAAATCTTCCAGAACAAACAAAACCTAAAAGAATTTGTAAATACCAAACCAGCCCTACAGGAAATATTGAAAGGGGTCCTCTAAACAAGGAGAGAGCCTTAAAGAAGTAGAACAGAAGGGAACAGAGACAATATACAGTAATAGTCACCTTACAGGCAATACAATGGCACTAAATTCATATCTCTCAGTATTTACCCTGAATGAAAATGGGCTAAATGCCCCAATCAAAAGACACAAGGTATCAGAATGGATAAAAAAACAAACCTATCAATATGCTGTTTACAAGAAACTCATTTTAGACCCAAAGACACCTCCAGATTTAAAGTGAGGGGGCGGAAAACAATTTACCATGAGAATGGACATCAAAAGAAAGCTGGGGTGGCAATCCTTATATCAAATCAATTAGATTTTAAGCCAAAGACTATAATAAGAGGTGAGGAAGGACACTATATCATACTCAAAGTGTCTATCCAACAAGAAGATCTGACAATTTTAAATATCTATGCCCCTAACATGGGAGCGGCCAACTATATAAACCAATTAATAACAAAATCAAAGAAACACATCGACAACAATACAGTAATAGTAGGGGACTTTAACACTCCCCTCACTGAAGTGGACAGATCATCTAAGCAAAAGATTGACAAGGAAATAAAGGTCTTAAATGACACATTGGACCAGATGGACATCACAGATATATTCAGAACATTCCATCCCAAAGCAACAGAATACACATTCTTCTCAAGTGCACAAGGAAGTTTCTCCAGAATAGATCACATCCTGGGTCACAAATCAGATCTCAACTGGTATCAAAAGATTGAGATCATTCCCTGCATATTTTCAGACCACAATGTTCTGTTTTTTTTTTTTTTTAATTTATTCATTTGTTAGAGAGAGAGAGAGTGAGCGAGCACAGGCAGACGGAGTGGTAGGCAGAGGCAGAGGGAGAAGCAGGCTCCCCGCCGAGCAAGGAGCCCAATGTGGGACTCGATCCCAGGACGCTGAGATCATGACCTGAGCCGAAGGCAGCTGCTTAACCAACTGAGTCACCCAGGCGTCCCTAGACCACAATGTTCTGAAGCTAGAACTCAACCACAAGAGGAAATTTGGAAAGAACCCAAATACATGGAGACTAAATAGCATCCTTCTAAAGAATGAATGGGTCAACCAGGAAATTAAAGAGGAATTGAAAAAATTGAAATGGAAACAAATGATAATGAAAACACAACAGTTCAAAATCTGTGGGACACAGCAAAGGCAGTCCTGAGAAGAAAATATATAGCAATACAAACCTTTCTCAAGAAACAAGAAAGGTCTCAAATACCCAACCTAACCCTACACCTAAAGAAGCTGGAGAAAGAACAACAAAGAAAGCCTAAACCCAGCAGGAGAAGAGAAATCATAAAGATCAGAGCAGAAATCAATGAAATAGAAACCAAAAAAACCAATAGAACAAATGAATGAAACTAGGAGCTGGTTCTTTGAAAGAATTAATACAATTGATAAACCCTTGGCCAGACTCATCAAAAAGAAAAGAGAAAGAACCCAAGTCAATAAAATCATGAATGAAAGAGGAGAGATCACAACCAACACCAAAGAAATACAAATAATTATAAGAACATATTATGAGCAACTCTACGCCAACAAATTTGACAATCTGGACGAAATGGTTGCATTCCTAGAGATATATAAACTGCCAAAACTGAACCAGGAAGAAATAGAAAACCTGAACAGACCTATAACCAGTAAAGAAATTGAAGTAGTCATCAAAAATTTCCCAACAAACAAGAGTCCAGGGCCAGACGGCTTCCCAGGGGAATTCTACCAAACATTTAAAGAATAATTAACACCTAGTCTCCTGAAACTGTTCCAAAAAATAGAAATGGAAGGAAAACTGCCAAACTCATTTTATTAGGCCAGCATTACCTTGATCCCAAAACCAGACAAAGAGCCCATCAAAAAAGAGAATTACAGACCTATATCCTTGATGAACACAGATGTGAAAATTCTAACCAAAATACTAGCCAATAGGATCCAACAGTACATTAAAAGGATTATTCGGGCGCCTGGGTGGCTCAGTGGGTTAAGCCTCTGCCTTCGGCTCAGGTCATGGTCTCAGGGTCCTGGGATCGAGCCCCACATCAGGCTCCTGCTCAGCAGAGAGCCTGCTTCCCCCTCTCTCTCTGTCTGCCTCTCGCCTACTTGTGATCTCTGCCTGTCAAATAAATAAAAAATATTTAAAAAAAAAAAAAAAAGGATTATTCACCATGACCAACTGGGATTTATTCTAGGGCTGGAAGGTTGGTTCAACATCTGCATATCAATCAATGTGATACAATACATTAATAAAAGAAAGAACAAGAATGATATGATACTCTCAATAGATGCTGAAAAAGCATTTGACAATGCTTTCTTCTTTCAACATCCTTTCTTGGTCAAAACTCCTCAAAGTGTAGGGATAGAGGGTACATAACTCAATATCGTCAAAGCCATCTATGAAAAAACCACAGTGAATATCATTCTCAATGGAGAAAAATTGAGAGCTTTTCTGCTAAGATCAGGAACATGGCAGGGATGTCCACTATCACCACTGCTATTCAACATAGTACTTGAAGTCCTAGCCTCAGCAATCAGACAACAAAAAGAAAGGCATCGGAATCAGCAAAGAAGAAGTCAAACTCTCACTCTTTGCAGATGTTATGATACTTTATGGGGAAAACCCAAAAGACTCCACTCCAAAACTTCTAGAACTTGTACAGGAATTCAGTAAAGTGTCAGGATATAAAATTAATGCACAGAAATCAGTTGCATTTCTATACACCAACAACAAGACAGACGAAAGAGAAATTAAGGAGTCGATCCCATTGACTTGCACCCAAAACCATAAGATATCTAAGAATAAATGTAACCAAAAAGGGAAAGAATCTGTACTCAGAAAACTATAAAGTACTCATGAAAGAAATTGAGGAAGACACAAAGAAATGAAAAAATGTTCCATGATCATGGATTGGAAGAACAAACATTGTGAAAATGTCTATGCTATCTAAAGCAATCTACACATTTGATGCAGTCCCTAACAAAATATCATCCTTTTTTTTTTTCAAGGAAATGGAATAAATAATCCTAAAATTTATATGGAACAAGAAAAGACCTCGAATAGCCAGATGAATGTTGAAAAAGAAAGCCGAAGTTGACGACATCACAATTCCGGACTTCAAGCTCTATTACAAATCTGTCATCATCAAGACAGTATGGTACTGGCACAAAAACAGACACATAGATCAATGGAACAGAATAGAGAGCCCAGAAATAGACCCTCAACTCTATAGTCAACTAATCTTTGACAAAGCAGGAAGGAATGTCCAATGGAAAAAAGACAGCCTCTTCAACAAATGGTGTTGGGAAAATTGGACAGCCACATGCAGAGAAATGAAACTGGACCATTTCCTTACACCACAAGTGAAAATAGACTCAAAATGGATGAAGGACCTCAATGTGAGAAAGGAATCCATCAAAATCCTTGAGGAGAACACAGGCAGCAACCTCTTCGGCATCAGCCACAGAAACTTCTTCCTAGGAACATCGCCAAAGGCAAAGGAAGCAAGGGCAAAAATGAACTATTGTTCATCAAGATCAAAAGCTTTTGCACAGCAAAGGAAAAGGTCAACAAAACCAAAAGACAACTGACAGAATGGGAGAAGATATTTGCTAATGACATATCAGATAAAGGGCTTGTATCCAAAGTCTATAAAGAATTTATCAAATTCAACACCCAAAGAACAAATAATCCAATCAAGAAATGGGGAGAGGACACAACAGACATTTCTGCAAAGAAGACATCCAGATGGCCAACAGACACATGAAAAAGGACTCCACATCACTCAGCATCAGGGAAATACAAATCAAAACCTTGATGAGATACCACTTCACACCAGTCAGAATGGCTAAAATTAACAAGTCAGGAAATGACAGATGCTGGCGAGGATGCGGAGAAAGGGGAACCCTCCTACACTGTTGGTGGGAATGCAAGCTGGTGCAGCCACTCTGAAAAACAGCATGGAGTTTCTTCAAAATGTTGAAAATAGAGCTACCCTATGACCCAGCAATTGCACTACTGGGTATTTACCCTAAAGATACAAATGTAGGGATCCGAAGGGGCACGTGCACCCGAATGTTTCTAGGAGCAATGTCCACAGTAGCCAAACTATGGAAAGAACCTAGATTTCCATCAACAGATGAATGGTTAAAGAAGAGGTGATACACACACACACACACACACACACACACACACACACACACACAGGAATACTATGCAGCCATCAAAAGAAATGAAATCTTGCCTTTTACAACGACATGGATGGAACTAGAGATTATTATGCTGAGCGAAATAAGTCAATCAGAGAAAGACAATTATTATATAATCTCCATGATATGATGAATTTGAGAGGCAACATGAGGGTTTTGGGTGGTAGGGAAGGAAAAAATGAAACAAGGTGGGATCAGGCGGGAGACAAACCATAAGAGACTCTTAATCTCACAAAACAAATTGAAGGTTGCTGGGGGGAAGGGGGTATGGAAAGGGTGGTGGGGTTATGGACATTGGGGAGGGTATGTGCTATGGTGAGTGCTGTGAAGTGTGTAAACCTGATGATTCACAGACTTGTACCCCTGGGACAAATAATACATTATATGGTAAAAAAATATATATAAATTAAAAAAAAAAAAAAAAGAATCCCGAACCACTTCATTATGGCAAATTCCCAGAAACAGAGTAGCTGGCTGGGATTAAACATTTTCAAGTCTTTTGCTAAAAATACTGCCAAACTGGCCTCCAGAATGTATGGATGTATACGCTCATTCTCTTAAAGACATTTAAGAAAGTGCCTCTCCATCTTCAACAACATATGGTCTTCAAAATAAAACTTTCACTAATTTGGTTGTTGAAAATGGGAATCTCACTTTCATTGAAATGACTTTGAATACTACTGAGGTGAACCCTGTTTTATGCATTTAATTGGCCATTTGTATGCAGGCTCTGGAGAATCGTCCATTCACGCCATCTACACAATATCCTTCTGTGAGGGATGTCTTTTACTGCTTGGTTTGCAGGTAGCTCATTGGTCTTTTTCACAGTCAGACCATTTCCAAAAGTTGAATTTTATGGCAATGTTTGTTTTACATGCTTCCTTTGTCACCTTCTTTAAGAAGGTCATGGAAAATGAACACACGCTAAAAACTGGCCATATTACTTTACTTCCTAATTTACAAGTAATCTTTTTTCTTTTTCCTAAATGAACTCATGTAATTACTCTGTTTTGAAATTTTGCAGTGACTCCTTTCCACCTTTAGAATGAAAATGAAACTTACCAGAAAAAAAGGGTATCTAGCAGCGGACCTCACCTGCCGCTGTGCTGTTTAATACAGTAGCCAGAGCAGCTCTTTCCTTAACTGTTCTTAACACACACACACACACACACACACACACACTAAATAAAGAGGGCAAGAGCAAACCTTTGGAGGTGATGATTTTTCAGGTGTCTACTTATCTCCAAACTCATCAAGTTGAATACATGGATTCTTCACAGTTTTTTGTACGTCATTCATGACATGGAGAATAAAGGCAAAAGGAGATGTTGACAAAATTAAATTTCCTTACAACTTGCAGTCCATTGACAAATACCTGAGACGGGCTGAGTATGACATTTCTCCAGGAACTCCCAACTGTCTTAGCATTAATACTTTGTTAAAGGCAAAAAGCAACCTTGGCTTGATAATAGTCAGACCTCCAGCATCCTTTAAGTCTTCTTTAACATATGGAAATCGTTTTTGGAAACTTCTTTGTCTCTTACCACCCCCCTCAACTTAAAAGTATAAAACCAAAAGCTCCTCAAAACCCTAGTGCGGGTCTTTCTGCCCATGGACCATGTTCCCATGCTTTAACGAAACCACATTTTTTGCACTTAAAAGGCCCCAAGAATCCTTTTTTGACCATTCACTCCCAGACCCAAAGCACTCCCAGACATCAAAGCACCTCAAATCATACTTCAATGAAGTGGTGTTAAAAAAAAGAAAAAGAAAAAGAAAAAAAAAAAACCCACCACAGTAGCCCCTAGTTGCATGTGGCTACTTAAACTTAAATTTTAAAAAAGAAAAAAAAAAGGAAAATTCAGTTCTTTACTTGCTTGATCACCACACGTAGCTCGTAGCTATCATTTTGGATAGCACAGATATAGAACTTTTCCATCACTGCATATAGTTCTGGACAGCACTGATCTCCAGATTTCATTTCCTAGTCTCTGGGTCTGCTCCCTTCTACTTCTCCTAGCTTATGCTTAGAATGCCTTTCTCCTTTTCTTTGGCTAATTTCCACACATCCTTCAACATACAGCTCAGAAGCCACCTAATCTGGGAAAGTGTCTGCTGACCAGGCACGTCCCTAGTCTGGATGGCAGCCTCTTCTGTGGCGCAGAAAGCTCTGGCCACAGCATGGCTTCTGTGGCCAACCACAGATGTCATTTCACTGGTTCTTGCCCCCTACCAACTCAGTGAGGGTAGGGGGCACCTTCAACTTCGGAATCTGCAGGACCGAGCATAGTTCCTGAAAAATGGACAAAGCTTGGTGTACAATAAGGACTGCCCACCATTTGCCCCACCCTGTGCAAATGCAGTGGCTTATTTTTAAAAATTCTCAAGATCTAGGGGTGCCTGGGTGGCACAGTGGTTAAGCCTTCAACTCTTGGTTTCAGCTCTGGGTGTGATCTAAGGATCCTGGATCAAGCCCCATGTTGGGCTCCCTCAGCAAGGAGTCTGCTTGAGTTTCTCTCTGTCCCTCCACTGTGTGCGTGTGCTCTCTCACTTCCAAATAAAAAAATAAATCTTTAATAAAATTCTCAAGAACTAAAATGTGTACCAAGCAGTATACTAAAAAGTATACCAAAATAGTGTTCAAGGAGCAACGCATATTTTAAAGAATAATACAATGATTAACTATAATAAAGTAATAAAATACATGGGTATACTTTACAAGCTGCCTCACAGAAGATAGTTACAATGGCACTACTATACCCTTTTTCTTGTGAGAGATATAGCATATGTGCTGCTGAAGCGAGCACTCTTGTGAGAGATATAGACATAATATCTTCATACTTCAAAAATGTGTATCATTGGAACAACTACAAACCATATCCTCTTAATAATTTTCACCAAAAATAAAAGACTATGGAAATTTATCTGTTATCATTAGTCTTCTGGAATCTCTCCAGGATCTTTATCTTATTTTTCCTTCTAAGTTATAGCATATTACTGGCAGAATATGCATTTTTGAGCAACAGGCCCAAGATACATTTTTCCTTTTAAATTAAAAAAAAATCACAATTAATATGTATTTCTTAGAGGAAAAAAATAAAAAATACTGTTACATATAAAGACTAATGGATAACCTACTCTTAATCTTACCACCAAATGACAATTTCTGTTTGCATTTGGCAAATAACCCCCCAGTTAAAAAAAATCATAGATATATGTACTTTTGTTTCTTGCAAACGTGAGATCACACTGTACTTTGATTTTTTACAATTGACACATCATGACTAAGTTTTTATGTCAACAAATATGCTTGTAACATAATTCTCAATGTCCATCCAGTGTTTCATTGTAAAAATGTCCCATTTAAAAAATCACTCTCTGTTTTTTGGAAGTTTAGATTATTTCTATCTCCCTCTCGCCCCCGCTCTTGATAACAGTGCTGGGTTGGATGGCTTTCCTTCTGACTAAATGTTTTCCAGAGATCTGTAGATCTGAACTTTTCCAAGGAAGAAACAAGCAATGCCCTTCTTTTGGGGTTTTAGAGTATGTTGGACAGAGGTGGATATAAACCTGCCCAGGCCAACCCAGAAACAAAGCAACAAATTTATGGGTCCAGAGCATTATTCTGAGGTCAGTGGGCTGCTGGTAGTAGATTGCTTAGAAAACAGTCCGGGGCAAAACTTACCTGCTAATGCTTCTTTGGGAGGTGCAATGGGAGGTTACAAAAATGAGGAGAAAAGACAATCAAGGCAGAGAAGGGGAAAACTAAATAGTGGTTAATGAGTTGGTCATGGTAAAACACAGCCAGGTTCTTGCTGACTTGGGACAGCTCTAGCAGGGTATACCCAACAGTTGAGTTTGGGGATGACTGGTTGGAGGAGGAAGAGTATATGTGCCAGCTCCCTGTGGTCTTCTGTCTTTGGTTCAGGTAAATCCCACTGGGCATGATTTGCGCCACTTCCAGGTTGTGTCACCTGGTCGCTCTGGACAGCCATGGCCAGAGCAGCTCGACATGCAACAGTGCTGTGCTTCCTTTGTGTCTGAAAGTGGTTGGAAGAGGGAGGGTCTCCCTGGGTCCGGTCAGGGAGAACGCAGGTCACAGAGATGCTCCCACTGTGGCAGGTTCCCTGGGGTCCTGCCAGGATCTGAGCCTTACCTTGGGGGAGGCAAGGGAGTGAGAGACACACTGAGAAATGGTACCAGCAGAGGAGGGGGACGATCTGTCGCTTTTCAACTTGTACTTTTCCTTGGAGGCCCATCAAAACCCTTGGTTTTGAGAAAAAAGGGATTCTGTGGAAGGCTGTCCACACGAAACACCAAGTCCCAGTCTCCCCAGGAGGTAGGACAGGAATGCAGTGTTGTAAAGAACAGGAAAAGGAAATGAAGTTCCGTGGGCAGGAAAGCTCCACCTTTCCTCTGGGGACAGAAAAAGAGCAAGAGGTCAGATGGGGACGGTTGGCTGAGCCGAGCCACACCTTCCTCCACTTCTCCTGGGCTGGACTATCCAGCCCGCAGGACAAGCAGGCAGCCTGGGCTCACCCAGGAGCAGACTTCAGAGGGGCTGGGGAGATACAAAGTGTGTACATCCCTGTGTGCCCTGAGATCAACGGCACCTCCACATGATCATCCTGATACCTCGAGGGGCAGGGGCAGAGCAAGGAGGAGAGTTAGGTCCTGAGATGTACACTTAGAGTTCAGTTGAATGGAGTGGTTTCCTTTATAAGACTTTCCAGACTTGAAACAGGGCAAATTTCCCGCAATTAGCTGGGCTATTAAAAAAAAAAAAAAAATGGCAGCAAAGCAAAGGAAGAAACTAGGGTGTGAAAGAAAAGGAAGAGGCAGGGGCAGAGGAGAATGAGTCCGCTGGGTGGTTTCCCTGACGTGTCCTAATGCCAAGGACAAGTTCAAGCAACACTTTGTTTGTGAGTCTCATTATGCGCGGCCAAGTTTGCTCTGGGCATTGTCAGTCTGCCCACGACGCTTGGCTTCCCCTCACAGCTTTTGGTTTTCTGCAGGACCAGATGGTGGTTTTTTTCTTTTTGCAAGGCTCTGAAAACAGAGAGGAAGCTCTCAGGCAGACTTTGTAAGATTATCCAGGCTTTGGATGTCACTGAGGATGGGCTTAAATTCTTTCCCATTTCCTTCTGCCTGAAGGATGAGCTCAACCGCTCTCTGGTGTGGGTGGCTCCTGCAGGATGCCCGTGAGCCATTCTTTCACATCTTCCCATCCACACCTTCCATGTCTACAATGGCTCATGATCCTTCCTTGACACCCTGTGGTCTTGCAGGCTTCTGTATCCACACAGAAAGTTCCCCTACAGTGCTCTCACTTCTGTCAGGGAGGGGGGTCACGTGCATCCAGACTCAGCTCAGGTTTGCCTCCAGAAACCCTTCCTATCTCTAGGGGAATCTGCCACACCCTCCCTTGACCTCCTGTGTCGTGTGAGCTCTTATAAGTGGTTCTAGCTATTGAATACTTGGCTGTCTTTTCTTATCATATCAAGAACCGCTTAAAAACAGGGACCATATTCATTTTTGATCCTTCAGCATCTCAAAGACAGTGAAAACGCATTTGGTGGAGAAAGAGCCCGTGTTTCCCGAGTACTGCGGTTCCGTACTGGCTACCCCACTCATCACCCTGCCCACGGGGACTGCCTCCCTGTGACTCTCCTGCCATGCTCCAGCTCCTTGAGGGCACACCTACAAGCTCACTGCCTTTAAGACAATGTCCAGCACATCTAGGCGTTACATACATGTTGTCTTTAGGAAAATGGACAATACCACAGGCTACATCCTACATTACCCAGAGCTCCGTTCACAGTCCCCGTGATGTTTACAAATCTCCTGAGTGCAAGCACTGAGCTAGACACATCGCATGCATCACACTCATAACCACCACAACAGCCCTTAAGGTGGGGGTCTCCTCCCTGCTGTCCCTTTTACAGATGAGGAGACTGTGACTCGAGGAGCTAAGGAATTTGTTCCAATACACGCATCTGGCCAGTGACAGAGATGAGAGGTCAACTCTGGTTTGAATTCAGAGGTTATGAGGCAGCCAGGCTCTTGGCTGTGTAGCCTTTACCCCTGGAATTTCCAACTACCTGTGAGCATTTGAACTTCTGGAGAAAAGGGAACAAGTCATCCCTCCCTAACTCCACCCACGTCTCCTCACAGCCCAGTAAGAGCTGTGGGACAGAGCAGACCGTATATGTGATTACATTGTCACTTCATTTCACTCTCTTGCTCTTAAACCATGGGTCACACCGTAGAGACCCTGAAAACAGCTATGACTTATGGCTGAGGATACAAGATACAGGTAGAATTTCCAGAGCACAGATTGTCTCTACCTTGATTGGAACCAGGACTGGTGATCAACTATGAAAATAGATCTGTAGTTTAGCTGGGACAGACTTGGAGGTAATCCCAGCATGGGGATACATAACATTTCGTCCTTCCTGGGAGGGGCAGTATATGGATGCCTTTCATATAAACAGAGACCAGAGAGTTTACACTAACGGTCTCAAGGTTATATATCAGGTAAATGGATAGTGAGGATCTGAATTCACTTTGGATTCCAGGGCCTGTGTTGGAAATGCAGTTCAGACCTCAATTGTGGTGGGCCTTGAAACACAGGCTAAAGTCTACGACTCTATTAAGAAGACAGCGAGAAGGTTTTGAGAAGAGGAACGGTAAGATCAGAATTACACTTTGGAAAACCAGTCAAGCAATATAGAAGAGGAGAACGCGAGGCTGGAGGGACGAGGAGTTTGTGGAGGAGACCATCCAGGGGGCTGTTGCCAATAGTTGTGCTTAAATGAGGTTTGCTCTCAGTCACGTCACGCCTAAGAGGACAGAACAGGAGGACATGCTCAGAAGGCAGCTGGAGGTAAGAGGCAGGGGGCTGTGGTGACCAGGGGCGCAGCTCTGTGAGTTGCTATTGAAAGGCAGCAGACGTAACTTGGAAGTCAGGAGGTCACTGAAGGCTCCTGTGAGGACCAAGGGGGACAAAGGGCTGAGGGTGAAACTTGGAGATTTGGGATATTCAGAGGGAAGGAGAGAGGCAGGGGATTTTGAAGAAGATGGGAGGAGCCGTCAGAGGGGCACAGCCTAGAGCAAGGGCTTGTAGCAAACAGGCTGAGAAAATAATCTAATGGCAGACGCCAGCATTCCTCTTACAGAATTGTGCTGAGAGACTCTTTGATAAGTGGCCGGGGTGAGGAGGTCCATAGCAGAAGGCCACGGAAGAATGGGGAGAGTTAAACTGCCCTCACTGGCCCGAGGCATTTGAGCTGGGGCTGAGTGTGAGAGGACGAGAAAGGGGCTGGGGAAAGGGGGAAGAGGAGTGGAGGAGGGGTGGGGAGGGAGGGTGGGGAGGTGGAGGAATAATTCAAGGACATGGTGAGGGCTTTAACAAATAGGCTGAAAAACAAACAAACAAACAAAAAACAAATAGGCTGTAAAGTGGCTTGCATGGCTCTCAGGAATGCTCTGCTCTCTCCCCAAACCTTCACTAGAGTCTCCCTGACGCACCAAAGCTTGGTGCGCGCGCGCGCGTGTGTGTGTGTGTGTGTGTGTGTGTGTGTGTGTGTGTGTGTGTGTGTGTGTGTTTTGGGGGAAATCAAGGAACAGGGCAGACTCCTCTTCCAAGTCTGGAAGAGGGATCAAACATACGGAACCGTGAGGGGATGCATAGAAGACATTCCATAGAAACAGAGGTTCAGAGACAGTGGCCTGAAACCATACACACGCCAAAATTTGTGAAGGTTTGGGGAGGGCGCAGGACTTCCAAAGGGCTTGGGATGGGGGTATAGCCAATGTCATCTAAATCTTAAGAGACATTCAGACTCCAGCTGACCTCGGCAGTACGATCTCATGAGGGAAGATACACCATTGAATGGTTATTTTTTCCAAATGAACTAAGTATGCTGGTGGATTTTACAAGGGTGAACATGAGCGAGGGGAGCCCGCAGTGAATGGTTTGAAGATGAGTAGGCTGGAGGGAGGACACCGATCCTGAGGCAGCATGACACAGACTGGGTTCCCATGGGCCCCCGCGGGGCACACTGCCCAGCTGCGAGTCATTAGTTTAAACTGTCTGCTGGAGAACATCTCTGGGACTTTTCTGGTCTCTTTGCTTGTGAGTAATTGTTTCCTAGAAAACTTTTCCTAACCCCAAATCTTCCTTCTGAGCCGAAAGGGCGGGATCTAATAGAGAAGGCTGCAGAGAAGCAGGGGGTGGGCGACTGCCGAGCCCTGCTCCTGTGGGAGGCCAGGGAGGGCAGGGAGCTGGGCACTGGACCACCTCTGGGGCTTGGAGAAGAGCCTCAGCTGAGGGAGCCGGCTGATGGGCTGCTCCAGCTCTCCCCACCTTTCAGCACAGACACTGATGAGACTTTTCCTCCGGTTACTCTAAGTCATAGACCAGGGCTGTGCACACCCTGTGTCCACATGCGTCTCCGAGCCCTGCAGGAAACTCTGGCTGTCCCTGGAGAAACACAGGACTGTCAAATAAAATTTGTGAAAGAACCTCTCGCTTAAACCCCATCAAAAGGTTAAAGATTAAAAAAAATTGTTTTTTTTCAAGCAGTACATTATTTTAGTAAACTCTATCCCCAAACAGGGCTCCAACTCAGGACCCCCAGATCAAGAGTTGCATGTTCTGCCGACTGCGCCAGCCAGGTGCCCCCAAAGTTGATGATTTTGAAGATATAATCCAACACAACGAAACGATCACTCTCTTACAGTTGTTCCGTAACAAATTCTGCCAGGCTCTCCCATCTGGCCCAAAGAAATTAGAAACAAAGGAAAGGGGTGAAGAGAATATTTGTTGGCTCAATTTTCTGGTTTTCTATAATAGTCACTGGATTTGCTGAAGGAGTGTGTTGAATGTCTTAGTGTTAGTGGCCTCCGTAGGTCCTGTATTTACTAGCTACAGTTGCTAGTGGACATTCATCAGGGAGAGGTGCTGCCTCTGACTGAAGAGAGTGGTGTGGATGATGGGACACTGTCATTTTCACAGAGGCCACCACAGGATCTCTTGTTCCCCCTGTTCTTCCGAGGTGACGTTGACACTCTCCCTCTGAAAGGTGAGGTCTGTATCCCCTCTCCCCTGCCCCTAACCGGGGCCAGATTTACAACTGTTTCAAACAATAGAATATGGCAGAAGTGATGTCACAAAAGTGAGGTCATAAAAGGTGATACAGCATCCTTTGTGCTTTTTAGGATAATTAATCTCTTAGGAGCCATAATGGTTTACATAAGAGCTCTGATTTCTGAGAAGCTGACATGCTGTGTGGAAGCTCATGCTGAATGGAGAGGCTCAGCTGAGGTTCAGGTGACAGCCAGAATCAAATGCCAGATGTATGAGTGTTGATGACTCCAGATGATTCTAGCTCCCAGCCACTGAGTTTTCCCAGATGAGGTCCCAGACGCTGTGGAGCAGAAAGAAGCTGTTTTTGCTATGCCCTCCAAAGTCCATATCCACAGAATCTGGGAGTGTGAGAAAGTAAGTCATTTTTACCTACAAAGTTTTGGGGTGGTTTGTTACATGGCAACAGTAATTGGGACAGATATGAAACCAGGAGCCCTATCTGGTCTCTGAGTCCTCCTGAGATACTTTGTTGGAGCATTAGAACTTCTTGGAGCACTATTTGAAAACTCTGAATGAACCAGTCTTTAAGGGCCCCAAATCCTATGTTTCTAATAAACCTGGAATGTAATAGTTTTATTAAGAGAAGCATCTTGCCTAGTGTTACGGATTGAATTGTGTCTCCTGTAGTGGCCAAGGACAGGCTGTCCCAAGATGGGCCATGTTGGCATGAAGATTATTTTGAGCTGAAGGCAATTGAGACCTGCAGGCTCAAGAGAAAATTTTTGTCTCTCCCTTAACTATATAGAAAAATCTAAATTGGGGTCTCTCCCAGAATAAGTGTTTTTAGCAGAGATAAATTTTATCTGACCTATCTCTATGGGTGGGCAAACATCTAATTACCAAATATCTGATCTTCTTCTTCTTATTATTTTTTTAAAGATTTTATTTATTTATTTGACAGACAGAAAACACAAGTAGGCAGAGATGCAGGCAGAGAGAGAGGGGGGAAGAAGGCTCCCCGCTGAGCAGAGCCTAATGCGGGGCTCAATCCCAGGACCCTGAGATCAGGACCCCAGCAGAAGGCAGAGGCTTAACCCACTGAGCTCCCCTGATCTTTCTCTTATTACTTTGTAAATTGCATTCCTTCCCTTTGAAGTCCCAGGCCTCAACCCCCTTCTCCTTAGTTCAGGATGATATATAGACCTCCTTTTCCCTGTTTTTAGGATTTCCAGTCTGTGGGGATTCCCCCTAGGTACGCTCTTAAAATTTTCTCCTCTTAATCTGTCTCATATCAATTTGATTCTTAGTCCACCTAGAGGGATCTTGAAGAGATCTTGCTCTCCAACACTCCAAAATGATGAAGTTCTAACCCCAGTACCTGTGAATGTGGCCTTATTTGAAAATAGGGTCTCTGCAGATTATCGAATTAAGAGGAAATTATTAGGGTGGGCCCTAATCCAATATGAAGGAGTTTTTATAAAAAGGGGGAACTTTTGAGGCACCTGGGTGGCTCATTTTTGGTTAAGTGTCTGCCTTTGGCTCAGGTCATGATTTTGGGGTCCTGGGATCAAGCGCAGCATCGGGCTCCCTGCTCAGTGGGGAGTGTTTCTCCCTGTCCATCAGCCCCTCCCCCTCTGCTCCTGCTCTCTCTCACAAATAAATAAATACAGTCGGGGTGGGGGGGGAGTTTGAACACAGAGGACACACAGGGAGGATGCCAAATGAAGGTGAAGGCAGAGATTGTGTGACGGTGCATCTTTAAGTCAAGGATTCCCAGAGGTTGCTGACAAACCGCCAAAAGACAGGAGGGGCGTGGAGCAGATTTTTCTCTTACAGCCCTTGGATGCCACCAGCCCTGTGGACGCCTTGAGCTAGCACTGTGAGACGATACATTTGTTTGTGGAAGCCACCCTGCGTGTGGTAGTTATGGCAGCCCTAGGACAACGATGCTTCCCAGAACCAGTTTGGACAGCGATGATGGCCCTCGTAGCCCCAAGGCTGTGAGTTAATAGAGTTAGGCTGTCTAAATATGAGAGTATGATTTTTAACAAAATTACTCCACAAAGACTATATGAAATCATAAAGGAATCCCAAGGACCGTTGCAATTAAGCTTGAAGAAATACAATTTTTTATATTAAAACCACTGCTGGAAGTTTATTATTTTTTCTTAGACTATAAAGGAGATATAAAACACAGGAATTACATGCTGCCTCTTTTGTGTCACTGTTCCCAAGAACTATATTAGCTGAAACTATTACTAAAAAGTGAACAAACACTTTTTTAAATGGTGATGTCTAAATGTAACTTGAATTGAAATAAATTCCTCGAAAGATAAAAAAAATAAAGCCCATTTTCTACTTGGTTGCAAACTTTCTAATAGGATTCCCTAAATCAAAATAATCAGAATGGCCAGTTATATTTGGTAATAACGTGTTTGCCTAACGCTGTGTCTTTTATGTAAAATCTTTAAACTAGGAAAATAATCTCCCATCTATGGTATCATATAAATGTTTGTACCTTGCTTTGCTCAAATATGAAATCTTAAGTATATAGCTTGTATTCAAAGATTTACATACAAAAATAGTACAGCCTCGCACTTTTTCCCTACTTGGGTACTGAGGATAACATTCAAACTTACATTCTGAAATACACAGGCCTGGGGCCATGTGAGTACCCCCACTGAGTCTAAAATTGTCTTTAGTGACTTCCCTCCTGTGTACTTCTGGACCCAAACAGAAATGCTGCTAACTCACTAGCCTAAGCAACGGACTTGATTCATTCAACATCAGTGTTTATCTCAATATTGTATATAAATGAAAGGATTGGAAGATGGGACATTGGAAGGTACCAGGAGACAGTCTTCTCCATATCGCAATTGTAACAAATCATCAGCTGTCTCCATTCTATTGCATTTCTCAGCTAATGTCTCCAAAATTTCCCCAGCTGCCACACAATCCTGTGCTTCTTTTTAAAAAAGATTTTATTTGTCAGAGAGAGAGAGAGAGAGCACTCACAGCAGGGGAAGCAGCAGGCAGAGGGAGAAGCAGGCTCCCCACTGAGCAAGGAGCCCAGGGGACCTGAGCCAAAGCCAGAGGCTTAACCCCCTGAGTCACCCAGGGGCCTGCCTGTGTGAGTTTCTGATGCACACATTTGCATGTACTCTTGCCACTCTCAGAATCCTTCCTTGTCTCCTGTAGACTTTCTCCCAAGGGCTATCAGTTGATGATCAGTGAAACGGTGGAGTCACAAAGAACTACAGAAAAATACGGTAAGTGACAATTCAGCTTCAAAAGTCACCAACCACAATTTTCTTATGCATAAGCGGTATATGAGATTTTGTCAAAAAGGGCTTCCTTGAGTCCGGAGTGTGTGTGATAAACGATTCCTAGCTGAGCAGAACCATTCTGATTCCTTTAAGTAACCACAGTCATTACGGTAACAGTGTTTGGCGAAAGCCACGTGGGACAGCAATCGCATAATCTGATCTGGCAAAGGCAGCGCCATTGCCCTCCAGACTACATATTCGAGCGCTAATTACTCAAACGGAACTCCAGGGGCACCTGAGGTAGATGCAGCAGCACACGGAATTAAGGGAGGAAATAATTAGTCACGGTTGCAGAAACTAGCTCAACATGAAGTGAAAGAAGGCACGTGGGCCCGTTTCCTGCGGAGCCCAGAGAGCCTTCGCAAGGGCGGATGCAAACGCCTGGGAGAAATGCAAAAGATAAGTATGACTTCTGTAATCCAAGAAGGGACGAATCTCAACCTTAAATTACAAAAATGACTTTATTTAAGTTATTTTCTGTTTCTGTGTACTACATAACCAAATAACATGAAGACATTTTATTGGGAATTTGCACTACAATGAATCAACTTTCAAGCATTTTCTGGACAGTCTTAGAGGTTTTAAGAGCATTTGACACAGTCTGAACACAGTGGGAGAAAACAAGTGGCAGGAAGACCAACTGAGGGAGCACATAAGGCATTGAGTTTCAACCCAGTAAAAATATTCATTCAAGAGGCAGAATCAGGTGGGAGAGGGACTAGTATTCAGGAGAGAGCAAATGTATAACTACATTAAAAACCATGCATAGGAACTGTTACTTCACATGGCCAACAAGTTGTTCAAAGTACCCCTTTTCACAGTCTTCTGATAAAGAAAAAATTCCCTGGGGCGGGAGGATATTCTTGCCTCTCCCCAGAATGAACCTCAGGATGTTACCTTTGTCGTGCATGGCTCTGGGAAGACGCAATGAGCGGGGATATCTCGTTTGAAAGGCTGGCGTGAAATTGTATTCAAAGCATTTTCACTGAGGCCTAAACCTGAAAAATCAATGGCAGGTCTGGTCGAGACTGTCCAAGTTTTCTTACAACGTGTCTGATTTGACGAGAAAGGATGAGAATCTCTTACAGACCCTTGAGGCATTCCCTCACTCATTTATAAATGTGCTGTTTTGTTTACTTGTTTTACTAACTTAAGGTTACCGTGGGGCCCTACTGTGAGTTACTGAGATCCTACCAAAAATGTCAACTGCTTGACGAGCATTATCACATTCAGAATTAGCGGGAGAACACAAATTGAAATTATATGAAAATTTATCTGATCTAGTCACTACTAAGTACTGCTGACCATTTTCATCACGATGGATCACGGATGTCCACTGTTTAAGTATAGCATTACTATTGATCAGGTATTAGGTAGGAAATTAGAGAGTAGAATAAACTACTTAAAAATGGACTTTTTTTTTTTTAATGATAGACTTGGAAAAATAAACAACAGCAAAAATCCTCTTGGGGGAGATAGTAAGAAGAGATATAAAGAATCTCTCTTCTTTTTTCTTAATATCAGAAATCATAAGAGAGCATATTGCAAGAACTTGGACCTTCCTCATCCCAAGTAGCCTGAGAAAGATGCCAGCTTGTTTCAGATCCTCTCTAAGAAGCTGGCTTGAGAGGCAGATACGGGGGCACCTCTGAATGGACGAAATACTCCTAGAAAGGCGACTTTTCAGGCCTTCCTGACGAACAGGATGCCATGTAAGTTGTCGGAACTCTTTACAGCAGCTTTGGGGGAAATGTAATGGCAGGGAAAAGGTGGGTGAACAAGAAAAATCTACAATTGTTTCACTGTATCAAGAACACTTATGTTAAGAGTATTAAAAGAACAAAATAAAACAACAAAACAAGAACCTACCACGTAGCTAGTTTTCTGAGGTGTGGTCTTCTTAGGGGAGTTCCACCGGGATATACCTCTATGCTTTGCTTCAAGCAGACCCTCACCAGACAGATACCTGTTCTAGGCTTAACCATGAAAACTGACCAGAAAGCGCGCCCATCATGGGCTTCGAGCAGCCATAGGCGAGATGAGCACCTATGGTGCTTTTCCACCGACAGAAGCAGTTTCTCATGAATCCTACAGACGTTGGAGAAATAGAGCTAGTTGTTCCTTTTTAGCAAGAGCACTTGTAAAATACAGAAAGGGATTAGGTAAATACCCCTTTTACACTGAGTTGATCCATTAAAGGACTTTAGAAAAGTCAGCAGTTCATTTACCTGAGTTTCCCATTTAAAGGCTAAATGCAATTGAATACTTTTTGCTTATAAATGTGAACCAAAACTCATGACGTTAAAAAGGGCCAGAGTCAAAAAACTGAGACTCCAGATGAAGTTTGAGACTTTGGAATTTTTATAAAATCCAATAGAAGCATCTATGAATCTTCTTTCTTCGTTAAAGCATAAAGTCACAGAACAATACTGATTTACGGACTGTTATTTAGAACTTAGGTTAGGGGTCAGCCTGTGACATCATTAAGCAAGCAAATCAGAGTCTTTTAGAACTGGGAGCAAATGATTACAAGTGATAAAACTACTTACTAGTCCCTTATTTCAGTTGCGAAGCCCATGTGAGATTATGAATTAACACCAGATAAAGACGTCAGCACAAATGATTTTTAACCTGAATAGATCCCTTTTGAAGGGTGATATAGAAAATAACTATAAATTTTATCCAGAAAAATAGTGCACCCAGTGTTTTACCAGTAGTTATTTAAGCTTACCTTTCAAGAGGGTGTTTTTGTCATGCTCAGTCATGGAGAATCTTCCAAGTCTTTAGTTAGTTTGCTTAAAACAAAGAGGTCTGTGTTTCTAAATACAACACATTGTTCATAATCAGGATCCTAACTATGTTCTGGAATCAAATATTCTCTCCCACAAGATATATAGCCATGTTACTCTTTTAAACATATCATTTCAATTCTAGATGGGAAATAAGTTATACAAAATCACCATTCTGACACTTGGACAAGAGCAGAAGCCGTAAAGCATCCCAGACTTCTTGATTTCATTATTAAACAAATGAAAAGCATCTCTTTCCCAAATCTTCCCTCCATGACTACTCTTTGCATCTCAAACACAACTGAGGTACGTGTGTCTGCTGTGTAGTTCCTAGAAGTTGTGTTCTGTACGTGACTCGGAGCAGCACTGTGCAAAGTCACTGGGATCAAGGCGTAAAATTTAAAAGCAGTTATTTTGAAACCCCAAGTCATCTTCCTAGTTCCTTTCATTGTTAAGTCACAAAACTCCCTTAGATGAGACTAGAGTTCTGAAAAAAGTCAAGTGTGAATTTACTACATAAAACAAAATTCCCACAATCAGCAATACCAGTCTTGGGTTGAGGGCACAAAAATTGTTTTCATTTTCCTGTTCTACACAGCAGAAGAATCAGGAACAGATTTTGCCCAAGATGCATCTACTAGATTGGATTAAATACAAAGATAAGGAAAAGCCCTGTTGACCATCAAGCAAAAATTATTTTCTAAGTGACATCCACTTAGCAATTTGTTCACCCCTTAAAAAGAAAAAGTAACAGGACCATTTTAGATGAGATGCTTATTTTAAGCCAAAAAGCAGAAGAGTTCCTGTGCCTGCATCACTTGCATCCGCAGCACAGGCAGGGTTACGGGAGCTCAGTTTATGGGGATGTGGGTTATTCGGTGGAATAGGCAGAATGGGAGGCAGTGGCCGGCCCCACCGCTGCCTGGGGCCACCAGCACACCTGGCTACAGGGCCCCTGCTCTATGAGAGAGTGCTTCAGTGGGGAATATTTTTTCCATCTGATGTAGCCACATATCAAGATATCAAAGATTATTACATTACAAAAACCAGGCTTCTGATTCTGATTTTTAAATTTAATTACCTATTTTAATTAAAATAAATTTAGCTTCTCTAAGGTGGTTCACCAGTACTACATAGCAATATTAAGACGGAGGGCGGGGGTGAGGTGGGGGGAGGAGAGCCTCTGTACTTTGTTTTTAAACGATATTTTTGAAATGTTGGTGAGAACGCAAATCAGTTAGATGGGAAATGACCAATTCAGATCAGCTCAGCGTGGAAGAGATTACTGTCTTCACTCACGTAACAAAATCCCAGCCTAACGATCACATGGACTGTCAGGTATAGGAAATAACATAAGTTGGGGTTCTGCTGGAGATGAGGAGAAATTTTGAAAACAATGGTCTGTGGCAATGCACTTCTGTGAATTTGCCCTCCAGAGAAGAGTCTTCTGTAGGACGGAGGACTTGGCCAGTGCAGAAGGCAGCCAGTATGACGATGACTAGTACAGACTCCTTGGTACATACACAAGGAAAACAAATATAAGGACCCTGGACAGGTGTAAACAAGCAAAATAATCACCTTGGCAAAATATCTATTTAAAAAAGACCAAAAAGCATGCAACTTAAAATTCCCTCCCTTTCACGAGAATGAAATGAAAACACACAAAAAAATCCAGATGGAACCACCTGTTTCTGTCAGTAGAAAACAATAATAGATACATTAGGTTCCAGGACAAATAAAACTTTAAAATATTAATATTGAAAAAATACAATTAAATTTTTATTAAAAAATACAGACTCCTTACTCAATCTCTGTGTACATTTTGTGTTGTGTGAAAAAGAAAAAAAATAAAAATAAAATAGGAAAGGCATTAAGACTACCTAATTATTTATACTGTATTTGGTAGAAGCACGGTTCAGTGAAGCTTTAAAGAAAAAGAAAGAAGTTACTCTGCCTTCATTTGCTCCCGGATGTCCGAAGGCAGTGTTTCAAACAGAGCATCTTCCACAACCAACCCAGCTCTCTTCAGGGCCCGGCAGTCGCCCAGTTCGGGAGGGAGGATTTCAAAGTGATTGCCTTTAACGTCTAAGTAGGAAAGAAATAACAAATTCCCAATTTTCGGTGAAAGTACCGAGAGGCTGTTTTTCCCGATCTTCAGGGTTTTCAGTTTCTTGCAGAAGTAGAGTTCATCTGGAAGGCTCTCCACTTTGTTACAAGTGATGGAGAAGTACTGTAAACTCTGCAGAACTCCGATTTCAGGCGGGATGAACCGGATGTCATTGTAGGACAAGTCCAAATACCGGATTTTGTTACATAGGAAGAGGTGGGAAGGCAGCACCTCTATTTTGTTGTGACTGAAGGCCAGGCGCTCTAGGCTGGTGAGCTTCTTGATGTGCTCCGGGATGTACGTGATGCTGTTGTGCCACAGTTTGAGCACTGTCAGCTTTCTCAAGTGCTGGAAGCTAACGATTTCCTCTATGGACTTCAGATTATTCTCTTTGAGGTCCAGTTCTTGGAGGCTGAGCAGACTGAACACAGCGTGGGGAATGCGCTCCAGGTCGCAGTGGACCAGCTCCAGCTCCGTCAGGTTGGTCATCTTCTTCAAGTTGTTGAGCATCACCAGCTTGCTGCCGTCATTATGGATGCACATCTTCTGGAGATGACTGGCAACGTCCACCACGGCCTGAGGGATCTTGGAAACGTTGCTTTTGATAGAGAGAATTTTAAGGCTTTTGAGATCCCGTAGAGACTCGAGGGTGACGTTTTTGGAGATATCGTGACTTAGAGAGCCGACCAGGTAGAGCTCTTCCAGATTCCGGAGCCCGTACATCCAGGGGGGCAGCTCTCTCATGTCATCAAACTTGACGCTCAGGACCTTGAGGTTCTCCTTCAGGAAGGAGAGCGCCGCACTGTGGATTTTGACTGAGCACTGGTGGAGCGAGAGCTCCTGGAGATTGTCGAGCTGCGCGATGGTGGCTGGGATCATCACGTTCTTGATGATTTCAAGTTTTAGAGACTGCAGCTCTGTGATCTCAAAGACCGTGTCTGGAAGGCCAGAGAGCATGATAAGAGGCAGTTCCAGTCGGTTATGGGCATTCATCTGCAGCTTCTGTCTCAGTTTATCGGGAGTCCACTCGTTATTTAAGTTCAGCTGCTTTAATTTGTTCTCGCTCACTTCAGACAGGAACACGGCAAATCTCTTGGAATACAGTGGGTCATACTGGTCTATCATATGAAGCATGAAAGCAAAGTCATTTTTCACATCCGGAATGTCGTCAATGCCGGTCTCCTGGCGGACATACTCGAAAGAGTATTCCCGTAGAGAACGGTAGAACAGCCAGTATAAGGTGTAAAGGCACGTCAGTCCGTAGATGCTTACAAAACACAGGTAGCAAAAGGACAGTTTTGAGAACAAGTGGGCCATGGTGTGATTACAAGAAAAATTTTTATATCCGGTCATGTCCTGAATGTCAACATTACAGTCCACGGTAAACTGAACTTTGGAAACCAGGGCACTGTTGTACGCGATGATGATGAGGAATTTTATAACCTTCAGCACAGTCTGGCGAACATACATAGCATAGAGTATATCGCCTTCTTCCACATGCAGCCTGAACTTCTTCACCTTCTCAAACAAGGCCTTCGCTTGCTCACCTTCCTTCTTATCCAGGGCCCCCGCTGTGGACTTGTCAACCACGAACTTCTCAGGGATGGACTTTAATGACTGAGAGTTGACCAGGCTGCCTTCCGGACCAGACTGGATGGTGTTGGACCTGCTCATGTTGTTCTTCCTGTTGTCCTTTTCCTCTGAATCCTCCCCAGACACTTCTGATAAAGCCCGTGTGGTCCAAGGGGAGTCAAAACACTTCCCCAGGATCGAGATGAAATGCTCTATTTTGGAGCTGGAGCCGGGGAACTTGAACCAAAAGTTGCTGCAGAGCATGAAGACCAGGGTATGGATGAGGACTAGGTAAGGGAAATACTTGGCATACCAGTGGAGGGCTCGCTCGTAACACATCTGGTTTATAAAACTGTACTGCTGGAGGTCCAGGTCTGTCTTGAGTCCTTTCATCTCCACGGTGGCGGGGTTGGTAGGAGACGGCTTAGGGGGAGGCAGCGGGGTGGTGCTGGCAACTGCTTGAGAGACATTGGACACGGAAGAGTGATTCTGAGAAGGCTGGACTCTTTTCGGAAGGCAGATGATCTTGTCTTGCATGACCTGAAACACAGAAGTAATATTTTCGAATTATATTATTCAAAGAGCTCTGATAATGTCATTAGTGTGAAGACAGCAGCAATAACATCCAATAAACGTCCATTTCCTTTGCCTGGAGAATACAATGTTCGATTCCGGCACCAGGATTTCATTCCCTGCCCACGTGCTGGGAAAATGAATTATTTGACTTTGCTTGTCAGGTCTAAGTTATGACATAGAACACAGTGGTTTTCTTAGGCCACAGAAGAACTTACAACAAAGTATTTAGAGAACATTTGTGTGTTTTAAAATTTTGCATTTCTTCTCTCCCTGGAGCCTAGGAGAATCAGTCATTGGTGTGGGAAGTATATCCCCTTATCAGACTGGATGGCTCCCCGGATTAGATGGGGTTGTGTATGGGAATCAACAGGACTGGCAGGAAGAAATGTGGAAGAAATTCCTGTCTTGATCCTCTCCCCTTTACTTTCTACCCATATCCTGGATTGCATGCATAGATGGATGCAAATGGTCTTCATAATGGGAATTCACTAAGCTTTTATAAAGACCATTTCATCTCTCCGCAGAGAGATATGAAAGAATACAGAAGCACTCCACAGTAAAACAATTAGGTTTAAACTTGCTGGCTTTTCACACAAGACATTACATTGAAAACTTTAATCTGTCTACCAATACCACAATTTGTTGGGAAAAAAAAATAGTAAGCCCTGAGAATGTCCAGGAGTCTCCTATCATTGCGATTTGGGTAAGAGAGAGGGCATCTTCCTGCAGATGAGGGAGCAGGAGGCAAAATACTGTTTGAATCAACCGGGAGGAACAGTCTCACCATTGAGGAGACCATGGCACAGAGAAGTTAAGTCACTTGCTACTGTCATCCTGGTCAGGCCACCTGGACCCAGAGACCACATTCTTATTTTATTATACCGCATTTCTAAAATTAAACCAAAAAGATGCCAATTTGACTTTATCATAATAAATTAGCATGTGCAGATTATGTTCCAGGAAAAGAGCTTACTTCTTCAAGACCCTATGCAGATAACAATGAAAGAATGAGGTTAAGGGGAAGAGAAGAAGTCTCACTACAAGAGTTACAAAAGCTCTGTCCAAGAAGATAAAGTGGGGAGCAATTATTTACTATGTCAATCAGGAGATGCAAGGAAGAAATCACACATGTGACTGCATTTCTAGAATCTGGTGGCCACAGACATATGCAAACTGAACAGTGGTCCTCAAGCATTTTTGTAAAAAAAAAAGAAAAATTATTTATTTATTTGACAGAGAGAGAGAGGGAGAGAGAGAGAGAGAGAGAGAGAGAGATCACAAGTAGGCAGAGAGGCAGGCAGAGAGAGAGGAGGAAGCAGGCTCCCTGCTGAGCAGAGAGCCCGATGCAGGGCTTGATCCCAGGACCCTGGGATCATGACCCAATGATCCCAGGCGCCCCTACTAGTCTTTTTTTTCTTTTTTCTACTAGAGTCTCTTAAGAGGGCAAAAAAGTGTCATGTTAAAAAAATGTCCACCATCATCTGAGCTTTCAGCAATTTATAATCACTGGTCATGGATCATCACAGCAAATATAATAATAATGAAGAAGTTTGAAACATTGGAAGAATTACCAAAATGTGACATTGAGACAGGAAGCAAATAAATGCTGTTGGAAAAATGGGGCCAACAGACCTGCTCCACACAGGGTTGCCACAACTTTTCCATTTGTGAAAAACACAGTATCTGCGAAGTGTGATAAAATGAGGTGTGCCTGAATAAGAGTTTCCATTTTTATCTCACATCTCAATGCACACCCTTTGCATTTCTGGGGGTTCAAGCACTCTACCTTGGAAACCCCTGGAATAGAAAATAGAGGAGGACGTCTAGACAAATGGCAAACTACCCTTAAGGAATGTAGAAGAGAGACAAATAAGAAGTTCAGCCTTTGGGGTCATGTTCTGGATGCATACATGCTCGTGGTCTCATTTAATGCTCCTACAGTCTGTGTAGTAAGCAGAAGGTAGGGGTGAGAGATGAGCAGGTAAAGGGAGTGCTTCCCTGAGCACTTTCCCCAAGAGTGACACCTTCGAGCTATTGTGTTCATATGGCATTGTTAGTGTTGTGATAAAAACACGGAAGACTTGGTTTGTGGAAGCGAGATCAGAAGGTAAAAAGGCAGGCACCTTCTTAAAGTGCTAACTCCCTGCCAAGCAGCCAGGCAGACCCCGTTCCTGGCCCCTTGCCCAGCACTTCCCCAGGCTTGTTCCTAATGGAGGAAGATAATAGACCTGTGGAGCTTGCTTGCATAGGGTTTCAGGATAGGCATTGCACCGGGTGCCAAGCAAATGGGGCAAACAAGGATGGGCTGAACTCCTGCTGGGCTCCCCTCAGCGGGATGGAAGCCCCATCCTCTTGGGGCTATCTATGGTTACAAGGTGGGGCTACCTTTTAATATTCTGCATAAAGGTACCTGATTGGCTAGCATCTGCCATGCTAAGGAGGGAGGCAGGTCATATTCTCGCCATTCTACAGAAGAAAAAACCAGCTAAGGTTCAGAGAATGTCAGTAACTTGTCCAAGTTCACACAGCAGTAATTTAAACCTGTCTTCTGTTTACAGCCTAGTGTTCTTCCACCCCTCCACACGTCTTCTCATCTCACCGAGCTTCTGCTGAGAGGGCTTCACAGAGAACAGCCCAGAGTAGGGGAGGGAGACAGAGCTGACCTCCCCAAGTTCCTCTCAGTCTTCTGATGCCAGATTTCTTTTTCAGTCTTCATGAAGACAATTTTTAAAATGTGCCTACTTCAGTCGCAGGAGGGGAAGGATGGTGATCTGTTTTCCAGCAGCTGTTAACTGTTCAGAAGTGAGCACAGAGTAGAAAAAATGCTGGAATTTAGTTGCTAAGGACAAGAGCTGCTCCTGCGGCTGAGAGACTCTCTCATCCGGAGACTCCAGCAGAGACGCAGCTCAGAGTAGAACTCCCCAAAAATGTGACAGTAGGTTGCCTAATCCAGGACTACGAGAAGGAACAGGGCAGGTTCAGTGTGAGGATTTAAACAGTAAAATGGCCACGGGATGGAGGAAGGAAGTTGCCTCCTCCATGTTAAAGAGACACAGTATTTCTGAACATGGTAGCGTTGAGAAGAACTGGGTGAAGGATCTGCATTTTCTAAGGCACGGTAAAAAAGGAAAAGACAGGCAAAAGTAAGGCAGCCAGGCTTCCTAAAACAGCAGCCGCAACCGCAACAACAAACGGCACAGGGTGCTTTGTGGTATCTTTGTAAAAAAGAGTATCTTGTAAGAACTTGAAATTCTTTGTTTCCTCTTTTCTGCTTTTTGGAGAAATTTATAACTAAACCTATATACCTCACTTCTCTGTACATTTATCAATCATTTAAGGATTAGAGCACCAAACAAACCTTCCAGAAAGGCAGCAACATGGATCCTCAGGGTTCCAGGCTGCTGGTGCGGGACTGAGGGAGAGTGGCTGGGGGGTGGGCAGGGACAAAGCCACCCTCCCGCCACACCCCTCACTCATCACCAGCTCATACACATCACAAGGCAGAGGAATTCCACCATTTTCATCCAGAGGCAACCCTCAGAATGCCTTTGGAGGAAAAGGGCTTGACACCCGGTAGCTACAATGTGTGTTTGTGAAGGGAGCCTGGAGGGGCAGGGAAAATGGGGTGGGGGGAGAGAAAAAAAATGGAAAAGCAGGATGAACCAGAGAATCCAATCCAAAAATACAGCAAGGTGAGAAAGTTATTATCCTAAAGGCAAATATAAGAATAATTCTTGAATAAAACTCATCTGTGTTAAGGAAAATACCTGAGTTGGTTTGGGAACCGGGAAGGGAGGTATCCAGAATAAGGTGAGTCACTGAGAGCAAAGGTCAGATGCACCATGGCAACAAGGAGAGCCAACCCTACACTATATTGGGATGAACAGGCTTGGAGGTGGGAGGAGGTGAGTCAGCAGAGCAGAGAGGGGCTGGAATCAAAGAAAATGGGTCAGGCAACATGGTGGGAGGCTGGAGTGTATACTCATTATTTCTATTTTGAGATATAAATACCTTTCAGTCTTGCCCCAAACTTTGGTAGAATCTGCTACACAGACACAGACACACACATGCACACACACACAGAGCTTTTGTGAGTTAATTTTATAAAAATCACAAAACGGAACAAACTTTCATGCTTGGATTAAATCTGTACAGACAGGGAGAATTTGCCTGTGACAGGGAGAATTTGCCTATGATCTAAACTGTTTCCATGGCAGCAGGAACGAGGACCGTGAGAACCAAATCCTTCCAGGAGTCTGTAGAACTTGGAGAGGGTCATGGGTACAGGGGCTGGAATTTGATCCATCACGGTCTAGATCACAAGGAGCCACTAATGTCTAGGTGACAAACATGTATAAAATGCTCTTTCAAGGCCTTACAAGAAAGGCCCGGAGGGATAAAAATATACAGGTAAAATTGTTCCATCACTGTGATAATATCCAGGTAATGTTCTGGAAAAGGAACCCAAGGGTTTCAGGGTTTGCAGAAATGGGCTCAGTAAAATTTGGATTCATAAATTCTCATTTGTAAATTATTTTGAGATAACATAACAGCTGCGTTTAGGGGGGAAAAATGAAACTCGATGTGTTTTCGAGAGAGAGCGAAAATTCAAGCTGCCTTAAAAAAGGAAAACGGCCCATCCAAACCATGCTTGAAATGCTGCTCAGATCTAGGAAAAGAAATAAAATATTTCAGATCATAATTATCCAATTTATACCAGCAAAGAGATGCATTTTTAAGTGGAATATGGGCATACTATATCACCTATTGAAATGCCTCACACCGTCAAGCCTTTGGGTGGTAGGTGTCACTATTTTAAAACATTAGTGGTCATGCCTCTGTCTTAGATTGTCTGAGGCAGCTTTGATGACAGTTATTTGAGTCTCAGTACTTTGTTAGAATTATAACAACCACTATGATAATGTAAAAACAAGATCTGCTTCATTTAGACAATTTCCAGAAACCGCAGTGCGGTGAAAAGCAGAACCCACCTGTGGTAACAAAAAAGTATCGCATTTGCATGAATGAGACACCAAAGAGCGGAGGTTAAAACAAAACAGAACAAAACCAAACCACTTAGCTTCAGAGAAGCTGCTTGAAATAACAAAGACAGAGCAACAGAAGTAAGTGCCAGCTAATCTCGAACACTCCAGAGATAGAGAGGACATTGATGGGAGGGGCAGAACAGGAGAGTGGAGTAGTTCTGCGTGTGCCCTCCGGAGAAGGCAAGCATTTTGGCCTCTCTGCTCTATGTCAGATAATATGTTAGGGTTACCAAGAGCAATAAGGCCTTCAAGGTCAAGCACGGAGAAAGACAACTAATCAGCAGTGTGATAACTGCTCAAACCCCTGTTTGTCTTTCACAATGAACTTTATAATCAACTTGCCTAGACCCAGAAGAGGAAACAAAAACACCTTGGTGGTATTTTTATTGGAATTAAATTACTTCTAAATTCGTTTAGGAAGAACTAACATCTTTATGGCATTGATTCTTCTTCTCCACGGTGTGTTTCCACTTGTTCCCATTCAATTTTAAGACTTCCAAGAGTGTTCTATAGCTTTCCTTACATAGATTTAGGACACTTAATGTTATGCCTAAATATTTTTATTATTTGCTATCATAAACCTTTTTTTTTTTTTTTTTAAACACAGATGGTAGAGTCCTTCTTTCCTCCTTTCCTACCTTTGTGCCGTTCCTTAGAAAGCCCGGTGGACGCTCTTCCAGATCTCTATCTGTGCATTTGCATATATATGACATATAAATGCATGGAATCTCCCCATATGGACTGTTTCTCCACCTTGAGCTTTTATGTCCTGAAGACCCTAATGCGTTGGCACACAGGGCTCTATTTCATTTTGAGGACCAGAGAATTCCTAGTGTCGGTATGCTTTACTTTACTAAAAACATTTCAATGATGACATTTCAATGATGACCTGCATTTAGGTAATTTTTCTACTGAAACCAATGTCAATGTCAAAAAATGACACACCATCTCACTTTATATGAAATTCTACAAAATGGGACAGAGAACGACGGGCAGTCACCAGAGGTTCTCGGCAAAGTTTTGGCACCAGAATGCCTTGGGCGATTGAGATCTGTGTCCTGTTTGTGGTGGTGGTTACAAGTTTTAGGCATGTTTTATTTATTTATTTATTATTATTATTATTATTTTTATTATTTTTTTAATGCATGTTTTAAAACTCAGATGTAGACCTTGTTTTGATAAAGAGTGCATTCTTGAAGATGGCAGGGTTAAATGTGATCTAATATTAACAATATCCCACCAGCTTTAAAAAAAAAAATATTGTTCTTTCAGACTTTGCACCTGTCTGTGATTTTGTTTTATTTTTTAGGTGTCTCTCTTATGGATCTTAAAAAAAGAAAAATCCAAACTAATCACCCTTTTTACAGTGAATTTAACCCATTACATTATTTGCTCACTCACATTTGGATATTTACTAGTATTTGGACTTATTTCTGTATTTTTTTATTTTTATTTATCCCTTTCCTTCTTCCTGCCTTCTGCTGCACTGATCACACCACTAGCTAGTTCCCATCCTGCCTCACCTGGTTAGTAAGGTGTAGACTGTATTTCTAGGAAGAAGCTACCTATAATTTTTTTAAAACATACATATTTTAAGTTCTCAGTATTGCAACCCTGCCCCCAAGCATGTTTGAACTACCCAGTGAACTACCCCATTGCGCTGTTCTTGGGCTTTGTTTCAGTTTTCTCCTGAAACACACATTTAAAAAAAAATGACCTATAGTTGGTTGAGGTTATTTGTAGGTTTATGAAATCATGAGCTCATCAGTTTTCTTAGTTCCTGCATCTTCTCTAAGTAAATTCCTTAATTCTTTTAATAAGGGTCTGTGGACTGAAAGTTCATATACCCTGTGTATCTGAATGTGTCTCTATTGCTTTCATTCTACAAAATTCTCTCTTGACAGCAGTTTCCCTTCCGCACTTTAGAATACTAGTCCATCGTCTCCTGGCCTCTCTTTTCACTGCTGGGAAGCCTGCTGTCTGATCGAGTTTGTTCTTTAGTGGGCAATCTAGCTTTCTCTCCGGTAGCTTTTAAGATCTTGCCTTTAATCCCAGATCCTCTACAATTTCACTTTAATTTTGAATATATATGGATTAATCCTGCTCAATATCTGTAGCTCAGGACTCAACTTTCTTCAGTTTTGGAAAGCTTCACCAAAATTTCCTTAAATATTGCTTACACACTTGCTCTATCATTTCTTCCATTTTTTTCCCCATCATTCCTATTAGATGGATGTTAGAGCCTCTCAGGGATCACCCATGGGTGTGGGTGCTTTTTAATTTAATTTTAATCTGGGTAAACTCTGGAATCTTAGCAAATTCATAGTCTTATTTTTCATATTTTTAAATTCAGTGACTTTTTTTTATTTCTAAATGTTTTCTACCCATTTGCTCTTCTGTCACAGCTCCCCAATTTTTAATGGTATATCTTTATCTCTCTGACCACTGTAAGTATATTTACTCGAACTTCATTATTTGGTTCAAAATGTAGTTTGGTCTCAAGTGAATCAATGGACCATCGCCTAATTTTGCTGAGAGCCTTCTCTGAGAGTAGTTTTCTTCCTGTGCCCTCAGTGGGAGGCTGGTTCTGAGGTGGAGATTGTCTCCCACCATCTCCTGTGTGCTCTTTTGTGGTTTCCTACACCTAACCCCCAGCCCCCCAACCCACCATTGGCTCTCTAGTGTTCTGCTCCCATGTCAGGGTCTCACAGATCCGGTTGGGAAACAGCAGGCAGGCTGGCTCCGCTCCTGGTTGGGAGGCTCGGTTTCCTCAGAAGCACCAGTCCACCACCCAGTTACTTGTCATTCTTTTCAGCTTCCTTTGGGGAGCGGGGGCCTTTGGCTTCAAACAGTGACCAGGCTCTGGTCTCTTATCTTGTTTCGTGCATTTTTAGCTCCCCTTGCTGGCAGGAGCGCAACCCCTGGCTGCTACTGGCTGTCCTTGGCTCACAGCCCGGCAGTCACTTCAGCTCAGCCCCACTCAGTAGTCCATTCCTGCTCCACAGAAATGCTCTCTTGTTTTCAAGTCCATGTAGGCATTTTTAAAAAATCTCCTCTTACACTTTATCGTGGCTACCTACATTGAACAGAGTGAGTGTTTTCAAGTGCAACACTTGCTTTAGGATCTTTTCCAGAAGATAAAGTCTGTGTGTGTGTGTGTGTGTGTGTGTGTGTGTGTGTGTTTTAATATGAAAATTCAGTCTCAAGACCATGAAGAATCAGCATTACTTGGGTAGTGCCAGACAAGGTACAGCTGTCATGCCAAATCCCTCTCCCCACCACACGAAGGCCGAATTCTTTATGCATCTCCCAATAACAGCATGAGAGTACATATTGTCCTACAACCTCAACAATTAAGTCCATTACTCTTTTTCTATACATTAGAACCCCAAGATTATTTCTCTCATCTAGACTTTAAGTCACAGTTATGACTATATTACCACTGAAAGAAGTGAGAACATTTGCTGCGTACGATAAAACGGCAGGTGTCATTCCAACATGTTAACTTGTGATCCAGGCATACTCTTTAGATTGGGGTTGATTCTTTAAAGAGGTAGTGCTTTATTTTTTTAAGATTTTATTTACTTGTCAGAGAGAGAGCTAGAGCAAGAAAGCAGCAGGCAGCAGGAGAAGTAGGCTCCCTGCTGAGCAAGGAGCCTGATGGGGGACTTGGACCAGAGCCAAAGGCAGACACTTAACTGACTGAGCCACCCAGATGTCCCAAAGAGGTAGTACTTTAACTTGGTTATGGTCTAGTTACAATCAGGTAGATGGTAGCCACAAAGAGGCAGATGGGCCAATATGAAGGTGATAAACCCTGTCCTCTTCCCACCCCATAGATTCAAATACAGCTGATTCCAAAGGGTTCTACCCCACAGCTAATCATCCAGATTTAAATTTGACATTTAAAAAAAAACAAAAAACAAAACTCTCCTAACCCAAGAATGACCTAGCAAGAAACAGATCCTAAAGACTTACTTCCCAGGACTTGTTCAGAGATACTAAGGATAGAGTAGTTTTAGTTTTATCAGCTAGAACTTCTTTTTTTTTTTTAATGATTTTATTTATTTACTTGACAGACAGAGATCACAAGTAGGCAGAGAGGCAGGCAGAGAGAGAGGGAGAAGCAGGCTCCCTGTTGAGCAGAGAACCCGATGTGGGGCTCGATCCCAGGATCCTGGGATCATGACTTGAGCTGAAGGCAAAGGCTTAATCCACTGAGCCACCCAGGCGCCCCTCAGCTAGAACTTCTTGAATATCCACTCTATGTTAAGCATCATAGCAAAATCAAGGAGGCATAACCAAGGTTTACTCTTCTAAAAGCACTTCTGGCTCTATTGGAGAGACATAAAGAGTCACATGAAAAGTCACACAGAGGTGCAAATGAGGCATGTATACACCAAGTGAATGGTGTGGTAAGTACAATGAGCACTCAGGCTTAGAGTGAGGGGGGTGGGCTTCATGGGGTTGGACCACCTTCACTTGGACCTTGAAGCTACTGGACTTGGATAGGTTATGGGAAGGTTATGGTCAGAACCTCGTGCGCCCAGAGGCAGGAACAAAGAGTTGCATGGGAAGAGCCAGAGAAAAAAAGGGAAAGATGGAGTGTGGCTCTTTCTCTCTGAGGTAGACTCATTTCTCCCGGGAGAAGGGAGAGATACAAGGGAAGGAAGTTAATGTTCATGTCTCCAAGTTATCAGTTAATGTACAAACTTAACTCTCCCAGAAACAAGGTTCTAGAAGATAAAGGAAGCACCTATTCTCAAGAGACAATATTTGCCTCCACCAGTGACAGGATTCACTCTGAAAATGCAGATTTCACTTCAGGGCTAACAGGTGGAAATATTTTAGGCACAAACACATCTTGGTGAGAAAGAGAAGGAACTGAAAAGGTAGGAAAGGTGGTTCTAGAGGGGCAAACACTGAAATGGGTTCATTCTCAGCAAATGTCTGATTCATATGTCTTGCTATTCTCCAAGGCTGGTGTGTGTACATTTGTGTGTACATTTGGGGGCAGTCACCGCGGGAGCACAGACATCTCCGAGCACCGCACCCGGCATCCCTCTCACCAGCACAAACCAGCGCCTGTCTCCAGGGGAAATGGGAACGCATAACTGCGAGGGTGTGGGGTTCCCTGTGTGCCGTGTGCATTGCATAAGATTTAGGATGGCGCCTAAATCTTATGTGATGGGCAGGTAATAAGACACTGTACGGAGGAAGTGTACCTATAGCCAGAGAGTAACAAGGAAGAGAGAGAAGAAAACACCAGTCTTAAGCAAACTGCCCAATTTTAAGGTGTTTATTAACAGACACAAAGGCTGAGTAAAATGTCTGTTTTTATTGGTTGCTCATTTCCTCGACAGCAACGGGAAAAGGAGAAGAAGAAAAAAAAGTCATATCCTGGCACTTCTGATGCGTGGAGTCGATGTCCTTGAAGCCAAATTCAAGGGAATGGAGGGATGAACTGATTAAAACGTGAATTTTTGAATTCATTAATTCTCTCGGTAGTAAGGTATATCAAGAGTTCACTTCCTACAGGGTTCATCTGTACTGACAGAAACCCAGGCATCAAGCACTTCTTCTCGGTCCTGCATTATCAGAAATTTCTGTGCTTGAGGGACTTGAATGCCATTAGTCTGGGAGAAGAATTAAACACTGAAAAAGTTATAGTTTCTGGAGTTATTACCATATAGAATAAGGACATATAGTTAAACAGAACAGGAAGAGGGAGCCTGGGCGGCTCAGTCGGTTAAATGGTTAGGCAGCTGCCTTCAGCTCAGGTCATGATCCCCCAGGGTTCTGGGATTGAGCCCCCCAGTAGTCGGGCTCCTTGCTCCGTCAGGAGTCTGCTTCTCCCTCTCCCTCTGTCCCTCCCACCGCTAGTTTGTTCATCCACACTCTCTTTCAAATAAATAAAATCTTAACAAGAAAAAAAAAAACACTGAACAGTCTTTCAAGCCCTGGTTTGCCCCCTATCACAGCAGATAAGGAAACAGCATAATTGTTCATCATTTTACCTCCTAGACCAGCAAGCTCTCTAAACGTTGACTCCATCCTCAACTAATACTGCCTGGTACAAATTAGGTATGCAATAAATAAGAGGTGGATAAGCAAACACATTTTCCCACCAAAGGGAAACAAACCACAATGGTAAGCACGCACGCTTATAAAATCGGATGCTAGTGAACATCTGGAAATATATGTGTTCGAGCTACCTTCCTCTGAGATGAAACAATTCATTTCACACATCTTCCAAATTGCCAAATGATGTCTGCCTCATGATTCCTAAAGCTGGAGCTGAGTGCTTACTCATTTAAGATACACGAAGAGGGGGCCAGAATTGGGAAGCACCATCCATTTATTCCTCAGTCAGAAAGAAACCATCACATCTGCCTTAGAATCATGTCTACATTTGATACTTCGCTTAATAAAGGTGATTCTCCTACCACTGTAAATACACTGACTTTTCAAGGGTGAGGACCAACTACGCATATTATAAATGTTATTTTAATTGACTATTTTTAGAGAGAGCGCGGGTACGGTTCTGTGAGTGTGGTGGGGGAGGGGGAGAAGGAGAGAGAGAATCCTAAGCAGACTCTGTGCCCAGTGCCGAGCCCCAATGCAGGGCTTGATCTCACGACCCTGAGATCATGACCTGAGCCAAAATCCAGAGTTGGTCGCTTAACCGACTGAACCACCCAGTGCCCCAAATATTAATTTTTTAAACCTTTGGTGAGTCTGAGACTTTCCAGGCATCAAGGATGCTCTCATTTCCTGTATCTTAGTGGTATCTACATTGTGTTTTCTTCTCCATTTGAGGTTGGCTGCACCGGGATGCAAAAGGAATTAGGGAAAAAAAATTAAAAAATAAGGGAGTGGATCAGATTCAAAACTGGTTTTTCTTCATGGCATTTTTCCACAAGCCAAGTGGACTAGTGAATTATTTGATTCATGGCAATTTAAGATTTAAGTGGAAAGCATTTCAAAGTCAAAACCACATGAGAGAATTTAGAGGATTTAAAAGAAACTAAGGGTAGGGACGCCTGGGTGGCTCAGTTGGTTAAGCGGCTGCCTTCGGCTCAGGTCATGATCCCAGCGTCCTGGGATCGAGTCCCACATCGGGCTCCTTGCTCCGCAGGGAGCCTGCTTCTCACTCTGCCACTCTGCCTGCCTGTGCTCGCTCTCTCTCTCTCTCTCTCTCTCTGACAAATAAATAAATAAAATCTTTAAAAAAAAAAAAAAAAAAAAGAAACTAAGGGTAAACATTAGGAAACTACAGTAAATGGTTCACAATAGAGAGAGTTTGTTTCAGTTGCCTGTGGAATTTGAAATATTTATAGTTATGCTCTTGAAATAACGAAGGGAAAGATCTTTTTGAAGCAATCTCTAGGAACTGAAATCCGAGTTCTGCATTTCACTGACTTATCCCTGGACACCCTGTAGTTCACAGATAAATGTGTGAACAGGGCTAAGATGAAAGAAATTGGAGGAGTCCAAAGAGAAACATAAATCCTCTGGGCTATCTAGACAACAGTGCTGTAAACCAGCACAAAAACGCATAATTCTAAACAATGCAAGCATACAAACAAAAAAGTTGTACTGAAGGGATTGTTTTAAAAAATGGTCATTTTAGAAATTTACTCTAATAATTCAAGAAAAATTGCTACAGTACTCAGCAAGTGAATGATGTCAAGGCTGTGGTCAATCTTATGCGAAGGAACAGAGGTTATCGTTTATGAGAGAATTCCTGTACTTTGTTATGACGTCACGGAAGGCTAGCAGGTAAGGCAAGAGACATGGCAATTCTTAGTCATTAGGTTTGTTGAATGGTAGGAAATCATCATGCTTTTTGGAAGCTAACCTATCTGGACTCCAGAAATATCATTAACTTGGATAAGAAAGATTCCACACCTTCCAGTTAAACATATCTTTTACCATGTAGGGTGAATTTCAGTTACCGATATTTTTCTGACTTATCTAGATAGTTGACCTCTGGGCAGAACGCAAGACTCTTCTTTGTTCCTCCCTACTTTCTAGGAGAAATGGGGCTAGTAGTGACAGTAGCATTAAAGGAAAAGTAGGGAAGCTTGGTGCTCATAAGAGTGGCAGGCTCTTAAGATTAGTTCATTTGGACTCTTTCTTTAGAGCTTCCCTTGGGAGTCACTTTTTTTTTTTTTTTTAAAGATTTTTTTATTTATTTATTTGACAGATCACAAGTAGGCAGAGAGGCAGGCAGAGAGAGAGAGAGAAGGAAGCAGGCTCCCTGCTGAGCAGAGAGCCCGATGCGGGGCTCGATCCCAGGACGCTGGAATCATGACTTGAGCCGAAGGCAGCAGCTTTAACCCACTGAGCCACCCAGGCGCCCCACTTTTTTTTTTTTTTTTTAAGATTTTATTTATTTGACAGAGAAACATGGCAAGAGAGGGAACACAAGCAGGGGCAGAGGGAGAAGCAGGCTTCCTGCTGAGCAGGGAGCCTGGTGCAGGGGTTGATCCCAGGACCCTGAGACCATGACCTGAACCTAAGGCAGATACTTAATGACTGAGACACCCAGATGCCCCTGGGGGTCACCACTCTGAGGTCTCTTTTCTTCCTTGAAGATGGTGTGATATGATGGGTCTGGAGCTGCCTCTCTCTTGGAAGGAGTGCCTGGGGAAGGTAGATCAGAGAAGCTCTCCCCTTGGCTTTAGAGTGAATCAGCAATCTCTTCCCCTCTCTTAACCCTCCCTTCTTCCCTCAGTCTCTTCCTTGCCTGAATGTCCCCTTTCTCGCTCTGGGCAGGCAGAGATTAAAGTGCACGGAAAGAGGATAATGAGGCTTTTTGAGCTGCCCCTCAGTCCCTCTTCATCCAGATCACATAGCCTTCAGTGCTTAGGCAAAGGAAGGCCTTGTGACTTATCTGAGGTCCGCCTTAGCTCAGCAGAAGATGGATATAGTGACTTTTTGAGGCCAGAGCTGAGCTTTCATCAAATGTTCTTTTGACTGGTCCTGTCCTTTGTCTACCAAGCTCCTGTGTGGTGCTCTGGGAGAGAAAAGAATTGAGCATTTGGTCCTTTATCTTAGACCTTTCTCAAGCTGCTTAGCAGAGAACCCAAATAATCACACTTAGGGCTATAAGGAAATGCACCAGATGAAGGCATTTGAAGTATATAGTTAAAGAGACTAAAAATAATACATTTCTATTTTATCACCACTTTTTCACAATAAATTGTGAAATGAAGATGAGGACTATCCTGCTCATTTAATAACACAGGTTCAGAAAAGCCATGTGTTTTACCTAAAAACCCATCTATGGGAGAATTCATATTTTCTGTTTGAAATCTGGGGGAAAGACTTAACTTTTCTCTTTAAATTTACTTGATGTAGCTGAAATTATAAAAATCAACTCAGGTTTTACATTTCCAGTGAGCATGAGTTTTCTTACAAGGTAAATGATGATGTAATTGATGGTCTGTTTAATAGACAAAAGCCTTGTAGTTGATGGTGTAGAATTTCTAAAAATATAAAATTAAGTGACTAACCAATATAGTCATACACAAAAGTGATCCAGAAGGAGATATCTCTACATTTTCTCATCATGCATTAAGCATTTCTGAGTCCAATATGTAGCACCTACATTTTATTTTCTTCTTTTTTTAAATTAGGTTTTTATTTTTTAAAGATTTATTTATTTGAGAGAGCACATGCAAGCAGGGGAGGGGCTGAGGGAGAGGAGAGAGAGAATCCCAAGCAGACTCCATGCTGACCACAGAGGCCGACGCAGGGCTTGATCCCACGACCCTGAAATCATGATCTGAGCTGAAACCAAAAGCCATCCCTCACCCAACTAGCCACCCAGGCACCCTTTAAATGTTTATTTTAATTTCAGTTAGTGTAAAGTGTTCTATTAATTTCAGGCATACAATATAGTGATTCAACAATTCTGTATATCACCATAGTACCTATATTTTAAAAGTTAACATCATTATCCCAAAACATAAGCTAACATGTTTGAACTTAAAGCTACAGAGCCTTACCTTTAGGTATCAGTGCAAAGACTCTCACCAGTCTGAAGGACTAATATGCTTGGAGCTCAATTTTAAAATAGCTGATCCTAATATTGCCAGTTAGCATAGTTTACTTCTTTGGAAAGCTAATGTTTAGGACTTGCTATTATATGATGAAAAGTCACTATGCATATTTAAGAGCCTTTATTTCTTTATTCTTTAGGAAGAAGAAACCCTGTTAACATTAAAAAAAAATAGAAAGAAAAAAACCCTGAGTCGTCTTTTGCTAGAATCTTTCAAGTGAACATATATTAAATTTTACTTTGCCTCACAAATCGTATTCCTTGTAACACACCATAACCCTTTCTTCCCCAGGAATGTAATTTAAAAATCATCCAATATAGAGTATTGACAAATTTGATTTCCCCAGGTAGACTTAACTGTTCTCCATCTTTCGTAGTCATTGCAAACAATGGTCATTGAAACATGACCACATGTGAGCATGAACGTACACATTGCTACAATTATCTTACACTTTAGATGGATGTATATGAATGTTTATCTTCGTAACAGTGCAAACAGCTTCAGAGCCAAGACCAAGTTTTGTGTTGTGAGAACTTAGCATGTAACAGAGTGTGTAAAATAAAATGGTATAATGAATGAATGAATATGTTATTTTGCCTTTCCAAATATTCCTTAAGCTCCTTGGGGCAGAGATGGAGCCTTAATTATTTTGTTTTCCCCATAAAGCCAAACATAGTCCTCGGCACCCAGTCACCATTCAATAAATATGTACTGATTTTGTTGAAATTCGCAAAAATTTCATTGAACAGAATACTTCTCCTTATCACTACATATACTCAAATAGAAACTAGATATTAATCTGTCAAGGATGTTATAGAAGAGATTTGTCTATTGGGTGGGAAACTATAGTAAATCACCTCTAAATTTCCTGGCAATTCTGAAATTCTGCTGTGTTTATTTTTTAAGGAAATTTAATTAGTGCAGGACTACAAACTTTAGAGAATAAAATAACCAAGTATTATGAAAGTATGGCCATTACTCAAGAACCACTAAATTTTAAGTTAATTTTTAAAGATCCCTGAAAGACTAAAGTATAATAAAGAGTTAATTAACATTAAAAAAAAAAACAACCCTCAAAAGTCCATTTGAAAACTGGTTGTTTAGAATGAAGAAATCATTTTCCTACAAAACAACATGGAGGTTTTCAGACTTCTAGGGAAGCTCAAAAATCCCATACCTGGGTACAAGGTCAAGTATTAATACTGTTCTAGAACTTAATCAGTGCCCATAATATGGTTTACTTCGGGATGTTGGCAGTATACTTCTCTGCACAACATCTGAATAAATGGGCAACCGTCTGGATAAGAAAAACCTGGTTTTCACCACAGCAGTCAACTACGATTTTATTATAAAACAACCACATATGGTCAAAACATAACAAATTCTCAGTTCTGTAAAATATATCCCACTGGTCTCGCAGAGCTGACTTTATAACTTCTTCTGTGTAGGTACCTCAATTTCTGGAAGTTCCTTTGCTAAAAGAGCATGATTTTTTCCTACACAAATTTTGGCTGTACTTTTCTAGCACACGAGGGCATATAACCACATATAAGTCAGGCTGTGTTGATCTGTAGCACATTACTGTAATACATCTTCAAACAACTTGTTTTTCCAATTCTGTTGCTCAAACATAGGGCCTATCTCACTTCTTTGTCACTAGGCTTCTGCTGATTATTCTAAGAATGATGATTCCTCCGTGCTTACCCAGTTCTAGAAGGCTGCGTTTAATTGCTGATATTTCTAAAGGAAGATTACTTGCTACTGGCTGCTTTTTCTACTTTTGGGGGAAGATCTGATTTTTATTACCTCCTCATTAATTACCCCACACAGGTTTTCCTCTGTCAGTTTATGATTCAGTTTTAAGTTGCATGTTCATATAATTGTTTTTATTAAGACAGTCACTGAATTCTTCGGGCTGCTGAAGCATATTATGCATCTACTCCACACATTTCTCGAGTCCGTGGCAAGTCTAAGACATGCAGGTGGGCACAAAGATGAATCAGACACGCATCCTGCCTTTTAGCAACTTCAAGTCTTGTAGGGACAATGAGGTACGCTCTTGACATTTTCTGCCACACACTCTTGGCTAAAGTGTCAACAAAGGGTCATGCTAATTGCTTTGGCAATTCATAAGGTCCTAGGTCCCAAAAGCTGTAGGATTAAGTTCTTTGTCCTAAATCTCACGAGTCAGACTTAAATCTGAAAGCTTCACTCTAAGACCTCTGATATTTGTGGGGGCACAGTGGTGACGATGGTGGTGATGCTCAAGGTAGGTTAATGCTGATGTCGAACCTGATGAAAATGATGCAAACAAGAAAAATTGCAAGGGGCAGCACTCCCTTATGCTCCCTTTGGACCTGGCACACTGGCCTCCTCTGTTTTATTGTTAGCATTCTCTTCCTCTATATACCCACAGCCCTCCCTCTCTCAGTTCCTTTAATTCTGCTCAAATGTCACCTTTTCAGAGAGGACTTCCTTGACAACCCTCTTTACAGTAGAATGCTTGTCACTCTCTCTCCTTATATGGCTTTACTTTTTTTTTTTTTTTTAATTTTTGGAATTTTAAAATTTATTTTTTTAATAAGATTTTTATTTATTTATTTGGCAGACAGAGATCACAAGTAGGCAGAGGCAGGCAGAGAGAGAGATGGGGGGGGAAGCAGGCTCCCCGCTGAGCAGAGAGCCCGATGTGGGGCTCGATCCCAGGGCCCTGGGATCATGACCTGAGCCAAAGGCAGAAGCTTTAACCCGCTGAGCCACCCAGGCACCCCTGGCTTTACTTTTCACAAAGCACTTCTATCTAATGTGTATTTTAAGTTGATTATTTTTTTTTACCGGAGACTTGTCATTTCTTATCACTGCCTGACCTCACTGCTTAGCACTATTTATTACAGAGAACAAAGGAACATTGTTTGCATGACACACGGATTCTTGGACCATGTGGAAGGGCATCTCCAAGGAAAGAAAACTCAATACTTCACATGACATTTTCAGAAAGTTCTAGACTTTTTGACAGTCTGGGTTGGTACTGAGCTAAAATCTTCCTTCCTAAAACTTGTTAATTGGTTCTATTTGGTGTTCTAGGACACAGGGCATAAGTTTAAGACATTTCAACTTTCCACACATATTTGCTGTCTATTCTCATGTTCCCATCAATCTTCTCAACTTTAGGCCAAGCATACCTTCCACCAGGCCTCAGGGGTGTGGGTTTCTCTCTTGTACTAGCCACAGTCTCTGAAGTTATGGTGTGAGATACCCACAAATGGATATACCTATCTTTGTGATTCAAAGGTCTCAGCCCCTTTCTACAGCTGTTATTCTCACTGCACCTTACCACTTGGCAAAAACTGTTTTATCTACTCTTCCTTGTTCACTCATCCCTTCATTCCACAGAATGAATTCTAGTGAGTGCTTACACCAGCGTGCTACTACCCTTGGTTCTGGGGATAGAGGATAAACCTGACATGAGGCATGACCTTACGGAGTTTAGATCACTTACAGGTATTTCTTCCAGCAGATTTTTGCTTTTGAAACAAAAGTATGATGAATCTTATAGCTAATGTCTTTTACTTGTGGAATTTGGAGTTAAGAAATTTCCAGCTTGGAAAAGAAAAAAGAAATTTCCAGCTTGTAAAATACAACAGAAATATTTGCACAGAGATTTAGAAGTTTATAACTGAAAAAAAGGATAAGATTTAAATGGAGCACCTGACTCTATAAAGAATATTTAAATAAATTAGTTCATATAGTTGGGGTGGTGTGTGTGGAGAGGGACAGGGAGAGGGGAGGCTCAAGGACAGAGGGCTGAATTATCCATATTCCTCAGTGCATAGTAATTATCATTCCTACAGTGCCTCTTCCTTCCTCTCTCTCCTCCTCTCTTTCTTTCTTTTCCTCCCTTTATGCCATTCTATTCTCCATCACTGCTATTAAGTGAGCACTTGTCTTATAAACTGGTATAAATTTATCAAGTTTCTAAAAAAATCAAATTAGATTTTTATTAATATTGCCTTAAATTTCTAAAATAATTTGTGGGAACTGGACCCTTTGCAATATCAATTCTGTACTATCTGAGGACATATAATATCTCTCCATTAATTTGAATTGTCTTATATGTCATTCACTAGACATTTTTTTTTTTAAAGATAATCAAAGTTCTTGGCTTGAGATATCTTTTATTTATTTATTTATTTATTAGACAGAGATCACAAGTTCATTCACTAGACATTTTAAAGTTTTCTGTGAAGTTCCTGTACCTTCTTGGTTAGCTTAATTCCTATACATGCGATAGTGGCTATTTTGAATGGTATCTTATTTTTTGTTAAATCTTCTAGCTGGTATATATCTTCTAGTTGGGAGTGTTTTATTACATATTTTTAAAAATGAACACAAAACAATACTGGGTTAATTTTTTTTTAAACTATACAAAGCCTAGATGTTCCAAAACAATAGAAATTATAAAGTAAACATAAGAAAAATGCAAGTGTTTATACAGAAAAACAGTACAGTGGAGGAAGAAAAGAGCAGCACTCTTTATATTAAGCAGAAGACTCCAGATATAAACTAGAAACTTACTAGCCTTACAATTAAAATGTAGTCCCGGTGTTAGCCAAATCTTTACCTCAGAGTCCCTGTGTGGATGAGAGGACCCATATGCTGTCAGTGTCCTCAGTGAAATGGGAAGGGGGGGACTTCAAGAGAAACCAAGTGAAAGCAAAGGAAGACTAGTGGGTCTGTTTGGCTGACAAGATTAGAGGACAGGAGAGGGTCTCCAAGTGCAGTGCCCTGATTAGAAACACAAGATCATGCCCTTCATATCAGAGCAAACCTACTTGACAGAGACCTTTAAACACAGGTCTTGGTGACTTATAACTCAGGATGAACAACAGAGACTAAATATATGGTAAATCTCATTTGCTTCTTATAGAAACACACACACACACACACACACACACACACACCCCTAAAGTCTATCAGTGCTGTTATTTGAGGGAAAAGATGCATTATTAAACAATCAATAGGTAACATGATCATAACAATCCATAATAGTAAGATAAAAGGAAATGTTCTTCATTCATTAACTGGCATTGGACGGCACCAGATGATCTAAGAAAAGCATTTAAATTCATGCCCATGTTAAACCCAAGAGGATGAGGTGAAAGGCACTCATATATTATTCTCATGGCCAGGAATTCACTGCACATTAAATTGTCAAGGTGATAGATGACAAGAGTTAAGTTCTAGGGAAGATCAAAAGTATCAGTTTGAATAAACCAGCATAACAGGGAAGTCCTAACTAAGGCATATTTTAGTTACTTAGATGCAACAAGGACTTTGAAATAGTGTTTCCCTTACAGCACCCACCACCATCCTAGAGAGATGGGAAAGGTTGCTCTTTAAAATTATTTTCACCATCAAATGATTTCTGTTTTACATTCCTCAAAGACCTAAAGTAGAATGGGGATGTGAGGGTACACAGAAACTTTATAAAACAGATCTTAGATCAGGGCTTCATTTTCAGCCTCCCCACTGGGGCCATCTGCTCTTTCATCAGAATTCTGTTTCACCTAAAACAAGAGGTTAATCTAAGTAATAGTTTCTGACTCTCCATCTCTAAATAAAAATTTGACGAAAGACATGGGGTGCCTGGGTGGCTCCATGGGTTAAGCCTCTGCCTTCTGCTCAGGTCATGATCTCAGGGTCCTGGGATCGAGCCCTGCATCGGACTCTCTGCTCAGCAGGGAGCTGCTTCCCCTGCTCTCTCTGCCTGCCTCTCTGCCTACTTGTAATCTCTCTCTCTGCCAAATAAATAAAATCTTTAAAAAAAAAATTGACGAAAAACAAAGATCTACTAGAAATCCAGGTAGGATGGGACAGAGGGTAGGGGAAGGAGACAGAAGCTGGAAATCAGGGCACCTGATCAAAATGAACTCCTCTGGAGTCTCTCATTTCTATCACCTCTACTTCCCAGGGAACCATCTGTGAGCCTCTTCACCTGCAGGCCATTTGCTGTGAAGCTGACACTGATGGCTCTCAGAGAAGCAGAAGTTACCTTCAATAAGCACCAAAAACCAAGGTGGGGATCGACTCTGACCAACAAACTCAGATGTCCCAAACTCTTCTCCAGGGTGACCCCGCTGGCCAGACTGAGCCCGAGTATTGGGTTACATCCCCAGGGATTTTTTGGTAGGTGCTCTCAAGTCACTGAAATCATTCTCTTGGCTTTCTTTCCTAATTCAGAAAGCAGGAAATGTCTTTCTTGTGTAACAGTCACAATGCAGTCCCCTTGGACTTTCAGGGGGCTTGTTTCGTCCAGTTCCTGTTTCTGGTTTCTAACTACTAACTCTATATTTGGTAACAGCCTGCCTGTGGGCTGTTTTGGATTTGGTCATAATAAGATAACCTGGAGTCACGGAGCAGAGATCTAAAGCAATCTTATTTTTCCAGGAAGCAATGTGTTGACCTTTCAGGATTTGTTCCATTTTGTTGAGTGTGTTGAGTTTTGAATAGTGTTGTTTATAGCACAAAGTTGGGTGTTTACACAATTGGTCCTCAAGGGTGTGTGACTGTGCAGGAATAGGATACGTACAGTCTCCTGGTTTACAATGAGTTTACATTTGCTTCTAATGTGCACTGATGTAATCTAAGGAATGCTTTTTATACGTGCTCTTATTGCATGGCAGTCTTGAAAATAGCTACTTGCTTGGAAATGGACAAATATTTGTCCAAAGAGTAAGACCCGCGTGTTGACTGTAACCCTTTACAACAGGGGGGGAACAAAAAAGGACACTGATAACAACTGATTCATAGGTAACAACTTCCTCCTTTCCCCGGTATTCTCAGAATGCAAAGTGTTAAACCTCTATGAACACAATATATTTTTTAAAGATTTTATTTATTTATTTTAATGAGAGAGAGCATACATGCACAAGGGAGAGGCGGGTTGGGAGAGGAAGAGACAGAATCCCATGCATATTCCATGCTGAGCTCAGAGCTGAGTGCGGCTTGATCCCATGACTGACCTTGAGATCAAGACCTGAGCTGAAACCAAGGGCCAGACCCTCAACCAACTGAGCCACCCAGGCACCACTGAACACAATATTTTAGGAATAAACAATCAAGTTTTACTTGCTATTGGAAGAAGCCATTTCAAAAAGTCAAAAAGCTATCAGACTACTGTCTTATCACCACTGAGTGTTCTTGTAACCCTACCTTAGATTTGCTTTGTCATGTGTTTGAACCATAGGAATAACTTTTTTGTAAATAAGATCAGAAAGATCACACTTTCATTTTACAAAGGGAAACCCAAGGCATAAAATCCTATTTTATGGTATGATTTTAATGATTATTTAAGTATTTATTTATTTTTAAGATTTTACTTATTTATTTGACAGAGAGAGAGACAGCGAGAAAGGAAACACAAGCAGGGGGAGTAGGAGAGGGAGAAGCAGGCTTCCCACTGAGCAGGGAGCCTGATGCGGGGCTCGATCCCAGAAACCTGGGATCATGACCTCAGCCGAAGGCAGACACAAGGACTGAGCCACCCAAGCACCCCTATTTAAGTATTTAAACTATTGCCTTGGAATTGGGAAAGGAATTTTAGTTTCACAGAGAAGCTTTTGTTTATGAAATTATCAGTCATTAAGCCAATTTCAGAGGATTATAGGAGAACTAAAATAAGAGCTCAAATTCTTCCCCTAAGGAACATTATTTTCATTTGTAATGTGCCTATATGGGACGTTTTTACTTTCTTAGGTAATTTATACCATATTTTATTTTTTGTTTTTTCAATGTTTACTATAGATTGAAAGTTATTCTTTTTTTTACGGCGGGTGTACAGTGAATAATCTTTTAGAAAATCTAAGACGGAATTGGGGAAAGTCATTCTTTCTCTTTCTATTTTCCCTTTTAGTCGTTTTGTACTTGTTTTTATACTGAAGATCCTGTTTTACAAGTAGTATTCGGCCCTATGATTTGTGCAAGTGCACAGAGGTGAATCAGCAGGAGATCTGAATGTCCATTGCATTCCTTTTGGCCTTGCGACAGATTACCTAACCTTTCAGAAGAAAATTCTCATCCGAAAAATGGGTCTAATCCACCTCTACAGTTTCCCTCTAAAAAGCCAAAGTACATAGATATTCTCTGGCCTCTAGACTCTTAGCACTGAGGGCAGGGGCTGTTCTGTAGTTCTCTTCCAGCGCCTAGCACCCCACACCATGCTTGGCATATTGCGGGTACGTAGGGATGTTTGTTGGATCGAATGGTCTACTCTGTCTGAATCTGGAGCCTGGAAGTCTTCATATTCTGATGCAATCTTCCTTTGAGGCATTTCCCATTGTTTAGAGCCTTGATATCTCAGACTATACTCCCTGGATCTAGTTAACTGAGGTCTGTTTTCTTTTAAAGGCTGTGAGGATGAAATAGGCCTGTGAGTGAAGGGCCTAGGGTAGGTCACTCTCTGAGGCGCGGTGGTGGCGCTGGGCGGGGTGCTCCTTGGGGAGCACCAAGAGCCACTGCACTATAGAGAGACATGACAGGGCTGTGCTCCAGGAAGAAGACTGTGATTGCGGCACAGGAAGAGATGACCAAGTCGTGCTTGAACTCGCTTGAACTCCTTCGCTTGTCCCTTCTGAGCCCACTGTGGGCACACTTCTTTTTTTTTTTTTAAAGATTTATTTGACACAGAGAGGGAGGGAGAGAGTGAGGGAGGGAATACAAGCCGGGGGAGTGGGAGAGGGAGAAGCAGGCTTCCTGCCGAGCAGGGAGCCCGATGTGGGGTTCAATCCCCGGATGCTGGGATCATGACCCGAGCCAAAGGCAGATGCTTAACGACTGAGCCACCCAGGCGCCCCTATGGGCACACTTCTTAAATAATGTTCATTATAGACATTTTCATAGGTTCATACTCTTGTTTTCATGTTGTTCCAAGTAAACTAATAGTTTTTTTTTTTTTTTTAAGATTTTATTTATTTATTTGAGAGAGAGAGGGCAAGCAGGGGGAGTGGGAGAGGAAGAAGCAGGCTTCCCACTGAGCAGGGAGCCCGATGTGGGGCTGGATCCCAGGACCGTGGGATCATGACCTGAACTGAAGGCAGACACTTAACCACATGAGCCACCCAGGTGCCCTAAACTACTAGTGTTTCTAGACATTCTGTGCGATTTCTCTTTTCTGCATTTCATCCTGCCATGGGGACACGAATGAGAGAAATGATTCCCGCACTCTGTAAGTAGGTCTTGTGGCCGGGCCAGGCGCCGTGACATAGTAATAAAGTAAAACAGATGGGAGTCCTCCTGGCCGTGTCATCTCCCTCTCTATTTCCCAAACCAGCCACTTGAAATATCTGCCCTTCTCCTGGAGGACCCTACTCCATGCCTTCCTTGTTGCCACATGCCGCCACCCCCTGACCTCACCAGGTCCCCACAATGTGTCACTTCCTACCTCACAGAAGCCATGAGGCATAGATTTTCATCTTCCTAAGCCTCTCTCTCACTCTCCCCCCACAAAACGCATCTGTAGCCGTCATTCCTCATAGACTGGGTAGAAGACAGCCCCTCCCCCCACATCAAGGGTTATCCTGCCACCTGGACCTGACTCTTCTTCGTGAAGAGGAGCATCCTTCTTCACCCACCCTGAGCTCCTCGGTCTTACAGGATATCTACTTATGGATATCTAGTTATGCTCAAAAACAAACTTTTCTCAGATGTTCAGGCCTAAAAAACCTTACAGTCATGATTTTTTTTCCTCTCATATATCACATTCCATCTTTCATCAAATCTTAGTGCTTATCCTTCAAAATGTATCCAGAACCACAACTTCAATCCTTGTACAAGCCATTGGATTCTTGTCCTGCCTGAATTACTGCTCTGGCCTTCTAAATAGCCCCCGGCTTCCACCCTTGCCCCTTATACTGTATTCTTAATAGCTGGAGTGGTCTTGTTGAAACACAAGTCAGAATCCGACAACCTTCTGCTTGAGCCTCCAAACATATCCCATCTCACTCCAAGCAAGGCCTAACCCTTTATAGGGGACAACAAGGTCCTACATGAACCACAGCTGGTGCCTCTCGGGCCTTATTCTTCTACCCTGCCCCTCCCTCCCTCTGCTCCAGACCCTGGCCCTGAGGCTCTTCCTCCAGCATTCCACGGACACCCCTGCTTCAGGCCTGGAACATCAGCAGGGGTCTTTCTAGGTTCATCTCAACGTTCAGACTCTAAGATGAGCCTAACACTCATCTGGCTGTGGAATCACCTAGAAAGATCCAGTGTGAAAGTCACAGCTTTTCAGCAAAGCAGCATCAGGCTTCCTACCTTTGGAAGAACCTTCATATCTGTGTATGGTCCACACCCTGCCCATGACCTCATTGCAAGCCCCTCCTCCCCAGATCATCTCAGGCACAAGGAAAAGAGATCCACTGGAGGTGGGGGTCTGCCTTTACCCTGTCTTAAAAGGCTTATGCTCCAAAGGGACTGATAATCTGTTGTAATTCAACAGATACCCTGCCTGCCCAGTTATAGGTGTCCCCACAATCACAGAAGTCCTGTGGTGTGGCTTCCTCCCAGGCATCTGTCATGTCTTCCAGCCCAGTCACAATTGACCAAACAGCAGTCATTTCTACCATCAGCACTGTTGCCTAGTAACACGGCTAACATTCTACTTTTATCAGGTCTCCAGGGAAACAGAGCTAGAAAGTTGAGAAAGTCAAATGTCAAATTCTCCTGGAGAAGGGGAAGGGATCTGTGAACACTTTGTCCACACGTCTCTTGTTTTTGCTCTTCCCTCTTCCGGGGAGGCTCCTCCCTGGACATTGGCCTGGCCTCCTCCTTCACTTTCTCCAATTCCTTTATCAGATGTCACCTTCCCAATGAAGGCTTCCTGCTTGAGAATTGCAACTCCTAACATCACCTGCTGAGACCATCCTTGTATGCTCTCGTTTCTTTTCCACTGTCCTTATTACCTTCTAATATATAATATTATAATAATATAATATATAATATGATATGATATAATATAATATAATATAATATAAATATTCTAACATATAATCCACTAACTGGTTTTTCTTATTGGCTTTCCCACCGAATTTAAACTCCATAAGGCAGGGATATTTGTCTTTTACTTTTTCCTCCTGCCTTGGTAATTCTGAGCACCTAGGAGAGTGCCTGGGACACCGTAGTTTCTTCAACAACCATTTGTTTTATTTACTAGTGAACATATGTTCTTTCTCTCTTTCAAGTTCTAGTTTTTCACTGGCATCCTTTTTGGGGGGCAGAGAAAGGGCAAAATGTTTTCAAGCTACAAATAAAAAGCAGCATGGGCTTAGAGATTAAAAGCAGAGTCTTTGGGGCCAAACTGCCTGGGTTTTTGCCATTTACCTTGGAGGTTTCCCTAAGCTCTCTGAGCCTTTGTTATCTCACTGGAAATGAGGATAATAATAGTACCTGCATCTTACAGTTGCCATGAGGATGAAATGAGTTAAAATATGTATGAAGTATTCAGAAACTCTCCTGACACTTGGGAAACACTATGTGGTAACTATTATTAAAATCAACTTTTTAAAGAGGTTGGCGGGGGAGGTGGGGCAGAAGGAAAGGGAGAGAAAGAATGCTAAGCAGGCTCCACACCTAGCACAGAGCCTGATGAGGGCTTTAGTTCATGACCCTGAGATCATGACCTGAGCCAAAATCAAGAGTTGGTTTCTTAACCAACTGAGCCACCCAGACACCCCTTAAAAGTCAACACTTAAAAGGCCTTTATTTCTATTCTGCACCACTTCTAGTTATTT